>NC_080794.1:90276802-90644302 GCF_028018385.1 Neofelis nebulosa | reverse complement strand
ACACAGCATGTTTGGGTGAAAGTCCAAGTTCAAAGACAAGTCTGTTGAGGTCAAACTATTTGCCCAACAAACGCTCTGCCTCCTGTGTCATCCCTACAGTGTAGATCTGCCCTCCTCCTCTTTCTCTTCCTGTCCTTCCCCTTCCCCTTCTTCTCTTTTGTCTCCTCTTCCCCTCATCCATTCCTCCCTCTCCCCTTCCTCCTCTTCCCCCTTTTCTTCTCCTTCTTCCTCTTCCCCTTCTCCTTCTTCTTCTCTGTTGTCTTCCCCTCCTCCTTCTCCTCCTCTTCCTCCGTGTTCCTCCCCTTTTGAGGACAAGGACTATGAAGCTTGAAGAGGCTAATGAATATCCAGAAGACAGTTACCGTGAGCCATGGAGGGGTTCTAGTCTTGCCTGGGTCCTGAAGCATTGCTCTCAGCCGCTTTGCATGGCACAGAGCGGTGGATACCAAACCACAGGACATTTACAAAACAACCTTGTTTTATGAATTCCTTTGACAACTCTTCTCAGAGAGAACAGCCATGCATTCAGAAGGCTTACAAAAATGTGTTAATTACATCCGGACAAATTCGAGAGGAAACGCTCAGAAGGGCACCATTCTGTGGCTGTAAGAAAGACGTCTAAAGACCACAACACCTGTCCCCTTTAGGAAGTAAGACCTGAGGCTCTCCTGCATTTAACGTGTCTCCTAGGAAATCGCAGGGAAAAAACTCAACCACAGAATCTAAGTCAACAGTTTAGCCACTGCCTTCTGGGCACCCAGCACGTGCCTAGGGCTGGAGAAGAAGACACGAACAAGCCCTCATGCTGCATGCAGGGACGTGCCTGGCAGCCAGAGAGGCAGATCCCCAGGTGGCTCCGACGAAAGCATCGTGTGTCCGGGCCACCTGCTGCAGGAACCCCACACCTGCAAGTGCAGAGGAGAGAGCAGCTCAGTCACTCAGGGTAAGTAAGGTATGGCGTGCAGGCCAGGTGACCAGATGGAAACCAAGCCAGGCCTGTGAGCGGATAAGGGGCAGGAAGAGCAGGTGTCAAGATGAAGCCTCATGGCGAAGGCACAGAGGTGAGACAGCCATGAAGACAGGAGGCAGGTGGACCAATTGGCAGCCTGAGGAGCTGAGAAGGCACGTGGCTCTTCTGTGGTGATGCCACCAAGAGGCTCGCAGGGGACACCTGCGTGGGCTGTGGGCAAACAGAGGCATGTCCTGGAGAAGCTGAGACCTCTCTGCACAAACCAATGTGAATGTTTTAGAAAAAAAGCCATGACCCAGGCGGTCTCCATCCCTGGGAGAGTGAGGTTGGTGTGGTGCTTCCTGGGTTGGGGGGCATGTCGGGACCCCACTTCACACACAGGGAGACCTCGGGCCCCCGATTTCCAGCCCATTGCTTCTCGCGTTGACAAAACCTGGACCGTCCTGGAGGGTGTGGCACTTTCCTGCCCAGTGAGGATGGACCTGGTTATGGGTTTAATCGTGTCCCCCGCCCCATTCATACGTTGGAGTCCTAGCCCCAGAACCTCAGAATGGGACCTTATTTGGAAATAGGGTCGTTGCAGAGGTAATTAGTTAGGATGAGGTCATTAAAGTGGGCCCTAATCAAATGACTGGTGTCCTTAAAAAAGGGGGCCATTTGGACATGAATGCACATGGGGGAACGCCATGGGACCACGAGGGCAGAGACCTGGTGGATGCCTCTACGGGCCAGGGGACACCAGGTATAGCTGGTGAGCCACCAAGCCAGGAGGGACTGGGGACAGAGTCTCTCGACCTCTGAAAGGCACCCATCGGTGATCCTGGCTGAGTGCTGCATGGTTGAGGGGGGTCTGCCATAAATGACCCAGGAGCCCAGGAGCCATGCGGCCTGCCCTGGCCACCGGGGGCGACACAGCAGGCCCTCAGGCACACCTGCTGACAGAATAAAAAAACCCAAAAAACCTGTGCCTGCCTTCTGAGGGTGATTCTCTGAGAGTCACCTGGTGTCCCACACTCGAGTCTGATCGTAACTACCCCCAGTTGGCACAGACCCCGCAGGTGACGTCCAAACAAAACTGCCTCCACTCCAGACACCAGCAGACGGGGGGTCTCCAGCCTGTCCCCACTTCTGTCTGACTTGGCTGTAAATCCAGGGGTTCTCATAACCTCCCTTCAGGTTTGATGACTTGCTAGAATGATTCACAGAGCTCGGGAGAGCACTGTACTTCAGGTTGTGGTTTTATCATAAAGGGCACAACCCAAGAACAGCCAAATGGTGGAGATGCATAGGGTGAGTTCTGGAAGGGTCCTGGGCCTCTGTCCCTGTGGATTTGGGGTGCACCTCCTTCCTGGGACACCGGCCCACCAGCCAGGAGGCTCCTCCAAACCCACTGGTGTTAGTATATAGGCAGGACGGATTGAATCACTGGCCATGTGACCGAACTCGACTTCCAGCCCCCTCCCTTCCTGAGGGTTCCAGCCCTCTTTTCACGTGCTGGTGTTTCCAGTGGGCCTGGCCCTCCCTTGAACCTGTCTGAGGGCACACCCCGAGTCACTGTGTCTCGTAACCTCAAGGGTGGCCAAAACGAGCTCCTTAACAAGGACACCCCAGTCACTCAGGAAATTCACAAAGAAAGCAAGGACAAAGACCAGACACAGTCTTTATTACCTGATGGAACCACCCCTGTCAGCTCATCGCCCGGCCAGCCGGCCCTCGGCAGAGTGTGGCACCAAGTGGTCACCGGTTGCAGACGATGGTGGTAAAGCAGAAACGCCATCCAAGCTGCCCTCCCCCTGGGAAGCGGACCCAAAGACAAGGAGGGAGAGAGAGGTGGTTTAAATGAAACCAGGGTCACTTGAGACGGGCCACCAGCACCTCGGAGAGCACCGCAGGCTGGCCGTCTCATGCAGGGACCCCAGTGGTGGCCGTGGCACGTGCAGACACAGTGCTGCCACGACACTGCTCCCGCCGTGGCCGCCCCCCTGACCATCGCCCACCTGGGAGAACGCAGGGTCGCCGCGGGGCGGGGCTGGTGGGTCCTTCCAGAGGCCACTGCCCTGGGCACTTCCTGCTGCACGTTTTATGACCATCTGGATGAAGATGTGGGAAGCCTCTTACCAAATTTATAGTCAAAACCAGGAGGCAGAGCTAATCTATGGAAGAATCCAGGTGCTGGACTATTTCACCAGGACTAATCGAGCAGGATCTCATTTGCATCACAGAATGGAGGTGCTTTGAGGCGTGTCAAGATCGTCTTGTCCAAACCACCTGCTTTTACCAAAACAAGGTCCAGAGAACTTCCATAATTTGCCTAAGAGTTTGCAACAAGCTGTCCCCACGGAGGCTCAGAAGCACGTTGAATTCTGCACATCCACGTGTGGCTTCTTCTCCAGAACCAGGCGTCGGCCTTCACCTCCCTCCCGCTCCGGTGCTGCCGTCGGGGCAGCGTTATGGTGAATGCCTTCTATTTGTGCACAGCCTCTCGCGTGATAGTGTTAGAAGGGGGAGGGGGGGGTAGAGGGGAGGGGGGCGGGTGCTCGTGGGGTTCACAGGTTATCTCACGAATCCTCACAGCTCGGTGAGGTGAGCACTGTCATCGCCCCACATGAGGACCCTGAGGTGTGCGGACCTCAGTCCGTCGGTGGAATCCGAGGTTTGGCCCTTGATGCGTCCAGCCCCTCGTGAGCTTCCCCGTGGGGTGGCAGGATGATGGCACACTGGCGAATGGACACTGGGGTCAACAGCGGGTGCCTCAGACGTGCTGAGCACCATGCCCCCCAGCGCGCACCTGCTACGGAGACGGTGCCATCTCTGGGCCTCTTCCCCTCCTCTCCTGGAGAGAGGCGCGTCTGCGAGTCCGAGGTGGCCTCTGGGCACACAGCAGATGTGCAAAGTCCCGCGGCCTGAGCTCCCTCAGCCTCAGATGAGCTCATTAAAGGTTGTCATCCACAAAAAGGAAACGGTGACCAGACGTGCCGCGTCTAGAATCTGGTTGCACGGAGCATGCGTCTGGTGAGTTTTACCAAATAGCCTGCTGCCCTGTGCACACGGGCGAGGTCGGCAAATCCTGTCACTACAGACTCAGCGGCCGGGTGGACGCCACGTGTGCTCACGTACGCAGGCCATTAGCGGTTCAGCTGGACAAGCTCAGTAGCAATAAGAGGGCAGAGGGAGCCAGGAGCCAGGGAGCTGCCCCTCAGAGTGAAGGGACCCCAGCACCGCGGCCCAGACTTGGGGACCCCTGCTCTGGGGGAAAGGCTGGGCAGGACCAGGCCCTTCTCAACCTATGCACTTGACCTGGAAGATTTCCCAAAGCAGGGTGTCGACCTGGCGAGGGGTCTGCCGTGCGGCAAAACTCTTTCCGGATGAGAGGCCTTTCCCACCCACCCGGCCAGCACGACCTGTGGGCACCAGTTACTGTGTCCCTGGTGGTTTGGCCTGAAGCTAGTTGTATCCCAAGTACTAGAATTTGCTTTTCGGTAAAGGTACAACACTCATTCAGCCATGAGACTACTAAAAATATATTTAGCAAGTTTGCATTACTTTTGACCAATTCTAATTGAACTGATAGCTTCACAATATGGAAGGCACCCAGCACCTCTGAACAAAGTATTGTGTTGAATGAGCAGTAAAATGTGATCATTGCTGGGCTTACAACGTTCCTACTAATCTTATTTCAAGTTACAATACGTGTCTTGTTTCCACACTTCTATTTTTAACTAATGAAAATTTATTACAAAGAACTCCTAATTATACCCTTTGGATTATGATACAATTGCAAACCCACTGGTAATTTTCTTTTTCTTGAAATTCCACATAATCACATAAGCAGCAAAGAATGTAAGTTCTCCTGAAATCGTTGGTCTATAAATAAGATTCCCTAATGGGCCGAGCCGATGTTTTTTCTTTTTTTTCCCTTCGCACATTTTGTATTAGGTTGGATTAAGCCGTAGCGCAACCCTGGTGAGTGTCAGACATAGAACGTTGTATATTCTCGGCACATCCTGAAGCCGGTAACTAACGGATTTCCGCGGTATCTTGGATAGACAGTGATGGAAAAAGCAGGTGTCAGGAGGCAGGGACCACCTTGGTCCCGGCCACTAAGTGATGGTATGACCTTCAGTGGGCCTGCCCCCTTCCTCCCCAAATGCGTGGATGGTGGAGATTTGCCGGACAAGCCCTCGCGGGCATCTGTCCTGTGCGATGCGGGGCATTTAGCAGCGCGTCCGGCCTCGACATCTCCAGGTGCCAGCAGCGCCTCCCCGGCGGTGATAACCACCGATGTCTCCAGGCACCGCTGGGTGTCCCCCAGGAGCGCAGTCCCCCTGGGGGGGGGCACCGTGCCACACCTGTGTCAGGAAGCCCCTCCCTGTATCTGGCGTAAGTGACTCTCGCTGACTAACTCCCAGGGTAAGGCTGGGTTTGCGAAGAAGCAGGGACGTGCCGTGCTCTTGAGGGGCACATCCTCTGCTCTGATGTCTCCATGTAGGTGCTGGCGGGCCCGCAGGAGGTGCTGAGTCCAGGCGCTTCCCAGGGGACTTCTCTTTACAGTTGCTGGTCTAACCTGACCAAAGCGCATCAGAAGTGAAGGTTCTCTGAACCAGGGGGTCTCGGGACACAATGGATTTGCACCCGTCCTTGCGGGAGTCACTGGCCGTGGGACCTGACTGTGGGGAAGCGTGGGGCAGGGTGGGCCAGAAGGAGGCCCAGCAGAGGGTTCCGTGGGGTCAGAGCGCGTGGCTCGCCAGGCCGGGGCAGGGGGAGAACATGCCTCAGGGCGGAGCCCAGGCTGTGAGGCAGGGCAGGCGCGGCGGCTGGACGGGCTTGCTCCCGTGCGGGCCAGGTCCGGGGTGAGAGGGGCATCGCGAGAGAGCCATGTCTGCGGTTCCCTGAACATCTTGCAGCAACGAATGCCCAGGTGTTTGGGAAGCAGGTTCCCAAATGCTGCTGGATTGAGTTGTGGACCCGAGAGCACCATCGAGCGGCCGGGTATGTAACAGAAGGCAGGTGCCAGGTTGGTGCTTCGCGAGAGTGGGCTCTTTCCTTCCTGTCGGCCGCCAGCCTGGTAAAGGTGGCTTGTTGGATCCCCTGGTGCCCGCCGGGCCCTGGCTTGTGCCCGCTCCCGACGCTGCCCGCTGCGTCTGGGCGGTGGCTGTGGGCCGGGGGGAACCGGAGGGAGGGAACAGCTCCAGGGCTCGCGGGTCTCACTCTGCACCGATCCCTGCGCAGACTGCCTGGGGTGGGGGTCGAGTTCCCCCTGTTGTCACTGAAATCTCCCTGTCGGGCTAGACCCCGGGACGGCGTTTTCTGTACCCAGAGTGTCGATGGATTGGTCTCCGGTAATTGTCTTCCTGCATTTGTCCAAAAGGAAGGTCTTCCCTGAAACGAAACAAACCCAAACAACAGGAACAGAGCCGGGTGTGGGCTCCCGTGGTTTGTCAGATGGAAAGGCTTCTTCGCCTCCTCTGACGGCCGGGTCTAGGCAGTGAAACGGTGACTCTGGGCTTCCTCCCACCTCGTGGGCCCTCGCACTCACCCACCGCTGCCTTCGCTCCCTGCCGGCACCCCTGGGGTCAGGGTCTCAGCCTCGGCTCTGCCCGAAACGCAACAAAGCAGTCTTCGCCCCAGAGCAAAAATCGCACCTTTGCTGGGCTGCCTGCACCAGGCTTTGAAAGGTTCTCAGAGCGTCTGCTTCTTAAAAGAGTTTCCTGGGGGACTTTTAGGGGTTGCAGGTGGGTCTCCAAGGGCACGGCTAACTGTCTGTGTCTCGTGCCCTAAAGGACAGAAGGCCACGCGAGTCCTGGGCCAGAGGAGGCAGAAGGAGCGGACAAGGACACCAAGACTCCGCCTCCCCAGATCCTGCTGCCGCTGGAGGAGAGGGTGACCCACTTCCGAGATATGCTCCTGGAGCGAGGGGTAAGGAACCGCTTCGGAGACGTGCTCCTGGAGCGAGGGGGCGGGTCCCGAATGCAGATCACGGCTCCCCTCGGAAGCCAGTCGCCGAGCGATCACCCCCGCAGCCCGAGGGTCGCTTTTCCTCCCGCACTGAGTGCAGCGAATCGGGCTGAGTGAAATTCAGGTGCCAAAAGACTTGAGGCGGAAGCGACATGAAAAGGGGCCCCTGCTTCTGGTCTTGAGGGCTGTGGTTGTCGCCCGGCCCCCTCCCCCCCTGCTCATGCCGGCCCCGGAGAGGCGGATGGGGGACGGGCACTGGCGTTGTGTACAGACAGCACCTGTGTTGATAAGCTTCCTGCTGGAGCCCGGCCAGGTCTCGGGTCCGTGCCCCCCAGAGGGGCGTCCCCTGTTCTAACTTGGACAGGCCGGGACTGTCACACCTGTGGATCCGTTCAACTATTTTTAGTAAAATGAGGATGTCTTCATTATAGTTGACTTGTGAACCTTGTTTTGAATTTAAGAGAGAAACATTTTAGAACCAGATCTCCTTCCAATGACTTTTATTTCCAGCTTTGGCTCTTGGGTATAAAATGAGTCAGCTCTAATAGCCCAGTTGGACTTCTTCACAAAATGAGGGTGAACGCGGTACCAGGGGCCCTGTGTGGTGGTGACGATCACGGACACTCTGGTGGCCTTGGGAGGCCTGGCAGAGGGAGCAGATTCCCTCCCTGGTCGACAGCTGTCCCCAGGCCGCCTCCTGGGCCGGCCCCTCCCAACAGCAGGTGCCACGGGCCCTGAGGCCGGGTGTCGGGAGACCCCACCTCCCCCGGAGCGGGAGGTCGAGCAGGGCTCCCCAGAGTGAGGCTGGCAGGAGGCCCTGGCGATGCATGGGCGACTGGGGCGTGTCAGCTTTAAGTGTTACAGGTAGAACGGAGGTGGCCCACAGCGGGGGCCTCTCTTCCTTCGCGCCATGGGCTTTAACGTCTGCATCACTTCATCGGTCTTGTCATTCACTTACAAATGAAATACAGCCCTTGGCCGTGAGGGCCTGGAGGGAGAAGTCGCCCCATGAAGTCAAAACCGCGGTGGGGTGTGTGAAGCCCAAACTGGCACGGATGCGAGGGGACACGGCCATGCCGGGAGGGGGGCCGGGGGCACAGGCCCGTGGGGGCCGGCCTGTGTGCGCTGATGACGACAGGTTACTTGAACAGACGCGATGTTCGAACCTGCAGGTGTTGGGCTGAAATTTTATCTTCGAAAGGACGTCAGTTCCTGCCTCCCCCCACAAACAATTTTTTCAAGATGTTGAGACCCTTTAGGGAACAAATCCTGCTGTGTGCAATGGCCCGGGGAGCAGTGGGCCCCCTGCTCCCGCCCGGGCTGCTGCGTATCTCCGACGGGACAAGGAGAGACCCGCTGAGCCGGGACGGCCCTCACTGGGGCCTCGCTCTGCTCTCGGCCTCGTCCTGCACTCTGCTCAGCTGGGCCCGCTGGGGACGCGGGCCTGCGGGCTGCTTCCCCTTCCTCCCGGGGGGTCCCGGATGCTGCCAACAGCGTGTTTATGCCGTCACCGCCACCCCTGGGGCTGCTCGGGTTGTGACGGTCCGGCTGGCCTCATGGCCCAATGTCACCACCGACCACCACCCTGTCCTGTCTCTCCCATGCCCTGCCCGCCTTCCACTCTCGCCTCAGGTCCTCTGCCCTGCCGCCCGTCCCCTGGCTAACACAGGATGCCACATGACTCCTGTGTCCCTTCCACATTGTCCGAGCTGCCGTGAGAGGCCTCAGCTCCTGCAGGGTCGGGACCGCCTGATGCTCCCTTGGGTCCCCAGGGCCTGGTGTGCAGCAGGTGCTGAACGACCTCCCGAGATTCCCTCAGTGTCCACGTGGACGCCATCGGGGACTGGGCCGTGGTGTCGCCGCACGTGCCCCCTGACCCCGCTGGTCCTGGAGCCCGCCCGCCGAGCCCGTGACGAAGGGGCTTGTCTCCGAAGCACCTGTCATTCCCCGTTCTGTTCTCTCCACTCGCGTGGCCACCAGGCGTCTGCGGGACAGGTCTCGGCATCACGCGGGAGAAGTGATAAAACATACTCCTCCCCCGACAGAATCGCCAGGATGGGCTGCTTCTGCTCTGGAGAAGCCATAGGCGTGGACACTCCTGAGGCTTGTCTCCAGTCTCATTAGGCGTTGATCAACACGCGGGTGGCTGTCTGCCCTTGTGACGCACAGAAATATATGTAACTCTTAGTGTCTGAATCGACCTGGCCAGTCTGTTCCAGTTGACCCAGCCAGCAGGAGACGTGACCCCTCTTACCTGAGACGTGATGGCATTAGGAGCCTTGGAGAAATGGAGGCAGGAACGTATTTGATCTCGTCTGCACATCCCCCTCTTTGGGAAGCCAACCAGCCCGGCCTCACCAGCACAGCATCAGACCGACCCCCGGGAGAGCCCAGGGCTGCCTGAGACACCTACCTGTGTTTGCTAAGCCCGCCGGCAAGCCAGGGCTGTGCGGTTTCTTGAATTTATCCCAATGGCTGTGGTCGAGCAGCTTTACTAATGAGATTTTCACTACGCTCTTGCCTCACCGAGGTGGGTGATTCCTTTCGGCCTTTGATTCGTAGATTCTTCTGCGTGAGCACCTTGTGTAGGTCGTGTAGATGTGAATCAGCAAAACAACACAGAAATGCCAACTACCCACCCGGAGTTCTGAGTTTTCCCTGGAAAGAAGAGACCTGGGCGAAGCCTGAACCCCTGTCTTAGGAGGATTTTGCAAGAATCCCACACGCAGCTCATGAATAGAAAAGATTAACCTGGGGCGCCTGGGTGGCGCAGTCGGTTAAGCGTCCGACTTCAGCCAGGTCACGATCTCGCGGTCCGTGAGTACGAGCCCCGCGTCGGGCTCTGGGCTGATGGCTCGGAGCCTGGAGCCTGTTTCCGATTCTGTGTCTCCCTCTCTCTCTGCCCCTCCCCCGTTCATGCTCTGTCTCTCTCTGTCCCAAAAATAAATAAAAAATGTTGAAAAAAAAAAAATTTAAAAAAAAAAAAAAAAAAAGAAAAGATTAACCTGAATTTACTGCTGATGTCATAAAGCAATGCCACCATTTATGGCTTTTTGACTTTATAAAATATGCCAGCATATTTTATAAGTTACTCAGTGCTCAAGAGAATTTGATAGCTAAGCCCATAAGATTTCCTGTTGCTTGAAAATGAGGCACAGAAAGGTCACTCTTTTCATGGACTGAGTGATTAATAATGTTTTTTATTGCATTTGTACAATGCTTCAGTCCAGAAATTCATGTACTTATGGAACGATGGAGCTAGGTCCTGTGGGTTTCTCGTAGTTTAACAAGGGCACGTTTGGGGTTTTTCCGTGGGGATCACAGATTGGGGAAGGGCCTGTGGCTTTGCATGTTTGAGTATGTATCTGACGGCTCAAGGAAGGTTTTATTTTTGTTTTGCTTTACTGTATAAAGCACAGTAGAGCCTTAAAAAAAAAAAAAAAAGAAAAAAAAAAAGCTTCAGCCTGTGAAGGGGCAGATCTCGTCGAATAGCAGATTATTAATGTGATCCCTCCTATTCAGGCAAATGTATTAGAAACATTTTATTGAGAACATCTTCCTCCTGCAAAGTATCCCTTAGAAGTGGGTACGGCTGGGGCACCTAGCCATTAGGACACTGGGGTTAAGTATCCGACTTCGGCTCGGGTCATGATCTCACAGCTGGTGAGTTCGAGCCCTGCATCGGGCTCTGTGTCAACAGCTGGGAGCCTGGAGCCTGCTTCAGGTGAATTTGATGAATAAACATTAAAAAAAAAAAAAAAAAAAGAAGTATGGCTTTCCAAGGGCTTTTGGAGAGTCCCAGATACTACCTTAGGGACTCCACGGCCCTGACCTGCTGTGCTCTCTGGGGTCCCTCTGTGGGTGACCCTCGGCCAGCTTCCCAGCGGCGAGTGGCCTCGGGGAGACTGGCTGGCATGGTGGCTGACCGTGCAGCTGAGCTCCGTGGAGTTGGGATCCGAGTCTGTTAGAGAGAGGAACTCACAGACCACACATTCACACCCACGGGCCATGCCAGTCTCTCTCTGCACTGAGTCGGCCGTCCACCATGATGCTGTCGTACAAGGTTGCCGTAAAGTAACAGTACTGGGTGCCTTCTGGCTAACAGGGCGGCGGGGGAGGCCTTCTCCCGGCAGCAGGAAGCGCCACCTCGCTTCCCTCCCCGTGAGCCGTGTCCGGCGCCCCTGCTCTCAGACACACACATGGCGTTGCCTCCGGACGCACGCGGGAGGGCTCCGTCGTCCACATGACCAGCGGCCGACGTAGGCGAGACGGCCCTGGAGGCGACGCGTCTCAGGTACCTGTGTGAGTCCCAGCCTGGACACCTGCGGTGTCTGCTCCTCGTGGACCTATGGCAAGTCCGCGGACCCCGCAGGGCACACGTCACACCGGCAATAACACACAGTCCTGCTGCACAGTGACGTGTGCATGGAAAGAAAATTTGCGAAAAAGAATATCTAATAATTCACCCCAAGTCCTGTCTGTCCTAAGAGATCGTTATTTTCATTCAGATACATTTCTTCCCAGTCTTTTGTTTCTAAAACTAGATTTAAAAATATCAATAATAAGTATTTTTGTCTTAGAACATAACCAGGATTGAACTGTAGTTGAACATGGTTCAACCAAACATTCTAATGTAGTTGATTTTATGAGGTTTAACCTACTTATAAATTTGTGTACTGTTTTTCCTTTTTAAGCATTAAAATTAAAAAAAAAATTTTAACGTTTATTCATTTTTGAGAGACAGAGAGAGACAGAGCATGAGCGGGGAAGGGGCAGAGAGAGAGGGAGACACAGAATCCGAAGCAGGATCCAGGCTCTGAGCGGTCAGCACAGAGCCCGACGTGGGGCTCGAACTCACGAAACGTGAGATCATGACCTGACCGAAGTCGGACGCTCAACCGACTGAGCCACCCAGGTGCCCCAAGCATTAAAAAATTTTTAAATGTTTATTTATTTTTGACATAGAGAGAGAGACAGAGAGAGACAGAGCATGAGCGGGGAGGGGCAGAGAGACAGAGGGAGACACAGAATCCGAAGCAGTTTCCAGGCCCTGAGCTGTCAGCACAGAGCCCGACGTGGGGCTCGAACTCACGGACCATGCGTGCGATCATGACCTGAGCCGAAGTCAGATGCTTAACCAACTGAGCCACCCAGGCACCCCTTTCCAGCATTTTTAAAAAGCATTCATATAATCCTTTGGAAAACACTTGGATGAGGTCATAATATTCAATTCGTTGTCAATTCAGAAATCCTGCATTTTCATTCATTTCTTATATTCTCCAAATTTGCTGTTTCAAATAATACTCTGATGATCATATGGACGTGTGTACTTTGTGTGCGGAATTGTTTCCTACGGGCTACAAACGTGTGGTCGATAAACTGAATTGCTCTGGGAAGAGTAGTTCGGTGGCCACGTCTGAGAGTTCCTGACACGGCGTTTCCCAGCAGCACTGAATAGTAAGAAACGTAAATACCATTTTTTGAATACTAAAGCTCTTTGCCTGGGGTTTATGTCTTGCCTCGCTCCTGTGCTGTGGTTCCTCTTTCCTGGACTGATGGCCGTGGCCTTTGGCAATCCGGATCTTCAGATACCGTGTGGTTAGCGATGAGACCCTGTTCTGATCATGAAGATGCCCTTGGGGAGGGAGGCGGACCACCCCTCTCACTGCCGGAGCAGGATTCCGCCCGTCGCTAAGGTGAAAACAACCCGCAAACGTAAATCAAATCGGCGGAGGATGTTGTGCAACGATGGCACAAAATTCTGTTTACCTGTCAAAACAGAAGAACAAAGCTGCAGTTGCTAAAGCCCCATGAGCACTGGGAGGTGAGGGCGGGAGTCGAAGTGCCCAGAGTTCAGGGGAAGCGGGCAGACCCCTTGCTCACCTCTGGACCCACCTGTAGCTCATCTGGCTCACCTGGGCTCGTGTGGACCGCTCCCATGTCTAGGTTTAGAGATTGGACATGTCCGTGGATGGTTTTCAACCAGGAGGTAACCCCCACGTCTCCATCCTACGCGGGACAAATCTCAGGCAGCCGTGGGCCTGTTCTGCGTGAGTCTTCCGAGGTTGCCGGTGGCCCGCCGTGGTCACCTGCTCATTTGTGCAGCGTCCTTGGCTTTTCTCCTCCCAGCATGCCTGCGGCTGCCCCCCAAACACACCGCCTGCACCCAGGCCTCATCCCGGCGGCCTACAGGGAAGCCCGTGCCTCCCCACCAAGGACGAGCCGAGCCGGGAGCACGCCTGTCCTTCTGGCCTCTCACGCTGCCTTTAATTGTCAGGAGCTCCAGAAGACACAGCCATGCATTCCAGGAAATTGGGTAAAGAGGGTAGTGGTATCGCTAATTACAGCGAACACTGTATTCGGTATCAGCCTGAGCCTGTGGGACGCAGCGGGAGAGGAGGGAAGAGGGAGGACGGGAACAAGGGTGGAGGGCAGCTATGCAAATTCTCGGAACCAGAACTCGTTCGCATAGACCTGATGCCACCCGGGTTTGTGGGAGATGGCTGGCGGGGGGTGGGGGTGCACTGCGGTGCTCAGGAGGAACCGGTCCTGGGAGGGGAGCCGTGGGCGGACTGGGTGGGGAGCTGAGCTGGGGCTGGGGGCTCCTGAGTGGCGTGGACAGACTGGCAGGCACACCCTACGCAGACACAGACTAAACAAGGGGCCGCGTCTCCAGCCTCTGGTCCTGGAGGCAGAGGTCAGTGGGCTCAGGCCAGGGGGAGGTTCTTGACCCTTCTCCGGGGGCCACTGGGCCTCTGGTGTGGCTAGGCAAACATTATGTCCACCTGCACCCAGTGGTCTTGGGGTGCCTGGGAGACCCCTGCACCTGTTGCCCGCCTCCCTCCATCTGGTGACAGACACCTTCTGCTGCCCCCGATGGACACTTTGGGGAACTTGCCTGAGCCCAGGGGACCAGCGATGGCGGAGTGTGGGGCCCTGCCAGGGGCCAGGAAGCACGGTGGGTCCCCGGGGCCCCGCCCAGCCCACTGCTTAGCAGCTGCGAGAACAGGCCATCACCTCACACGCCTGTGAGGGGTCTCGCTCTCCTGTTTCTCTTTTCTTTGGCTTTTCATGTGACATAAGGAGACGTTATACAGGAGCCTCGCTCACCTCTCTGCACCAAGACACCGTGTGCAGGCGGAAGCCTAAGACAAGAGCCGACTGGCCAGGCAGGTGCAGCCCGCGTCTCAGAGGCCAGTGTCCTCGTCACACAACTGGGAGGTGCTTGTGACAGTGCCCTTCTGCGGGGCGTGGAGGCCGTGAAAACCAGAGGGAAAAGCCACCCTACGGATGGACCGTCCACCCTCCAGGCCCCGTATCACATTTACGAACGCAAAGGAAGGAAAGAGTAAACACGACATGTTTGAGAATCAAATTTGGGCAAAACCGTTGGCTTCTGAAATAAGTGCATTTTGTGTTTGAGATGGAAATTGCCCCCGAGACCCTGAGACCACCCAGCTCCGTGTTCCTGAGCCCAGCCAACAGCCAGGGCACCCCGACAGCCCTCAGGAGGTGACAGGACGGTGCGGGGGGGGGCAGTGCCGTGGACGGACAGGCAACTCAGTCGCATCACTTGTCCACAGGCTCATCGTCTGCCCACAGGGCATGAGAGGGGAGCCCCGGTGGCCCTGCCACCCCCCAGCGTGCCCCGGAGCACGCCGTCCTGCCAACTGACCCTCAAGTTCGGGGCCGGGCACGAGCCATCCGTTTCCAGCCTTCCTTCATTTTCTCTGGTCCTTAGGGTCCCTGGTCTTGTGTGTGATCCAGTGAGTGACAAGTTCGTGAAATGGCCTTTGGCTTTGAAGATAAAAGCAGCATCTGCCTGCTTCCTTCGCGGCGTCCTGCCTGCGGGGGCCTTTCTGGTTGTGACGGCCTCCCGGGAGGCTCTTGCTGGCATATCACCTGGCGTTCCGGCCGGAACGCAACGCGAGACCATTTTCCTCCGGTTTCAGAGGCTTTGCTGACGCTGGGGCTGAGGTCAGAAACAGTCTCATCGGCGATTTTTCTTCCTCGTGCACAAAACCTTGGTCACCTTCAGGGGGCTTCTGATAGAGGGTGGGTCTCGCCTGTGCCCAGCAGGTGGAGGGGGCCGAGGAGGTCCCTCACTCAGGGGAGATGGGCCCTGCACGGGAGCAGCTCAGGGCTTGGCTGGCCAAGAAGCCGCCACGGGGGCCCTGGCTGAATGAATGGCTGGCCAGTCAGATCTCAAGAAACGGAGCCCTCGGGAGGGTGGGTGCTGGGGTCCAGGGAAAAAAGCGCTGGAGGACGGAGAGCAGTTTGGGGACCAGACCACCGTCTCCAAGCACTGCAGTGACCAGCCTCCATTTGCAGCTGGTTCCTGCAAAACACTCGGGGGTTTTCCCAGCGAGGTTGTCTTCGCGGGGAGCACACTGACAGCGGCTGGAAGAGGGCCCGGCTCCTGCGGCCGTGGTGCCAGCGTCTCCCCTGCGTCTCATCCTCCTCCCCCTGCCACTCCCAGCAGCGACGTCTGTAGGTGCAGATGTGCCACACGGGGACACACCCCCCCCCCCCCCAGCCAGCCATGTGGCACCTCTGGTCCCCGCCCAGAGGTCAAGGCCTGTCCACAGTTCCGTCTTACAGCTGCGTCTGCCAGGAGTGTCCTCAGCAGCATAGACACCAGGGAACCAACAGCAAGTCAGGACCTAGAGACGACGGGGAGGGCGCGTGCCCGAGGAACGCCAGGAGCAGGAGGCTGTGCGGGAAGAAGGCAGGGCCGTGACCCGGCACTCAGTGACCCGTCCAGCACGTGCCCACGACGCTGGCCGGCGACGACACCCCAGCGTGGATGAAATAGAGAACGTGCGCGGGGCTCAGGAGAGGCTGGCGGCAGAGTCTCCCGGTGGCCGGCACACCCCGGCGCTCAGACGTGCCTGGATCACAGTTGCTGATGGTCAGGAGCTGATCGCGGATCACGGAACACGGCCCCGCGGGGGAGACGGAGTCGGCACAGAACACCGCCCGGCTGCAGAGGGACGGCAGGACTCTGCACGCGAGGGTTTAAAATTGCTGAAAAATTCCACCGTTCAAAGGCGAAATCTCGGGGAAGTGCCAAAGTGTCGGGAAGCGTGGGCTGGACATAAGAGAGAAACAGCCGTGTGCTGGACTCAGTCCTGGGCCCGCCGGGTGGGCAGGATCCTGAGGCAGCCCCAAGGTCCCCACCCCCGGGTGCACCCCCGGAGCAACCCCCTCGTTTGAGACTGGGTAGGCCCGTGAGCAGGGTGGCGGGTCAACCCGGAAGGACATCACATGATGTAACGTAAGGCTGGGGCTCGTACAGACTCTCCTGTGGGTGTTGGAGAAGCCAGCCACTTGGCATGGGGTGGGGGGCCACGGCAGGGAACACGGTGGCCTTGGGGCTGAGAATGGCTCCTGCTGGCACCCCGCAAGAGTGGGGAGACCTCCTTCCCGGCCCCGTAGAATGAACTTACCTAGACGTGACCTTGGGGACGCGGGAGGCGCAGGCCTAGTGAGATCAGGCTCTGTCTGCAGCGATGCTTGTAATCGATCCTAACGGCGATGATCCGGGGACCTCTGGGAACAGCTGGGTCTCACAGACAAGGCTGTGCCCCCACACGTGGCAAATGTTCCAACATGGCCATCCATCCGTCCCATCTGCTCTGATCCCCAGCCCTGGGTCCCACACCTGGTTGTCCCTCTCGCAGCCACGGCCGCCATCCTCTGAACTTGGGCAGCACCCGATAGCATGGCTCTCAGGTAATGTGACAACACCTGTTCTGTCACTGTGAATTGCAGTCATTGTAGACGCGGCTTATCTCCTCTTACAGATTGCAAATTCCTTTGGAGGCAACCATATACCATTAATTTTTAATGATTTTATTATACGTCTAGAATCCCCCAAATTATCATAATCCTGGTAGAGTTAGTTACGTGACACCGATTCTGTGACATCCTCTGCCCTCCCTAGCGAGCTGAGAGACCAGTCCCTAGCAGGTGGACAGGAGCCTGTGTGCCTGGGCTGAGCCGAGGCGGCCCCCAGTTTCTCTCCACAGCTGCCCTAACGGTGCTGTGGTCGGGAGCCAAAGAATGATGGGATCGCTCTGCCTGGATGCTTCCCCAGGAACCCTGCCCCCAATCCCTGGGGCATGTCCACACTTTACCATGTTCTCCTTGGAAGAAGTCCCCGGGTGGAGCCTGGGTCATCCCGCCCAGTAACGGAGCTCATGAATATTAACAAGGGGTTTTGACTTTTGTTAGTAAAGGTAGAAAGCGTCTATTTAAAAAACCCCACACGTTAAGGTGTACCAAGTAAGCACCTGTTTATTAAAATAGTGTCTCTACCAGCAACACGTCAATGTGCTCAGAGGTGAGAGGGTGAACGGGTTTTGTTTTTGTAAAGCCACCGTTAGCTTGCTGTCTCCTCTGGGCCCAGGGTTCATTCCCCGCCCGGCGGGCCCGAGTAGCCTCCCTCAAATGCGCAGCACGTGTGACTGCCCGCCGTGGCTCCCCAGGTCAAGTGCAGGTCCTCCGTCAGCCTGGGACTATCCCGCCTCTCCCCGACCCCTCCCTGCCCCCCAGCGTGCTCTGCCGCTGGCACTTGTCACATACCCCCAGCTCACGAACACGCCTTTGCACCCCAGACAGCCCCTCCTGGACCCCCCGGCACTTCGGGAGCCTGAGGAGTGTCCATGTTCCAGAATAGTCAGTGTTCTGGAAACTGACCCTGGGGATGGGGATGTCCCTTCGCCGTGGCCTCTCCGTGTCCGGGAGTGTCCCTCATATGGCACAGATGCCTCGCAGGGGATCATTAGCTCGCTTGTCTGCCTTGCCCCAGGCCACGGGCTCTCCGATGTCAGGACCTTGACTTTCTCTGAGTCCTCAGCACGCAGCGTGGGGCCTAGGGTGTAGGCAATCCCTAGTCCATGCTCTTAAGTGGATAAATCATTGTGTAAATGACGTAAAGGTTTCCTTGCTCTGTCAGCGGGGAGAAGCTAGAAGCTCCGTGTCCCATGGCGGGGAACCACTCGCACCAGGTCACGGTTTCTGATTTGTTCTCCAGCAAAAGGAACTGCGATTCTTGGAGAATGGTCTGACTCTAGGGCTGGGGCAGGAGAGACACAAGATGAGGCTGGGGCACCTTGAAGTTCAGAAAATAAGGAAGGGCCCCCCCAAAACGATGATGGGGTACGCCAAAGGCACGCAAGAGCCAGTCAGAAAACCTCTCAACGGCCAAAGCTGGAAGAATGTGGGCAAAAACAAAGCATCTGGATGATATTGGGTTATAACCCAGGTTAGAAATACCCATGAGCCTGTAATGATACAAATAAGTGATGGGATAAATAAGTAAATGTGGGGGAATCGATAAATATCCCCTTGAGAGTTCCAAATAGTTCGTATTGGGATACCCCCCCCCCAAGAGGTGGAACATAACCCGAGGAGTGGGCTGCACACAGTGAATTTCCCCAGTGACTTTCCCCCCAGAAAGCACAGCGGGAAGGGGACAAAGAGTGAGTGTGTGCAGGACAGAGCTATTGAGCACAGCCTCAGCCCAGTGGTCTGGGTCCACACCGAGTGTCGTCAGTCACGGTGACAGGAAGTACTGTGATGTGATGGATGAAGACAGCACCTTGTTCTGTGCTTTTCCCCAAAACCCAGAACCCTGGTCTAATCATCTAATTATCTAAAAGATAATCCTAATAGAGGCCATCTTACAACACTCCTGACCAGCAAAACCGTCAAGGCCAGAATAACAAGGGAAGTCGGAGAAACTCACATGACACTGTCACATGCTGTCCTGGGTGGGATCCTAGGCAGAAAAAGAAAGCTGGGTCAAAACTAAGGAAGTCTTTTTTTCTTTGTTATTTTTTTTTATATTTATTTATCTTTAAGAGAGAGAGACAGAGTGAGTGTGTGAGCAGGGGAGGGGCAGACAGAGAGGGAGACACGGAATCCGAAGCAGGCTCCAGGCTCCGAGCTGTCCGCACAGAGCCTGATGCGGGGCTCAAACCCATGAACCACGAGATCATGACCTGAGCCAGACTCAGATGCCTAACCGACTGAGCCACCCGGGTGCCTCCAAAACTAAAGAAGTCTTAAATGTGGACTTTTGTTAACAACCGTGTAGACAGATCTGGCATCCATACTGACGTAGGATATTCACAGTATGGGAAGCTGAGTAGGATATGTGGTCACTCTGTAATATTCTTGTTAACTTTTCTGTAAATCTAAAACTATTGTAAAGTAACATGGTTTGTTTTTAAAAACATGGCCTACCTAAAAAGATTTAAATATTGACTAAAAATCAACTAAAATTGTTGCAAAGTGCAGACTACAAGAAATCGCCCTCTGTCATGGTCTGCGGGGTTCTGAAAGTTTTTACCGTTATTTCTGATTTCAAGATGTGACGTTCCAGAATGGCGTTCCAGCTGCACAGATAGAATGGGGGCTTCAGATCAGCGGCACGTGGCCCTGGAAGAAATCCAGGGAAGAAATAGTGGCACGAGTGTAGAATTTAATTTCCCAGCGCTCTAGGTGTTGATTTCCTGGAACGTTGGCGTGCCTAACGCTCTTGTGCAAGGCTGCGTCGCTGAGCCCACGGCACCCCGATGCTGTTTGCCCCCATCGATGATTTCAGCATGACCTCGGGCTCTGTGTTAGATGCTAAAAACAACTCTGTTGAATATCTTTCTTCAGGTGTCAGCGTTTTCTACCTGGGAGAAAGAATTACACAAAATCGTGTTTGATCCGCGTTACCTCCTGCTAAACTCTGAGGAGCGGAAGCAGGTAACATGGTGGCGGGCTGGCGGGCCCTGGAGACCCAGCGCGAGCGGGACGCTCCTCCTGACGCTCGTGACACGCACACGCCTGTCACGTTCATTTTGTCAGAGGGGAAGGGGTAGACCCGGTGGTCTCGCGTGTGAGCTTGTGCGCAGCAGTGGTTACCGGTGCAGAGGACGGTCATCCCCTCAGTGTCTTAGCAAACCATCTGGGGATGACCCCACAGGACAGGTGAAAATGCACGTGCTGGGAACACTGACCGCACCCCAGATAGCTGTGTTAAGACTCAATTAAGCTCTTACATGATGACATTGAATGAGAGGAGGGTCCCGGAAACAGTAAGAGGGCGTATGAGGGAAGGGGTGGCAGGTCCAGAGGGCAGGTCCCCAGAAAGGGCAGAGGTGGGCGAGAGGCAGCTCGCCTGGAGGACACGTTAGCCTGGCCAGTCTGCGCTGGCTCCTTGTCAGCATAGATCATGGAGCCGATACGGCTTCCAAGACGAAGCGGACGGACAGAGGGACGGGCGGTGCTGACTGCCGGCTGAGGGACTGGGCCCTGATGCACAGCCCGGCCCGGGGTCTGGTGTTCCCTGGAGGTCTCTGGGGTCTCTGGTTCCTGCTCCAGTCCTGCCTCTTCTGTCTGCACTCTTCTGAGTGTGAAATGATGCACATGGAAAGTGGGTCATCGGATCGGCCGCTGGAAACAGAGAAGGCCGGAGAGCTGTTTCAGACGTGGCCTCTGTCTCCACGGCCCGCGTGCTATCAGACAGCAGAGCCCGGGGCCCAGAGGACAGAAAGGGCAACCCCATTTCCAGCTCTGTCGTGGGTCCTGAAGTTTCCTCAAGCACACGCCGGCACGATCAGTGAAACACCGAGCGGGCAGAGCCTCGGGCTTTCGGACCCCTGCCCGTCCCGCCGATGGCAGGGCCCCGCTGGCACACGCCGGGGCTTGGGATGGTGCTGGGTCGGCCACACTGGAACACGGAACTTAGACCTTTGAGGAACTTAGAATTAATGACCTTTTTGTTGCATTGCAGCTGGCTTGTATTTTCCAGAAGGAAACATCTGAAAACGTGTGAAACGTGTTAGCAGTGGCTCCAAAAAAAAAAAAAAAAAAAGTTACAATAGAGTCAGAGGAGGTTAGATTACACACACACACACACACACACACACACGCGTGCACACAGCTGAAGAAAACTGTAGACTTTAATCATCAGTAATATTTCACTCTTCTGTGCGATATTAAAGAGCAAACAGTCAGACTACTCGGCTGTGAGCACTCGTAGTCTGCTTGTTGTCGTGAAGAATGCCTTACTTGGTTAAGACCCGCACGCTGGCCATCTGCGGACCGTGCTTTCGCTGATGGCGCGGTCAGCACCATTGTTGCCAGTTCGGGGGTGTTTTTAGAGACCGTTAGCCTCTTTGAAGGAAGCTGAGGAAGCCCCCCCCCCCCTGCAGGGTCTTACGCTTACCGCCCGCCCCCGCCCCCCCCCCCCCCCCCCCAGCACATGATGGGAGCACGCGGCGCTCGGTGTGCTGCTGAACTGCTCTGGGGGCGTCCTGCACGAGACTCGCGCGCGTGAGCACCACGGGGCTGCGCGTCACCGCCCCCCCCCCCCATGGCAGCAGGTGCAGCTGTGGCCATCTGGGCTGGGATGTCCGGGCCCCCACGCCTGGATGTGTGCTGTGCAGACAGATCAGACCAGAGTGCACTGTTCGGGGGACGCCATCAGACAGAGGAAACTTCAGGGTCACCAGTCTGCAGCGTGGCCCCGGGGGCCCTGGGAGGAAGAGCGGGAACTGGGCCTCGCTGGCGGTCGACACAGAGCAGCATCAGAGAGCCCTGGGATCAGAAACCACCCGCGACTCGGGGGAAGCCGCAGCTCCTATGAACACTGGTGCTGGAGCTGCGCCGGAGAAGGAGGCGACATCCAGGCCACCCGAAACCCCAGTGCTCCTCACGGGACGCCCCCCCCCCCCCCCACCGTCGACGGCAAGCATCCGGCTAGAATCTGTACCGGCCGCGCTGTCACATGTTTCTATGGGGAGACTAGAGCTCATGGTGGGCAAACTGCCAATGGCCCGTGCTCCACAGGGGGCTGCAAAGGAGAAGTGACTGAGCCCAAACAGAGACGAGGGGTCGGGCCGCGCTCAGCAGACCTGTTTCCACGGTAACGGATAGTGTTTCCTCTTCATTATGGGAGGACACGCCACAGCGAGACAATGGCCAGTGGTATCTCTTTTAAAAAGTCGTGCCCCCCTTTGAGTGAAGCTGGTGTAATTTGTCGAAGCCGGGAGGAAAACGCCGCTACGTTAAAGCACAGCGGCGTAACTAGAGCGACAGGGCAGAGGGAGAGGAGAGAACTCGGGTTCCGTGGGTGGGCGCTCCGGGGTAGGAGAAGCAGGTCTCCCGCGGCCAGGCAGCGTTTCTGTCCAGACTTAAAATTAGTAGAGCAAAAGCTCTGATGATGCAGCCCCACACTTTTATGTGGATAATAACCCTTCCTTCACCTGTTTTATTAGTTTAAATTCTAAGACAGCCGGCGAGGTTGCACACCACTTGCCTTGAAGGTGAAATAAGCCGATATAGTCCTACTTTAATATATAAGCACACCTTCTCCATTTAAGTCCTGCTCCTGAATGCTTCCTTTCCGTGCAGAGTCTTCAGGACAGGGGAGCATTGGGTGTTTATAATCCCACAAGGCGAGTGGCCACTGAAAGGCAGTGTGAAATCCCCGTCCAAGCCGAGAGAGCCTCCTGCATTGGCCGCGTCTTCCCCGCCTCCCCCTCGGGGGCAGGAGTGCAGGAGACCCCCAGAGCGCTCGGGTCAAAGTCTAATGTCCGCAGTGGCCTTGGGTCCAGTTGGGACAGAGTTGCTGTTTATAGGCCTTCCAGGGTCACACGTGAAAGTTGTATTGATCTTTTTATTCATGTGTGCGCACACTTTCAAGTCATCTCCGGTATTTTCTTTTTAATGCTCTTGAGGCTCGGATAGCATTAGGAATGAAGCAGCTGTCCCTACCTCCTTCAGGCTCCGGTTTGTAAATGGCACCTCATACCGCAACGATGCGCTGCCCCCATCCATTGAGGGACTGACGCCTGCAGAGAGGGTCCTCGGTGTCGCGTCACTGTGTTGACTGTCAGCTCGCAAGGGAGAGGGTCCCGGGGCCATGATGCACCTGCCCACCAGACGATACTCGTATCCTTCAGGCTAGGGGACGGGGTTCTCCTGCTCAAAACCCACTTCTTGTCCAACTGGGGATCACGCAGTGTCCGAGGGTCAGGTCTTCGCTTTGGGTCTGACCACCCAGAGGCTCCATGAGGCCCCCAGGAGAGGCTTGCCGTGTCTGCATGACGCCCCCGCCCTGATGACCAGACCATAAGTGGTCTTCTTAGAGACTAGAGGCTGGGGGATCAGAGATGCTGGGTTGACTTTCTTTCCACAAGTTAAAATCACGTTTGGAGGCTCAGATACCAATTGTGTCACTGTAGGAATTGACTAGAACAAATGACAAAACCTCATGTGTTCCTGGGACGACCAGCAGCGATGTGAAGGTCAGCCAGACAGCGCATGACCCTAGAAGCTGCTCACGGAATTCCGAAACAAGAAACAGGACCCACCCCCGCCCCCAAGCGGGGCTGATTCAGCGTTTGACCCCGAGATTCTCTTGGGAATCCAGGCTTACTTATGTAGACGCTTGGTTCAGGAGAGCCCCTCCCTGGAGGGGCTGTGCCTTCCACCTTATGGAAAAGAAAAGGCTTAGCCACAGATGCTTGCTGTTCTTTTGTGTTGTGTTTGAGGCACAAGATTTCATTTCTGATATGCAACCTGTAATACTTTTCTGTGTGTGTATGTGTGTGTTTCAAGATATTTGAACAGTTTGTCAAGACAAGGATAAAAGAAGAATATAAGGAGAAGAAAAACAAATTGCTGCTCGCCAAAGAAGAATTCAAAAAACTTCTGGAGGAATCTAAGGTGTCACCCAGGTATGGAGACAGAAATGCCGGGTGACTTTGGGGCGGGAGACTCACCGATGACTGTAAGAGGGCTTTTAAAATCTGTTCTGGTTAAATCGTGTAACCTACCATCGCGGAGACCTCACAAGCGTAATGGTGAAGTTGTGGGTGACTGAGCCACCAGCCCTGCCTGCCTGCGCGGCTCACGGTTCTCTCTGCTCCCCACACCCTTCCATTTTGCTGCCCTGCCTGGCTTTCCAGCGTGGCCACCCTGACTCCCATGACCTGAATAACTAGTCAGTAGGTCAGCACTCAAGATGAGGGCTAACCTCGAATCTAGGGATCAGAAAGTAAGCGCACGGAACACGAACTCGGAGAGTAGGCATACAGAGCCCGAACAGCAGCAGTAAAATAAACCTCGCCGTTGGTTGCAGACGTCTCCCCAGTCGGCCAGGGTGGAAAGAGAAGGGACACACACCAGGGCAAATGAGCCAAGTAACTTTGCTGCCAAAGTCCCCTAAAATAACCTGGCACTGTTCCCGTGAAATAAACCAATAGGAAACTGGATGTTAGAACTTAGAAAAATGCATGAACTTAAAAGTCTTCTTTAAAATTGGCTTCTATGTAAAAATGTTTATTTATTTATGAGAGAGAGAGAGAGAGAGAGAGAGAGAGAGAGAGAATGCAAGCAGGGGGAGGGGCAGAGAGAGAGGAGACAGAGAATCCCAAGCAGGCTCCATGCTGTTAGTGCAAACTCATAAGCTGTGAGATCATGACCTGAGCCAAAATCAAGAGTCAGACGTTTAACTGACTGGCCACCCAGGCACCCCTAAAATTGGCTGATATTTAAGAAGTAACGAACATTGTACTACTTTTAGAAATATAGGACTATAACTTTTATAAGCCAAAAAAATTGACTTCGGTTTATTTTTATTTGGGGTTGAGATACATCTGAATGGACGTTTATGCATTATTATTTTTAATAATAATGTGGGCACTTTGGCATTTTAGTAATAATGCATAAATACAACATTATTTTTTTAAAAAAAACATTAATTGGGGCGCCTGGGTGGCGCAGTCGGTTAAGCGTCCGACTTCAGCCAGGTCACGATCTCGCGGTCTGTGAGTTTGAGCCCCGCGTCAGGCTCTGGGCCGATGGCTCGGAGCCTGGAGCCTGTTTCCGATTCTGTGTCTCCCTCTCTCTCTGCCCCTCCCCCGTTCATGCTCTGTCTCTCTCTGTCCCAAAAATAAATAAACATTAAAAAAATAAATAAATAAAAAATAAAAAAAATTAAAAAAACATTAATTGATGTTTGCTTTCTGTGAAGACATAGGCTCCCATGTTTTGATTGGTAATTATCTAGTTCACCTGGTCAATAATTGGGTGTTGGTTATATGGTCCTTATAAAACCTCTCCAAGTATTTAAAGGACAGATGTTTTCTGAATGGGGAAAAATGTAGCATGAATTACCCCCATCACAAAAGGCTAATCTAGAAGAGCAAATGTTCATCTAAACGTTTGTAAACTGTGATTTCCTGTGGTTAGAGATGAGAACACTGGCATCTCTGTGTCCCCACATGGTGACCCTAGGAGAGAGGAGTTGGTGTGGAGCCCCTGCCTCCGGGCACAGCCCCCCACCCCAGCCCTGCAGTGGAGTGAGGCATTGCACCTCCTCAGCCCTGCAGTGGAGTGAGGCATTGCACCTTTCTGAGCTTCCGGCATCATCTGTGGGCAGTACGGCTACGGCAGACTCCCTGGGTGGTGCAGACGTGGAAGTGAACATAGCACCTGGCAGGTAGAAGGAGCTTGGTGACGGAGACGCCTCTCATCACCATCATCACCATCCCCACCACCAGCTCCATCACCATCATCATCAAATATTCTCAATCTGTCCATTGGTAAAATGTTAACAATAAGTCAACACATTCCCCTTCCCGTCATGAAGACAAAGGAGAACATACTCATAACGCATCTGGCAATTAGGAGAAAGATCTCACACACACACACATACGCACAGAAGGAAAATGACTGATGGAAATCAGAAAGTTAAACTTACTCTTCTTTAAAGGTAGATTAAACTGCCTGCTGTGTTAAGAATGTGCACCGTGCATACGTACTTTTGTGATTATTAAACCATTTTGATGTCAGAATGGCTGATTCTGCAACATCGTCAAGACTTTACAGACCGCTTCACCTTCTCCTCTCACTGTTCCATAGGTATCCTAGTAGCATGCGTGCAGTTCAAGTCGCTGCACACGGGTGGCCAGGTGAGCTAAGCACAGGCCATCTGAGCACCCTCGAAGCAGCCTCTCGGGGTTCAGCAGCTCCGCCAGTTACACTGTGCTCTGACCCTGCCACCACAGCCACGGGGACAGCCAGAGCCAGCTCCCAGTCCTGCCCAGCTCTGGGGGTCCTGAGATGGGGCGAGGGGCCACGGGGGTCCTCCCCTCGGTCTGCCGCTCAGGCTGTGGGGTCTGCACTCTGTGCTTCTTCCCAAGGCCACACTGTGTACCTCCTTTAGGTGCAGGTGGGCTGTGTCCCCAGCTGCCAGAGGGCAAAGGGGCGTGCTGTGCCCGTGACTCAGGGGCTCCCCCGGCCCACTGGAAGGCCCAGAAGAAGCCAGGATGCCCCCACGGCATGGCTGGGGGGGCCACAGATTTGTAATTCTCCCTCTCTTCTCAGGGACACTTCTTTTCAGAAGTGCCCCGAGCAGGACCTTGTAGACAAGATCTGTGCTCAGCCTCTGAATGGAAGATATGCTGGCTGCTATCCAGACAAGGGAAGAGATTAACAAGTCCCTGTGATTCTCATCTTGGAAGGAAGGAAGGAAGGATGAAACAAGGGTCTTAGTCCTTTAGTCCATTTGGGCTCCTGTTCCCAGGAACACAAACCAGGGGCCTCAAGCAACGGATATTCCTCACAGTTCTAGAGGCTGGAAGTCCGAGATCAGCTTTCTGGCTCAGGGTCTGGTGAGCCCTTAGTGACCTAGTCACCTCCCAAAGGCCTTGACCCCCCCCCCAACACTAGCACCGGGGGGTGCCGGGAGGTCCACCTAGGATCCTGGGGGATGTACACTTTCAGTCCAGAGAAGGAGGAAGAGGGAAGAAGGAAGGAGGGCAGCAGAGAGAAGCGCTTTCTTTCTGAGATGCGCATGAGCAGGCACAACCCCGGGGCATGACCCAGGAGGCTGTGGGGCTGGACCAGGAAGAGGGACGCTGGTGGCAGGTGGGGATGTGTCCGGGGTCCTGACAGCCATGTCAGTGCAGCCCTCCTGTTTATGTGTGAAACAGCTGTTACATTATAATCCTTTGATACAAGAGTGAAATGTCTGCAGCGGAGTATGAAGTCCTCCACAAGGAGAAGCGGGAGGACTTTGGATCCCCGGTCGGAGCTCACGTAGCCCTTCGGGCCTGTTCCCGGCTGCCAGCTCGGGCCTGGGAAGGGGGAGGCAGTGGGGACCGGTGGTCGCGAAGGTGCCATTTGTCCCTGCAAGGGGCTTACCCACTTGCCCTTTGAGCCGCCCAGACCCTGCGTCGGACTCCCGGGCCCGTTCAGTTGACCTTAGGTTCTTCCACACGCCGGCCGCTGCCGCCAGGTGCCCGGGACCTTTGGCGGGAAACAACACGGATCACAGAGCCTCCAGTGGAGCGGGGGGCGGGGAGGAGTAGATGGCACAGTTGGGCTTACCACGGTTGTGGCTGTTGACAAGGGCTGCGAGGGACCCCGTCTGTAGGGTGAGTTTCCTCAAAAAAGACACGCGGAGCCCGACTGCCAGTGATGAGAGCAGACGTAAGGGACAGTGTGCCAGGCAGAGGGGCTGCCTGAGTGGCCTGTGGCAGCCAAGACATCCTAAGAGGGGACAGAAGGGGACCCGTGTGGCCAAAGCAGTGGTGGACGCAGGTGGGCAGTTGAGAGCTCCGAGTGAGGGAGGCTGAAGAAGCCGGAGAGTCTGGGTTCATCTCCAGAGGCTGGGGAGAGGTCGCCATGTGGGTATTCGGTGGGGTCAGGATCCCAAGGGCCCCCACGGGGAGTGGCACCCAGCACGGGAGTAGCTGGGGCAGGTGTGGGATGCCCATTTCCTGCCCCAGATCCCACCCCTGTCCCCTGAACTGCCCCAAGTCCCGCCCCTGTCCCCGACCTTCCCCATGTCCTCTCCCTGTGGCCCGAGGACAGCTAGATCGGGTGGTAGCAGCTGTCTACCTCTGGAGGTGATGCCAGCCTGCGGGGGTCAGGAGGTGCGGAAACCGCTCCCGGGCAGACAGGTCTCAGGAAAGTTCCTGTTTTTCAGAACCACGTTTAAGGAGTTTGCGGAGAAGTACGGCCGGGACCAGAGGTTTCGTCTTGTTCAAAGAAAGAAGGACCAGGAGCATTTTTTCAACCAATTCATACTTATTCTTAAGAAACGGGACAAGGAAAACCGACTGCGGCTGCGGAAGATGAGATGAGTGTGTGAGAGGCGCAGTAGGACAGGTGCGGAGCGGAGGGTGCCGCGCGGGGCTGCGCGCACTTCTCGGAGGATTACTGTTTCATATTGAAGCTCTCTTTTGTACGGCGTTCCGAGTCTGATGCGTTTCTCATTGCCATGGTAGGTCGCTCCCTTAATTGTTTAATTATGCAAAGTACTTGTAATCTGTACAAATCATAAACCCACCGCAGGTTTGTAGCTCAGCAGAAATATCTATATCCCTCTCAAGGTGTTTTCATGAGTTGATCTGAGTACCTGAAACTTTTCTCCAGACCTTTGTGTGTTCCCTGGGTTCTGAGCCCCGTGGCGCGGGGGCTCCTTCCGAGTGCTGGGTGTCCGTCCCGTGTCCCGAGTAGTAGCAATAGCATCATCATCACCAGTCATAGCGACGACCCTGAGCGCCTCCACACGTGGACCCCGGACCCCCGCAGCAGTCCGAGGGGGCGCCGGGCCCCAGACAGGGCGGCCGCGACGTCTGTCGGGGGCCCTACTCAAAATGGGATTATTTTGTACAAAATCATCATACGAATAGTTGAGTTATTTTTATTGTATGCCCAGTTTGCATGAGATTTTTCTCATCATCTTTGTATAAAAAGAATTTTAAATTTTTTTTAATTAATAAATATTTTAAACCAGTGTGTTTTGGTGGTAAGATTTCCACTGCGATCTCCAGCGGCAAAGCAGTGTTTCAACTGAAGACAGTCTGTTTTGAAAGACTCCTAACAGTGTTTGTGAACACACACAAGGGCTGAGCGAGCACAAACAAAAATCCTGCCTGTCAACCTGCCCGTTCTGGGGGGAGCGATGGTGGCTAACACCCAGCTGATTAACCGCGTTCTCTAAATTGTCGCCTGTTTATTTCGCGGCTTACGGGGCCTCTCTTCAGATACGCTGCCACTGCCCCAGGGCACAGCGACACCTCCTCGCCTCCCCGCTCCCTCTTCAGTGCGGTGAACACGCTCTCTGCCACGCGTATTAGGACGTAATTGGGCGGGTTTCTCTCTTCTTTGGGGTAAGCCCTGGTCTCAGCACCAGTGTTGTGAGGCTAGCTTCTGGGTTAGATCTGGGTTCTGGGGCCATCACTTGGGTTCAGGCAGCAGCCAGTGGGGTTGGGCATCCGGGGCAGGGGCCAGGAGGCAGACCCTCCGGTAAGGGTCCAATCTGGAGTAGAAACCACCTTGTAAACTGAACAGAGAAATTAAATGGAAAGAGTTATCACATATAAAGGCATTCGGGTAATGAGGCTGCTGAGTCCGGGTGACCGCCAAAGAACACACAGACGACAGCCACAGGAGCAGACGTGACCCCCAGGGCTCAGAGAAGCCCCCACGGAAGGAGCCCCCCGACCCGTGCAGAGATGGGGACCTCCCTGGAGAAGGCGCTGCCGTGGCTCTGGGAGCGCCAGGAGCCCGCCCTCTAAGATGCCGGGAAAGTGGCTCGTGTGGTGGGTCTGGTGGCATACCCTCGCCCAACAGCACCCGGAGAGATGGCGGGCTGGGGGAGGCGGCCGGCTGTGCGGGCCTCGGGACGCGGAGCCGGGACAGAGACGGAACCCCCGGCAACCCCTGAGGTTCGCACAAGCCAGCGGCCCTCCTGCCATCTGTCCCGTCCACTGGAAAGCCAGCTGACTGGCTCCTTGCCCCGAGAGAGGCCGGCTGCCTGGCCACAAGATCCCACGTGACTGCACCCGCGTTGTCAGCGTGAAGTGTGACCTGACCCCTTCGGCGTGCAGCCGGACGTACGGGGCAGCATTTAACCTCAGATGGAGAGGCCAGCGGCAGGGCGGAGCCTGAGTGGTTCTGGAAGACCTCGGTGGACCCCTGCTCCCCTGGCTGCTGCCTCCCCCTGCTCAGCTCCTTGCCGTCCGTCAGCTGAGGAGGAAGGGGCAGGCCCAGAGTGGCGGTCACACGTCCTGCTGTGCTGGCCTCAGCCCCCACCCCTGGGTCAGGAGTGGCCCCGAGGGCAGGTGAAGGAAGTCCCCACGGGGGAGCATCAGGCTAGACCGAACGACAGTTCTGTAAACTTGCCTGGGAGACGAGAGGGGGCCCGGGGCACGCGTCTACACTGATTTGGGGGCTGGCTGAACCGCTGGCTGGTTGGGGGTCTACGAGGTGCAAGACTGGGATGGGGGCGATGAAGAGGTGAGGGGAGCGCGGTGGGCGCAGCACTGGGAGTTCGCACGTCCCGCACTCTTTGTACGAAGCTCTGAGACTGGGTCACTAGGTGGGCGGTCCTGGGTGTGTGGGCCCGTCGGCCAGTGTCTCCCTCCCCACTGTTCCTGGTCTGTGTGCACCGACCCAGACCCCTGTTCCGGGTTGGCCCCGTGAATCCGCCCATTTGGTTTTGTTTTTGTTCTTTTAACGTTTATTCATTTTTTGAGAGACAGAGACAGAGCGAGAGTGGGGGAGGGGTGGAGACACAGGGAGACACAGAATCCGAATCAGGCTCCAGGCTCTAAGCTGTCAGCACAGAGCCCGACGCGGGGCTGGAACCCACGAACTGTGAGATCATGACCTGACCCGAAGTCGGATGCTTAACCCACTGAGCCACCCAGGCGCCCCCAAATCCCCCCATTGTTCCAGGGAGAAACTCCCCCTCACAAAAATGAATCTCAGATGCTCCTTCCCTTCCCCTAGTTACCGCCCACGCTCTCGCAGAATGGCCGCTGGGCCACACGGCTTCCCACACAGTGTGGTCTTGACCAGGAAATGCATTTTAAGGGACAGTCATTGCAACAATAGGTTCACGCCCAGGACCCGCGGGCACCCCACCCCCCCCCCCGAACCCTCACGCCCAGGCCCCACGGGCACCCCCATGAACCCTCAGGCCCAGAAGCAGCTGGCCGGTCCCGTGCTGGGACGGCCTGCTGAAGGCACAGTACATCTACGGGGCGAGGTCGGGCGAGGTCGGGTAGGGTCCTGCGGGGGTCACCTGTTGGCCTTAAACCAGCAGCTGGCATATGTCGCCGTCTCCCTGGAATCACGGGGCAAGACACTGGCCCCCAAAAAGGGGAGACGGGAGCGACCCTTCTCATTATGCCACCCGATAACCTTCATCTCCGCAACCCGGGCTTAGTGGATTTGGAGAACCCGTGGCCCAAGTGCAGAACGCAGCATCTTGATGCGATTTGAAGCCGGCCCCTGGCCCTTCTGACGCCTTGTGGCGCAGAAACATCGGGTGGAGAAGACGGTGGCTACGCTTGCTGGGCAGTTATCCCAGTTGCCGAGGGCAAGTTATGTCTCCGGGATCCCGTGGGACAGGGACAGTGTCCGGGGCCAGAGGGCTCAGCGGGCGCCCGGGGTACCAGTCAGCACACAGCTGGGCCTGCCAGACACCGAGGGCCTGTGGGGAGCAGACTGGGGTCCGAGGTGCCGCGAGGGGCGAGGGGCACCGCGGGGTCGGCTGAAGGTGCGATCGCCATCTGGGCTCCGCGACCGTCTGCAGAAGCAGAGGCTGGAGCGCCATGCTTTCCCATTAAGTTTTCTCTCCCTTCTTTGCCCCTACTGTTTCCTGGTCGGGGACTACTGTGGGTTTCGGACACGTGACTGATTTCATTCGCCTCACCCCACAAACGTGTGGGAACTGGGTCGGTTGCCTGCCACGCTGGGGCCACAGCGTCGTCTACACCCACGGCCGCAAGCGCCTCGCGGGGCCCGGCGGCCGACTCGCTGCCTGAGATCCTCTCCCCCGCCCGGTGGCCCCGGAGCCTCCCCTCCACACCTCTGGCCTTCGGTGCTTCCGCGTGGGCAGCAGCGGATTTGGGGTACTTGCTCGGCCCGGTTGGGGGCCTCCTGGGGCTCCGGTGAGGACCGCGTCCTGCTCCCTCAGGCCCGCAGCAGGACAGTCCCTGCGAAGGCTGGTCCCGGGCACCCGGCCGCGCGTGCTGACCATAGCTGCCCCCGCGCCCCTAACGGCCCTTCTGTTAAGCCCTGCTCAGTCGTTCCTGCTGCGGGCCATCTGTTTGCTGTCAGCACGACTTAATCACCACCATCATCACACTCCAAGGGTAGTTATCTGAGGCTCACGATGGCACAGAATTACGCCAGAAACCATATTAGTGGGAGGACATAGGAGATCACACAAGCCCAGACTTTGTGCTGGAAGGAGGTGGAAAACATCCATGACGTTAGCACCTAGAAACACACAGGCACCTCCTGGCCCCTATGGGAAGTTCCAGATGTTTCTGGTTTTCACCCAGACGTTTGGGAACTTTCATTTTCGTTCCTCTGACCGTGATTTTGAATCTCAGAAAATGAGATTATTGAAGGTCGTAGACAGAGAGTCTATCGACATCCATGTCTATGCTCATGTCTGTCTAGCTGTCAGTCATCATGCGGTTGGAGATGAAAGGTCAACTCTGGCGTAATCAGGGAAACCCTCAGGGAGAAGAAGGGGAACCAGCTTGAGAAAAAGCTGCTTCCTAGGTGTCTGGGATCTGTATTTCAAACATTTGCCCACTTTGAGGGCTGTGGAATTAATCCATTTTTAAGCCATCGATATGTAGTTAAGACATGATAAGAAGACAACAGACGAAGATTTCTTTTAAATGTCAGCTTTGCTTCATTTTTGCACCTTTTCCTTTCATTGGAAACACCACCGGGTAACGTGGGGCAACTCAGTCGTGCCCTCTGAGCTGCTAAAACCCAGCAGGAAACTGAGTGCCTGTCGATCAGGTAAAAATGCATCCAGTCAAAAGACGAACGCAGGAGTGGTGGGTCACTGTCATTGATCGTTGGATTAACCCTCCATGTCCCAGAGGCCATAGCTTCCCAATAGGGCCATGGGGTCTGAGTCCCGTCCGTCACCCCGACCTCCAGAGCACCCGCCTCTCACCCACCTGCCCCTTTGCTTGTCTCCCCAAGCGTCACCCAGCCAGTCACCGCCCACTGGACCACGGCCTTCGCCCAGCTATCCTGCCACGCACTGTCGCGCTCACGTGGGTCCTGGTGTGCAGGCCCCTGGTTCCACGGGGCCCCGTCTTCCTCTCTTTGCCCAGTTTCTGTTGCCTTCTCGGTGAAGCCACATCTGTCACGTGCTCCCCACATAGATCTTCTTGCTGTGGGCAGAAGCCCCTCGAAGAGCTCACCACCCCATCCCCCCAGGCCCTGCAGGGAGGGGCCTCAGCAGGTGCCCTGGGCCCTGGGCAGCAGGGATCCCTATGGAGCTGGTGAATGAATAAAAAGGACAGAGCACATGGATGCGTTCTCACTGGTTTCTTTATCGATGACGGCAGTGACAGATTTCTTATCCTGGATTTGCTTAAGGTTTATTTTTGTACGAAGTGTTTATTGTCTCTACTATTTACTTTCCTGTTGCTTCATTTGAATGATCTGTTTCAAATAATCCCCCAACAATAGCGGGAGAAAGTCGGTCATTTGTCTTTTGTCCCCAAATACTTAACCTTTGCTTGGTTGACGTTTTCCCCATAAGGTATTTAAAGTGTGAACCAGGGGCACCTAGGTGGCTCAGTTGGTCGACCCTCCGACTCTAGGTCTTGGCTCAGGTCACAATCTCGAGGTTCATGAGTTCGAGCCCCGGGCTGGGCTCTGTGCTGTGGAGCCTGCTTAAGAGTCTCTCCCTCCATCTCTCTCTCTCTCTCTCTCTGTCCTTCGGCTTGCTTTCTCTCTCTCTTCTAATCTCAACATAAATAAACATTAAAAAATTTAAAAAAAAATAATAAAGTGTGAACAGGTTAAAGGTTCCTGATCACTCAAGAAAGGTTGTTGAGATAATGGAGTCATGCCTCCTTGGGGTCAGTGGTGGGGGAAAAAGGCTCGAGAGTCAGTGCCTATAAACAACTGCCGTGTTGGACGGGACAACCGGTGAGACAGCCCGTGAGGAGGGGAGAGAGGTAGATGTGGAGGAGTGACGTGGGAGGACGGTGGTCGGCTGGCGGGCGCCCCAAGCCAGCACAGGGTGGAGACGCCTGCTCGGGGGGAGGGAGAGGAATTTGAGGCAGAGAGTTGTTTGGATGGAATTTTAGAGATGTTTGTCATGTGGTATAAACCCTCTCTGTCTCCACTTTCTGTTTGCCAAGAAACAGTCTTTAAACACTATATCACACTTTTGAAAACATTGCGATGTCTAATGATCATCGAAGTAACACCTGCTTGTTGCAGGAAAGTGAGGGAGCCTGTGGACCGAGCCCCCCGTGGGCGTTGGCGGCCTCCCCCGCCCCCCTCACCCCGCAGCGCTGGGCGGCGTCCACGCTTCTGGTGCAAGTTTGTGGTGGATCGAACGTCCCGAAAATGACCACGCACGCACACGATCGCACGCACGATCGCACACGCACGCACCGCCGCGCATGCCCTCCGGACCGCGTGCGGACAAGCCTGCCAGGGGCGGGGTGTGGGCGGGCCCCGTGGCAGAGGCGGGGCCGCGGGGTTTGCCGGGCCAGGCCCCAGAGCGGAGGCAGCCTCCCCCCCTGGGAGCCACCGTGACCCGGGGAAGCCCAGGCTGGCGGGGTGGGGAGGGGAAGGTGCCGTGGCCCTCGTCTCTGGCTGGGGTCTCTGGTGACAAGCGGCGTCGGCTGCCAAGCGTGGAGCTCCCGGCCTTCCGGGGCGGCGCGGACCCCAAGGGGCCCAGACACCAGCCCCCCTCCCCAAGCCTCACCCCCCCGGCAGGCCCACGAGCGAATCCAGACGTGGCCCTTGTTGCAGGCCCGCCGGTTTCAGCGACTTGCCGTGCAGGCTTCGAAACTCCAACAAGCTCCTCCTTCGGGATGACCGTGACACTTGACCTATAAATCACAGAACTGGTCATTCTAACGGGAGATCTGACAAATGCTCGCTCTCCGCCGGGCCTTGGTTCCTTGCCTCGTTTCGTGCCTCCAACAATCCCCCGAGGTGGGTTTTGTTAACTGTCCTCAGCTCACAGAGAACCCGAAGTCTGGAGGCATCGAGCAATCTGCTCAAAGTCTCCTGGAGAGAGTTGCCGCCAGGACTTGCCCAAAAGTCCGTTTGACTCCAGAATCTGTGCTCCAGGCCGCACCCCCCACCCCAGGCCCCCGGCCCCGAGACTCCCCAGGGCACGGGGGAGTCACCTCTTGGCCCAGGCGCCCCTGGAAGGAAGCCTCGCGAGCGGCTCACTGATGGGCGGGAGGTTCATTACCGCGATCAAGCAGCAATGCAGGTGAGTGGAGCCTCGCGGGAGCTGCTCTGAAATCACATGCTCCTGGAAATGCCCAAGTTGCCGCTGGTGGGGAAGGAGCTGAGGAAAGCTCTCGGGGGCACACGGGCGCTCCTGCACTGGCAGCTTGGGCGTAACCCAGGGGGACGTCTCTCCACCTGGCGGCCGCCCTTACCAGCCCAGGGGGTTCCCAGGCCGGCTGGCCCCGGAAGCCACGTGGCCCCGAACAACGGCAGCCCAGCACCCCCCCCCCCCCCAGGTGCTGCTCCCTGACAAACGGTGAGCCTCACGCTGGCTCCTGCCAGGGCAGGGCGACCCCAGCGGGTGCCCGGGTGTGGGGGTGCGGGTGATGTCAGGCGGGGACACCGACACTCTGGAGCTTGGAGGCCTGTCTGGCGGCGACATCTGTCCGGGGTGGCCGGTCGGAGGGCCCGCTTCCCGGCTCCTCCGGGGCCTGAATCTCTTTCGCCTCCATCCAAACACCGTCTCCTCCAAAGCCCTCCCTGCTCCCACCTGCTGGGGGAGAAGGAACACACAGCCCTGCCCTTTCCCAGTGCCCGGCACACACAGCAGAGCTTTTCCAGCTCCGGGGCTCCGACCTGACGACACAGCCCTGCTGCTCGAACCCCAGGGGTGGGTGTTTCTCCCGTAGGTTTACTCCCACCATAGAAACGAGCACCTTCTTGCCACCGACTGTCCCTACTCGCCTCCCACGGGCCGGCCAGTGCAGCGGCGGCTGGAAAGGGACTCTGGTCCTTTCAGTTTGGGCTCTTGTTTTCTCTGCTTCTGCTGACCTGCTGTGTGTCCTGGGACGTAGCTATCCTTAGGAAGGGAGCTCGCCGGGCACAGCTCGGGCCAGCAGAGGACTTCATGCTGAGTCTGTCCCTCTGTCCTGGAACATATGGGGCCCCCGCAGCCGGCCGGGACCGTCTCGGAGGAGGTCGAGCGAGGACCAGCTGCCTGGTCGCAGGGCAGAGACATTCCAAACGTTTTCTTTTCAGTGGCGTTGTGCCGAATTATCCGGGAAAATATCCCCTTGGCATTTGAGGGGGCTGGAGGCAGGGCTGGGTGTAGCCGGCTGGGTGCCCGGTGCCCGATGGTGGAGTTGGGGACAGAACTGACACTCCACAGAAGGGCGATGAGCCTGCCGGGCACGGCTGCTCCCTCCTCGCCCACCGAGGCCAGCGCTGCCCTGCGGGACTGCGTACAGGTGCGTGGGGTGTGTGCCTGTGTCTGTGTGTGCCTGGGTGTGCGCACCTGTGCCTCCAGACTGTCCCCTCTGTCTACCTTCCGTCACCCACTCACCCATGCCCCGTCCTTCCCTCGGAGGCTCTGGGACGGCGAGTGTCTCCACAGAACCCTGGGGAACATCCAAATTTGTGGCTCTCCCTGTGCACCTACCCGGATGTGGGACCGTCATTGGAAAGTGGCCTCGACCCCAAGCGGACAGAAGGCAGGGACCTGAGAAGCACGGGATGCCGTCCCCAGGAGGGACGGATCTCTTTCACATTCTCTCAAAGCCATGTCCTTCCGAGACGGAGCTCCGTTTCAGTCCTCTGATCGTATCCGGGAGTCTCCAGATGTGGGCGTCTCAGATGGTCCCTTTGACAAGTCGCCTGCCGGCGAGGCGTGCCAAGGAACGCGTCACTTCCCCTGCCCTTGGGCCTTCCTCTACCTTCGCCATGCGCATTGAATACGAGAGTCGGATCCACGCCATTTTTCGTAGCTCAGACTAACAGAACTGAAATGCCGTCTGGATCCAATGTATTTGCACACGGTCCTCATCGACTTTAGGACTCATGCCGTGCGCTGCTCTCAGGAAAGGGGTGTGTGCTGGGCCGTTGTTCTGGGTGCGGAGAGCGGCGTGTCCGACCGAGTGGCCCGTGTTCTGAGAAGCTCTTCCTCTGTGCCGTGTCCGACCGCTTTCCGTCCGAGCCAGGCTTCCTTCTGGACCAAAGCGGCCGAGCCAGCCCGTGGCACCCCGTGCTGACACCTGCCGGGGTCGGGGGGGCTCCACATAGCTCATGTTCACTGCCACTAAATTTTGGCTAAATCCCAGGGCCAGGGCCATAATGGGAAGATATAAAAGAGGACCACAAAACACCCAGGATTTGGGGGTTTTATTTAGGATATAAAAGAAATATTTATCACGGTCCCACACGTAATAAATAGTTCTCGCCACGTGCATGATCACTTTGCCACTTATGCCGTATTTTAGAACTGGAAACGGCCCATAAAGGTCCCGACGATTCTGCATCAACATCGCCCGGTGCCGGGAAGCAGAATGAAGTCACCGGCCCCCGCTTGGCAGCCTCCGGTGCAGCAGCTCGCCGTAAATTGTCCTCGGGCAGAGTCGTTAAGCACCCCCTCGTCCGTCCCCGCCCCTCCGCTGGCCTGAGCTCTGCCGGCCGAGGGGCTCTCCCATGAGGCCAGGACAGCAAGCCCCGGGCTACTGACTTGGGAGTCCCTTGTGCGGGTGGGGTCACGGGCTGCCCGAATGCCCCGTGACTCTACTCGCGGACGGCAGAACGAGCAGGTCACAGCTGGCGAAGGTGCGTCCCTGCTGAGGTAAGTTCTGGGGACTCAGGCGTGGGGCAGACAGAGGCCCCACGCTCCCAGGAACTCACCGTGGAGCTCAGGCAGCAGCAGGGAAGTTAACCCTGCTGGCCCCGCATGCCGAGCCCTGGGGTGGAATGACACTCCAGGCAACAATGCCGCTCGGATGTCCTCACCGCAGACCTTCGCCAGGCATTTCGGTTCGAGGCACAACTCATGTAATCCCTACGTGGACCCACCAGATAGTCGAGATTATTGCCCCCATTTTACAGATGAGCAAACTGACTCACAGAAGGGCAGTGAGCATTTGACCTGGGGCAGGGGCTCAGGCAGACTGTTTCAAGGGCCCCGTGTCCAGACGCTGCTCAGCGAGACCCCCAGCAGCACGGACGGCAGGTGACATCACCCGAGGCTCTGAGCTAAGTGCTCCGTCTAGACTCAGCGTCTCCTCAGGCAGAAGCCACCTGCTCAGGGCCACAGATGTAGCACCCACCCGGCCTCAGTTTCCCTCCAGGGTCGGCGAATGGGCAGAGCTGTTTAAACCCGGAGTCTGTGGGGTCAGAGTCGGTGCTCAGTGGGTGAGCTCGGGCTGGCCGGTGAAATTCTCAGAAGCTCAGTTTCTTCCGCCGAACAGCGGCTCCCGTCTTGCAGGAGCCCCTAAGGGAGAGGGGCCACGTGTGAGGATGGCCGGCACACCACGGGCTCCGTCGATGCCACCCGCATGACGGCCTTGTCACCGGGAAAGGACTCTTGGGTCTGGGCTGCCCCAGGCATGGCCGCTGCCGGGCCCTGTGGAGGCAGAAGTGTGGGGATGTGGGAGGCAGGGAGACCCACCCCCGCCCCCCCAGCCAGCTCGAGCTGGGAGGAGACCAGCTTTGCACCGTGATTGCTGCATTTAATTGCCCTGCAGAGGTATTATTATAATCCCATTTTCCTATTATTCAGGCTGAGATAGGACAGAGAATATATAACCTGATTATGCACCATATAATGTATTAAGCCAGGAAGGTCTTAAAATTAAAACATTTAAAAAGAACTATCTGGGGAGGTAGTTAAAATCCATTTAAATCCTTATCAAATAATGAAAATATCTTCAGGAAAAAAAAAATCAGCCTCTTAGCTATGTGTTCCCTTCTGACAGTATTGTGTTTTTAGCATAAGTCTAAAGACAAATTTACATGAAAATATTTAGGATTTAAAAGTCCCTTTCGGCCACCGAAAGCAGACTGGCTACAATGTGGGCTCCGTGGAGGTCGCTGATGACGCGGGAGCTGGTGGCTGCGGGCAGAGCCTGTCCCCAGCTCCCCGTCCCCAGCACGCCAGCCGGCAGAACCCCCTTTCCCGGGCGGGGCGCGGCAGGGCGCAGCAGGGTCAGCCGTCAACGCCTCCCCCTCCGCGGGCCTCCGACTCCCCATGCGCCTGTGCCTGAGATTCAGATTCCATCATTTCTAAGCCTCTGCTCTGAATTCCAGGATGGTCTGCCAAGGTCAAAGCCGGTGATGGGGGGTGCACTCTGCCAACAGCTGAGCCGGACCGCCTTCCTGGGTCCCCTCCCAGCACAGCTCCTGGCAGCTTGGGGATCACGCACCCTGGAGCCACTGACCCGCTGGCTCGCCCGGTGGGCTCGGCGGCTCGCCTGGCCCTGCCTTCCTCTTCCTCCTGCCCTGGGCTCACTTGTTGTCCAGGATGGGGGCTCGGAGGTGGGCAGCTGGCCCCGCCCCGGTGGTCCCGCTGACCCCTTTCCTTCCCTGCTGCCCAGCCTCCGCACCTGTGGGGCCAACCGCCTGTGATAAATGCTCCCACCTGCCGGTGCCAGACGTGCTGCCTCGCCTGAGCCCGACTCACACCCATTCCCGGGGCCGGTCTCCCTGTGTCACAGGGGACAGCAGTGGGACGGTTGTCCCCTCTGCTCAGAAAGCTCGGGGCTGGCTGACCCCACAGCCAGCCAGGGCTGACCATCTGTGCTGCCAACCCGCGTCCCTCCAGCCCCAGCAGAGGACCGTCCGGAGCCCCTCCCCCGCCCCAGGCCGAGGAGGGGCGGGCGGAGGTGACCCGCTGGCTGCCACCACCTTCGTCCACGCCTCACCTTAAAGGTCGGACCCCTGGATGGCGACTTAGCTCTTGGCCCCACACAGAGGCTGTCCGCCCCACCTGTCTCTGAGAGGCCTTCATCTGATTTGTTTCGTTGTCATTCGGTCCGTACCCTGGTCTGCAGCGGAGGCCCAGAGAGGCAAGGTGACCGTCCCGGCCAGGACTGGGGCGTGGCCCGGGCTCCACAGCTGGCCAATCCCGTGTCCTCGTGGGAGCCGTGCTGTGCCACGTGTGTCCCCGTGGCCCTGGGCAGCACAGCTGGGGGAGCCCATGAGGCCCCCAGCCCGCAACAGCCCACACAGAGACGGGGGCGGGGAGGGGCGCTGCCTGCCGGCGCTGTGACCGATGGGGCCGCGAGGAGACCCTGCAGCTCCTACAGGCTCGGGCCACCTCTGGGGGGCTTCATGCAGGAGCCGGACGGGGTGGAGGGATACGGGGCGGCCTTCATGCACTGTGGCTCCGAACAACACTGCACGTACCGAGATGGGGCCTCTGGGTGCTCAACCAGGTGGAGCCGGGCCTTCGGGGGGGTGCTCATGCACGTGGAAGAGCGGGCAGAGAATGATCGCCCCCAGACGCCCACGCCTCCATCCCCCGAAGCCACCAGACCCCGAAGCCGGGTCCCTTGGGTGCCCCCCTCCCTGTGCGGTCCCGACCTCAGACCCCCGCCCGTGGGGCTCTGGGGTCAGTGCTAACAGAGGAGGGTCCGGAGCTCACGCGAGGCACCGCGGTCACGCCCTGGGGCGTCATCGGTGTCCTGCTGCCGGTGCCCTCGTGCCCGTCCGGGGGCTCGGAGTGGAGAAGCCCGCCCCCACGGGCCCGACGTAAAGGGAGGAGGGTCCCTCTGTCTCGCACGGCCGCGCTGGCCACGAGCGGCGGCAGGACCCGGGCGCCCCTCTGGGAACTGGCGCAGGTGTGGGCACCAGAGCGCAGACTTCGCCCTTGCTCGGCAGGGTCTCGGTGCTGACGGGCTCTCAGCGAGGCCGCGGCGCGCTCACCGGCCCCCCAGTCCGCGTCCCCCGAGCTGGCGTCCTCTGCGGTGCAGTCCCACCCCGAGCAGGTGAAACTGGCTGCTTCGCTGCGCTTGGCTCTTATTTGCCTGTGTCCCTCGTGCTGTCCTGTGCAGTGTAGACGGCTTTCATCGAGGTGAGATCCGGGTGGGAACGGTCTGCTGCCCTGGGAAGGCCGGGTTCAGCGCCTGCAGACCTGGCCCGTCGGTGTGGCCCTACGGACGTAGGTGGGGTCCTGGGCCCCTCAAGGTCGGCCGCCTTCCTGCTGCGTTCCTCGTTTTAGAATCAGCTACTCAAAATATACATTTGTGAGCAAAGTCCAATAATGAAATGACGAAATTCACATCTTTAGAAACATTTATTGATAGCCTCAGCAGAGTCGTGGTACAAAACATCGATTAATTGATAGATGCTTTTGTTCCCTGACAGAAATGCATCGGGGGCTCCGTCGGTCAGGCTGAAGTTAGGGACGCGGGGAAAGGATGTTGTCCGAAGCCCCTGGACCCAGAGCCCCTGGACCCGTCTGCAGCGGGGGCGGGAGCTTGGGGGGGCAGATTATCCTGCAGTCGGGGTGTGCTGAACCCCTGGAACGTCCAGGCCCTTCCGAGCCCACGGAGCGGCCACTGCGACTCCCGCGCCCGGACGTGAGGGAGGCTGCCTCCCAGGGCCGCGTCGGGGCCGCGAGCACCTGCCCTACGGTCGGGGAGGTGTCTGCGGGTTGTCGAGGTCGGGGGAGGGCACCGTGGGAGGGTGCCCAGCCCCAGCCTCGAGGGGCCTTCGCATCTGTGATAGTGCCAGCAGGCGCTTTCCCGGTGACGAGGGTCTCTTGTTAGGAAGTTCTCAGAGACGCCTCCCGTCAGGATGGAATGGGCCATGGGATTCTGTAGAAAAGAACTAGCAGTGCCTGGAGGCTGGAGTAAAGCCAGAGGCAGAGGTCAGGGGTCCCAAGCAGGACACTTGTGCCCTGGGGGGCTGCCCCGCCCACCCAGACCGAGCTGGGAGCTCCCACCGTGGAGTAACCTGCTTCCGGGTGGAATCCTCGGTCCCGGTCGGGGCTGTCTCCTCCCTCGGTATGGACAGCCTGGGTGCCCGTCCTCGGGGCCACAGCGGTCCCTTTGGCTCACAGGGACACACACAGGGACAGCCTTTCCCTCCCCAGCCATCTTATTCTGCTTTTTTCAGTGAGCTAGACGGCAGGTGAGCAGCAGTGGACCTGGGCCAGGCTGGCAGAGGGGTGGGTTCAGGCTGGAGGCAGGAGGAACTGAGTGTGGGCCATCAGGCGGCAGGGACTGCTGCCCCACTGGAACCAAGGACCAGGGTCACGGTGCTTTGAGCTCTCGTGATCTGAACGCACAGAGGCTGCAGGAACACACTGCAGGGTCCCAGCTACACAGGCTAAACATGTACCTGTAACGGAGAACAGCCTGGGGCAGGGACTCACGTGTGTGCATGTGCGTGTGCGTGGAAGGAACGAGAGTGCTGCAGGAGGGCCGTGTGGCCAGGACTGGATTACAAGGTTGGACTGAAGGCCGTGGCGTGGCAGGGCCCGGGTTTGTGTGCACCAAGAGACCCCGTGTGCCCCGCTTCTACACACCTGCACACACGGGAAAACGCAAGTGTGAGATCATCTGGGGCATGGAAATCATTAAACGTATAATGTCCTTTTGAAATATCGATTTTATTTTGCTGTAAAATTTTTTGTAATGAGCACATAAACATGGAACATCATGTAGCTGTTGTATAAATGGGACCATGAGCGTGTAGATCCGAGCGGAACAATATTACAAGCATATTTTTCCAAGGGATGTGGCTTAGGAGGTGAATGCTTTTGAGGAATCTCCGACTGGGCCCCGAACACAAACCGCAGCGGGGGTCAGAGGGGCGAGCTGACCGCGGAGCCCGGGACAGGGATGGAAGGACCTGGAGGCGTCCCCATGACCGGCGGAGGACGCGGCCATCCACGATGTGCCCGGAGAGCCTCCGGGTGCGAAAGACCCAGGGGCGGTCCCGGGCCCGTGCGGTCGTGTCCTGAGGCACCTGCTATCGGAGGGTCCCTTGCTTCCCAACCAGAACCAGCGCTGACTCGACTCTCACAGCCGTGACTAAAGGAAATGGACAGTTTGTGTGTTTATAATCATTCTTTGTTACCCAACTTCTTTTCTTAAATTGTTAAAAATCGTTAAAGAAACACTGCCACACCTATCAGATTCGTAACTTTGCAACAATGTCATACGTGAGCTCTCTCTGTAGGCACATACGTGCACACACACGTACACACACAGCCAGAAACACACACACATTTTTTCCCTAAGGTACTTGCAGGTGAATTTAAGACACGTTACCCCTGAGTACCACAGCTTGTGTCCCCAGAGAGCAAGCAGTCCTGTCCCCGCAGCCAAGACACCACCGTCTACCCAAGATTCTCCAACCGTCAGCTAATCGTCCGCACTCAAGTTGTGCTCGTTTTACAAAGTATCTTTTATACTTTTTCTCGCCCAGGATGCAACCAAATTTTACTCGTTAGATTTGGTCGCCAGGTCACTCTGAACATTTTTAAATCCATGGGGCGCCTGGGTGGCTCAGTCGTCTCAGTCTGACTTCAGCTCAGGTCATGATCTCGCAGTTGGTGGGTTCGAGCCCCGCGTCGGGCTCCGTGCTGCCAGCTCGGAGCCCGGAGCCTGCTTCGGATTCTGTGTCTCCCTCTCTCGCTGCCCCTCCCCCACTCATGCTCTGTCCCTGTCTCTCTCAAAAATAAATAATACACCTTAAAGAAAATAAAATCCGGACTTCCCAGCGTCCCGTCTGTTCTCCTGGCCTCGGATCCGTGGAGGACCGGTGCCAGCACTGGTGTGGGCAGATCACCTCTCCGTGAGTCGCCTCTGCTGCCCCATCTCTGCCCAGATGCCACACGCGTCCTGTCACCGCCTCCTCCGGGGACACGCACAGCGCCACGAGGCCGCTGCGCTTTGCTGGTCCTGCTGTCAGTGCGCCTGGAAATGGTTCCCCTTCCCCCTTCCTGTGTGGTGCTGTGTGCTCCAGGGCGGGGGGCACACGCTCAGTCCGCACAGACACCTTGTCCCTGGCACCCCGCCTCCATCGCTGTGGCCCATTCACCGGAGGGACCGGTGGCCAAGTCTGGAGAGTGCACTCCAGCGTTAGAACAAAGAACAGTCCCTTTCCGCCCCTTTTCTCTCTCACGGTCTTTGTAAAGTACATGTTTCAGAGTGTTACGGCCGCTGCTGCCAGGACTCCTTGTGACGCTCGAGTGTCCCGGGTCCGGCCAGGGGAAGGCTTTCTGGGGGGCGGGCGTCTGTGTCCTCGTGCACACGCTCGTTCTCATTCGCGGGCAATGAGACATGTGGGGTCACCAAGTGCTCTGCGGGGCTGGAGTCAGGAACCCTGATTCCTTTTGTTTATTTTTTATTTTTGTTAAATGTTTATCTATTTATTTGTTTATTTTTAAAAAATTTAATGTTTTATTTTATTTTTGAGACAGAGCATGAACGGTGGAGGGTCAGAGGGAGGGAGACACGGAATCTGAAGCAGGCTCCAGGCTCGAGCTGTCAGCACAGAGCCCGACGCGGGGCTTGAACCCACGAACTGCGAGATCATGACCTGAGCTGAAGTCGGATGCTTCACCGACTGAGCCACCCAGGCGCCCCAAATGTTTATTCATTTTTGAGAGAGAACACGGCAGGGGGAGGGGGAGAGAGAGAATCCCAGGCAGGCTCCGCACTGTCAGCACGGAGCCCCATGGGGAGTCGATCCCACCAACCACGAGATGGTGACCTGAGCCGACTGGATGCTTCACCGACTGAGCCACCCAGGCGCCCCAGGAGCCCCGACTCCTTTTAATGTGCAGACATAGGAGATCATACACCCAACCTGTGATTATACTAGCTAATTATGGAATTGTACACGTAGGTTTTTAATTTAAACACGTATCTTTAAAAACCGTGGTTCACACTGGTGCCTTCACTTCCAGGGCAGCATCGCGGGCTCATCGGATGGCTCCGCCACCCGTGCTTGGCCCCCCGTCTCCCCCACGAGCAGCCCCACACCCAGCACCACCACAAGTGCCACATGCACCACGCGGCACATCTCGGAGCTGGCATCGCGTTGCGTCAACGATAAACCTGTCAGCTGGAATTCAGACTCTCCTGTCACTGCTCCAGACTGGATGGCACTAAGGGCGAACAGAGTTTGCTATTTAACAGCTGTTTGTCACTTTCTGGTGTGACTTCTGTTGTGAATCTGATGATACACACTTGGACCATGGACTTCCGCTTCAGTTCATGGCTTGCCTTTCCCCCCTTCCTTCCCTCCTCCCTCCCTCCCTCCTTCTTCCTTCCTTCGTTCCTTCCTTCCTTCCTTCCTTCCTTCCTTTCTTCCCTCCCTCCCTTCTTCCTCCTTTCCTTCCTCCTTTTCTTCCTTCCCTCCCTCCCTCCTTCTTCCTTCCTTCCTTCCTTCTCCTTCCTCCTTTTCTTTTTCCTTCTTTCTCAGTTTACTTAATTATTTTGAGAGAGAGTGCAAGGGCAAGCAAGTGAGCATGTGCAGGGAGAGGGGCAGACAGAGAGGGAGAGAGAGAATCCCAAGCAGGCTCTGTGCTGTCAGCATGGAGCCCAACTCCAGGCTTGATCCCATGAACCTCGAGATCATGACCTGAGCCCAAATCAAGAGCCAGAAGCTCAACCCACAGAGCCCCCCAGGTGCCTAATGCCCCCCCGCCCCGGTCATCCTTTCTCAGTTAACTTTTTTGCATGTGTAAGGTATTTATGTCATTGAAAATTAACGCCGTAACCCGATTAAGCAGAGAAGTCTCATCGTTCCTACGCCTCCACCTTATTTCCACACTTGATGCTTCCTGTGGTTCTTTCCGAAAGAGTGAGTGACTGCACACTATGAACACCCTGTCGCGCTTCGTTTTTCTCACTTAGAAGTACAGCGGGTCCTCCCCGGTGTCGGCGGAAAGAAGCTCCCCGTCACTGGGAGTCCTCGGGTGTCGCGGTCCCCGTGCGGGGCGTCTGCTCTGCCTCCTTCGTTCCGAACCTTGTGCAGGTTTTACTGCGTTATCCTTCATGGTGAGCAAAGTTGTAGGTATTTTCTCGCAGTTTGCGATGCATCTTGGATTCATTTGTGTGATTTTACCACACGAGTAAAAAGGAGGCCATTGCATTTTATTGCTTCCACATGTTGAGCTCCCCGTAGAAAAGCTTCTCCCACCTCCAGGTGAAAAGCAGTTCACCCTGCCTTCTCCTCACTCTCTAATTATCCACTTTTACCGTGGGGCCCGTCCGGGGGCTGCGGCGAGTGCTGGGAGGACCCGTCCAGGCCCCCACGTGGCTCTCGGGGTCTCTCGCACCTCTGAAAACACCTCTGTTTCCCCCAGGATTTGAGAGGTGTTGCCGTGAACACATGCTCAATTTCCTCAGGTAATTGGGTCTCTTTATGGATTTCTATCTTCTCCTATTGGTGTGTTGATTCATGTTCCAGCATTGCACTGTTTTAATCACAGAGGCTTTATCATACTTTTCAGATCTAATAAGTCCCCCTTCATTGCCCTGCTTTTGATATTTTTTTTTAAGATATCTTGCATTCGTTTCCATATGAAGTTTAGAATTTACCTGTTTGGCTTCAGAAAAAAAACTAATTAGCATTTTTATTGGTATCTCAGAAATTTATACGTTTGCCAGAGGAAACGGCATCTTTATAATTTTGAATTGTCTTACCCGGGAACGAGGGTGACTCTCTATGTAGGTAAGTCTAATTCTACTGTTCAGGAGACATTTCAGTTTTTCTCCCATAATTTCACAGTTCTGTTAAGTTTATTTTTTACGTATTTTTGTTTCTTTTTATTGCCGCGTAAACGGTGTTCTCTTATCCATTATCTTTTCTATTCAGTCATTGTGTGAAGGCTATTCGTTATTTTAATTTTATATCCTGACACTTCACACAACTATTTAATCTGTTTGCTTTTCTAAGTTTTGGTTTTAGCTTCAGTTTTAGGGACTTTAGTTTCATCCGCGATTCCGATGGGCTTCGCGGGGATTCTGTGCGCCATGGCAGACGGAGGGGTCCCTTCCTGGGCCTCTGCGGGCTTCTCCTGTCTGACTCGCTGCCCCGCAGGTGAGGGTACGGGGCGCACCTGTCTCACCAGGCGCTCTCCGCAGGCCGCGCTCGGCTGTGGGACTGAAGGATACTTTCTCATGTCAGAATATTACTGTTTAACTGATTCCTGTTTAAGTGAGCATTTTTGTTGTTGCTGTTTCGATCATGAACTGGTCGTGGGGGACTTGGGTCCACCTGGCAGAAAGAGGAAAAGATGGGGTAGGAATTGAGACGGCAGCTTGTCTGTGTCCCACACGCACCTGGGTCCCGCCGTGGCAGGTGGGCGCACTCGGGTGGAAGTGGTCCCCGAGGATGCTGAGTTTCCGTGGAAACTTCTGCCGGGAGAGTGTGCCGTGCCGTGCGCCCATCAGCTGCGGGGACGGGTGTTAGATGAACACCTGCTATGCCCAGTGAGTCTAAGTGCCGTCTGAATTCACGGATGGGTCAGGGTCAGTTCTTTACAAAGCTGTGCTGTTAATTCCCAGGTCGAGCACTGCACGCTGGGCTTGTCTTACGGAGGGCTCTCCTTCCGTCTGGGACCCCACTGTTCTTGCAGCGGTGAATGTGGCAGGAAGGGGCAGGAGATGGCCCAGAGACTGTCCGCGGCGCCACTCGCCCTGCACCTGCTGTTCTGGGTCCGGGAGCTTCCCGGGGAGCTCCGTGGCTGACCACCCCCACCCTGTCTGTCGAAACCTGGAGAGAGGGCACTGTCCCCGCTGTGCCAGCACAGCCTCAGCCACTGTGGCTTGGGCAGAAGGGGCGGGACCCACAGGGCGGCCACCTGTCAGCACTTCGGCGTGGGGGGGCCTCACGCTTGGCCCAGAGGCTCTATAGAGACTCAGAGGTAGGGTTCTCAATGCTGGGGACCCCACACAGCCACTGGCTGGGTGTCATCGGGGGAGAGATTCCCCACAACCCAGGGCACCTCTTCCTGGTGAGGACGCCCGCGGAGCCCATCTGCTGCCAGAGGTGCTCCAGGTCGGGGCAGAGGCTGCCGAGCGGTCCCGGGGGTCCCGGGGGGCTCTCGCGGAGCGGAGGTTGGCTCCTCCATCACAAACGTCTGTGGAATAGCAGCCCCCACCCCCGCTTCTGGGGACCCGGCGGATGATGCGCGAGGCTCGTCCGTACACAGTGGAGATCTGAATTCTAGAACAACGCCTGCCTTCTGCTCCTTCACCCAGCATCCGTCGAGCATGCGTCCCACACCAGACCTGGAGATTACGGGCCCAGCCGGCGTCACAGTCCGCCTGCTGAAGTAACGGTGCGCGTGTCGTGCTCTGAGTTGCCGACACAGGGGCGCAGAGAATCGCCCTGACTCCTGCTTTTGCCCTCAGAATGTTTGCACGCAAAGCTCTCGACAACATTTCTTCATGGAATCAGCACTGGTCAACCCCGAAGTCCCCTCTTGCGAACCGACTTAAGGACGCATGTGGAGTACACAGTCTCTTTCCCGTTTTTTAAATCAACCACCGTTGGTCCTGAGCATTGACGTCACCGTGTTAGTGCCGCGACTGGAAGGCGGGATTTCCTACAAGGGTGTCCGGGTTTCCCGGTGGAAATCCACACTTCAGGGTTCCGTAGCCGCTCCTTCTGCGTGTGGCTGCTCAGTCTTACTGTTTCCTGCATCAGGGCCTCCCCCTCCCCCTGTCCAGACTCACGCCAGGCACGGTCCGCGTGAAGAGAGGTGCTCTAAGTATGACTCCGGGCCTCGGGAGGTGCCCTCGGGGACCCGCAACCTAAGGTCCAAGAAGCGAGGGCACCACCCAGCGGCCGAGATCACATGCCTGGAGGGACCGTGTCCTGTGAACTGTGCTTCTTAAACCTGGTTCCCGAGCCTCTGATATCCTTGGGGAGGCGTTATCAATGCTCCCGGTGGCACTCAAGGGCTCACATGCAGAGGGTGGGGGACCCCCAGGGGAGGAGAGCGGCCCCGGGTCCCCGGAAGGGCTTCCACGGGTGCGGTGCCTGCAGGGCCAGGGGCAGAGGGGGACTGGCAGGCGGCCCTGAAATGGGGAGTGCTTTAAGAGCTGGACAAGGAGGCCTTGGACATCCCCCTGTCCCCAGCACCCGCTCCCGTGCGGTCAGGTTGCTGTAAGAGTGCACTCCAGGCGAGGGGAAGGGCAACACTCATTTCTCGTTCCCCCTGGGACAGTTACTTAGAGCTGGCTACTAGAGAACATGAGTCAGAATACAATCAGAAGGCAAGAACGGCCGGGCCTATTTAGACCTTAAGATGTCCTAACCCTGTAGTCCCCGGAGGGGTGCGACGCTTTGGGAAGAATTGGGAGGTCGGTGGGACAGGTAAGACCGGCCCCCGGGGCTTCAGACGCAGTGGGAACCACCCACCCGTCAGGAAGGGATGTGTTCCTCAACATGCTCTGTCAAGGGAGTTCTTATTTAAATTAAAAAAAAAAAAAAAAAAAGCCGAGGGGGCGGTTGGGGGAGAGGGGTTGGGTTCTTACACCACGTGGTTGTGCCACATAAAAGCCACACCGGGCTAAATGTTGAAGCGCAGCCCAGAGGAGGGAAGAGAAGGAATGTTAGGAGGTTATTTGAGATCTGGATGGGTAGGAAGGTTTTGTCAGATGTGTGTTGGGTTGTGAAGTATGTAAACAATAAAAAAAAAACACACACAAGAGGATTATTGATGAGATGAATATTTGAAACATTACTTGAAAAGCATATGAAATGATTTGCAATCCCAGGGGCAGGACTTAGGGAGGAGAATCTTCTACAAAAATGCCAGACAAACGGTCAGTTTTCTGAGAGTCAAAAACTAATGAGCCATTAGGGGCATCTGGGTGGCTCAGTCTGTGGAGCATCCGACCTCGGCTCAGGTCACGATCTCACGGTTTGTGAGTTCAAGTCCCACATCGGGCTCTGGGCTGACGGCTCAGAGCCTGGAGCCTGCTTCCGATTCTGTGTCTCCCTCTCTCTGCCCCTTCCCCACTCATGCTCTGTCTCTCAAAAATGAATAAAAACGTTAAAAAAATTAAAAACTAACGAGCAATTAATAAATCAGAAGTGTTTCATTTTCCTTAACTGAAAAGTGTTGGAAGGAAGTGCGTCAATTATTTATAAGGGGGTTATTGATAAAAAAACATAAAAATGATTTAAATGTGCTGGAGAATTAGGGAGACACAATTCAGCCCAGTAGTGAGATATTTGTTACTTACTAAATGAGAAAAGTTTACAAATAATGAGATAGTGATCGCCCCTCGGGGAAGAGTGCAGGCACTTTGCTTCTGTTACCTCGGGATTCATCAGCACTGAGTCCTTGACCTACATAATTTGACTTGGTGACGCCTGGCCTTAATATCTGTTCTCAAGAAGCAGTTTTAGTGACCATCAAAGAGTTCCTCACAAAGGTGCCCATCGCAATATTATCCACAACAGTGAAAAAATGCAAAAATCATATGTCCCACAATAGGGGAATAATTAAAGTGTGCTAGATCCCGCAACAGATAATTACATAACCACTAAAATAATTCTTGAAAATTGTCAACGCCTCGTAAAACTTTTTACTGCAGAATATTAAGTGAAAAAATCAGGAGATAAACTTGCACACACGGTATAATCTCGATTATGTAAATATATGTGCATAAGACTAGAAGAAAACGCAAGTGGAGGTAACCGTGCTTTACCCCTGGAGGCCTCGTCTTTGTCCTTTCTCACGAGTGTATATCACGTTCCAAAAATAATACGACAGAGGAAGCCGACGCGAGCCTCTCATAAAGAGCAGGACAGGGTTCCACAGCTGAGCCAGCTAGCGCACTGGAGTTTTCGAAACCCCAAATTCACCCTAAAATCCGCTCCTCCAGAGCTGCGGCCTTCATCAGCCGCCCAAACCAAATATTTCCGTTCTGCTCCCTATTGACTAAAGGAGCATCTCATCATACATCATTACACATTTATAGATCTTAATTTTCTGGGCTGTTTTTCCCCTTTCTTGGTTCATTGTTATTCCGTTTATTTTATGTGTATGATTGAAACACAATTTTGGGTTTTTCATTTTTCTCCTGTGAAATTAAGTGTTTTCAGCCACTGGGCAGTCACAGCTCCCGGAATCTCACAAGGGACAGTTCTGGAGGGACGGAGAGACGGGGTCCCGTCCCACCAAGGGGCTCCCACCCCTGATGCTCTGGGGTTCACGCTGTGCCTTCCAGAGAGCCCCCCCCCCCGCCAGCTTCTGGGCACGTCGGGAGAAGGGAGAGCCCCACGCTCTGCGAGGAGAGTAGTCCCAGCCACGGCCAGTGCTGCCCGGATCCAGATCCGGGCTGCCGATCGTAAGGCTGGGGTAGCAGCCGAGAGCTCCCCACCCCCCCGCCCCCTCTCTGCCTGTGCGGTGGGTAGAATTAACAGGAAGATTAACTTAGGTCATGGATGGGAGGAGTTTTGCAACCCCTGAAGTGTGGGGCGCCAGAGGGTGGCTTGTGACTCCAGGAGAACAAAATGAGACCGCTCTGGCCTGTTCTGGGAACAAAACCGAAGCTGCCCGTTGACTCCTACACACAACACCCAAGTCGGGTCAAGGGATGCCCAAAGCTCTGCCCAGACTTACAAGGGAGGTGGGTCCACGGGTCTGGAGGCCCCTTCTTCTGGGACAGAGGTTCTGGGCGCTGGCCTCTGAAAGGGCACCCTTGTCGCAGCTAAAGCTGGCCCAGCAGGCTCCGCAGGAAGTCTGGGGCCTGGGGGAGCGAGGGGTGGGCGTACTCATCCAGCTTTTTCTCCAGAAGGTCAGACGCTGACCCCCAGGGCCCCACCCCTGCTTTTGGACCCCTTCAGCACAGACTGCCATCTGTGCTCCCCATTCCCTCCCATCTCAGCCACCCCGGGGCCCTCAGTAGAGGGAGGGGACCAGCCACAGGTGGGGACTTTGCCCGGCTGTGACCCACATGATGGCTCTGAGAGGCAGGAAGTGGTTTGCCTTCTCCACGGGATGCCTCCAGCTGCCAAAGCATCGGTCATGTCCCCAGGCCTGGGGCCATCGTCTGGGCTGCCTACAGCCACTCTGTGTTTGGCCCCGGGGATGCGAAAGTGGCCTCCAGCCACACTCCCTTCCTTCCTTCTTCCCTTGTAGAACACCCCAAGACCTTCCTTGTGGGGGCCAGACCCCAGCTGCTGGAGACCCTCCCCTGGAGGCCCCCTGAATCCAGAGAAGGTCAGGTTGCTCACGGATATTTGTCTTTACGAATGCTCTTTGCGGCAGCGAGGGTGTGAGCCCAGTGCCCTGGACTTGGTGGAGACACAGGCAGGCACCGAGAAAATCTGGAAAAACTTTTACAGTAAGACCATGTTTGCGCTGGGTCTTGAGGTACACATAGGAGTTTTCCGGTGCACAGGAAGTAGGCAGGAGCTCCAGGCAGAGGAAGCAGTGTGGGCACATAAATGGGCTGCTTCGGGCTGTGCCATGTGTGGGAGCAGAGAGCTCAGAAAGGGGAAGGGGAGGAGAGGCACTCCAAGTGCCTGGGGTCAGTGGGGGGGGCGGGGGAAGGAGGGGCTCGGTGGCTGAAGTCAAGCCCCTGGGGCCTCCGCTCCCCTGCAGCCACCTTCCTTCAGCCCAGCCTGTGCCTCCTTGCTGGCTCCGTCTGGGCCCGAGGCCGACTCCCCCCAAACCCCTGCCTGAGAGCAAGCTGTCCTGCAGCTCTGTGGCGGGTCCCTGACGGCACAGCTCCCGGTGCAGACGGGCAGGGCTCCCGAGGGTCTCCCGGTGAAAGCATCCCGGAGACACGGAGGGGGCGGGGTACGGTCCTGGGCCCCCCACCCCGTGTTCTCCCCACGAGAACACGACCCTTTGCCAATGTTTTGCGGAACATGTGGCCTTGCTGAACACGCTGAGCTGCTTTCTCCTGCTTTTTACAGTCCAGGCGCTCAGGAAGCGCATCTCCTACAGCCGAGCCCGACGTTGGCCCGGGGCGTCCTCGAGAGCCCGTCATCCACACGTGGCCACCTGGTCTGCTCCGACAGCCAAGACGGGGTCCCGCCTGAGGAGCAGGGGGTGCTCCCCGCACATCCAGGAACGCCTGAGTGCCTGGAGCCCGGGGTGATGGCTCCTTCCCCCCTCTTCTCACAGCCGAGGAAGCCAAGGGCCTCCTCGCTCACCCAGGGAGGAGGCTTTCCGCCTCTGGTCTTTTGGTAGCCGGGCCGTTTAAACCGAGGCTGCTGCCCGTGTCCTGGAGAGCCGAGCGCGGGCCAGCACGCATGCTGGGGACGCAGGGCAGTGCCTGAGGGACGCTGTGAATGGGGACACCTGGGCCTCTGTGCGCGAACGTGCCTCAAGCCCGACACGGAGCTCCTGCTCTCCGGGGACGGTGGCACCTTGCTGTCCTTCTCTTCTCAAGCGCGTCGTACTCGGGCAGGCCTGCCATGAATGCTCCACAGAGAATTCCCCTTTTGGAAATTTGGGAATAGAAGTTGAAGGAGTCCCAGAGTTCAGCGGCCCTTTGCTGACGTCGTGCGGCCTGGGCCTCGGAGACCCTGACGAAAGCCTGATGTACCTCCTGGCGCCCAGAACAGCTCGCGTGCGTGTCCCTGTGCTTCGCTGCATCGGAGCCTGCCACCTTAAACAGAGACAGGGGACCCGGTGTCTCAGGAAAGAGCCTGCAGCTGTCGTTCACTCGCGCACAATTTGGCTTCCGATTCTTGTCAAATAATCGACACAAATCTCAGCTGGGCCCGTAGCACCAGAAAGTGACGTCAGCCGTGCACAGCAGGACGCGTGGATGGGCCCCCCTCCCCCGCCCCGGACTGGGCTCCAGTGGGGGGGGGGGGGGGGCAGACAGCACGACGCCTGACATCGTTGGCGTCCTTGCTGCCTTGCATCTTGCAGCAGTAAGTCCCGAAAACGCTGCTTTTCGAAAACCGCCATTTGCAATACATGTGGAGCTTCCAGAATTTGGTTTTCCAGGAGAGTCCGTTTTTGCCGAAGAGCCAGAGCGCTCCTGGAGTTCAGTGTGGGTCCGACGGGCGAGGTTGCCGCTGAGAACACTTCCCTCGCCAGCGCACGGCCGAGGACCAAAGTCTCAGAAACGCACAGAGGAGGAGCTGGGCAGAATCCCAGGCTCCCACAGACTCCCCTGTTCTCGGGTGAACTTTTTGTTTTGAGACAGTTGTAGATCCCACGCACAGAGGGCCTGTTTCTCCCGACAATGATAACTGACACCAGTATCGACAGAGCTGAGACAGAGAGCGGTCCCGGCATCACACAGCTCACGCGACACCCTCCTAACCACCGGCTCCCCCGCGTGCCCATTCCCCCCGAGCCCCTGCAAACCCCCCGTCCAGAATTTGAAGGGGACAGCGTGTGCCCTTTGAGGATTGGCTTTTTTTTTTTTTTTTTTTCCCACTCAGCACGATTTTCCAGAGACTCATACAGGTCACTGTGTGTCACAGCAGCTCACTCCTGCTCACTGCCATCGGTGCCCCGTGGTACAGGCGGGAGGGGGGAGGACCATGGCCGTCCGCTCATTTGCCCACCCGGGCACATCGGGCTGCTTCCAGTTTGGGCCCGTGATGAGCAAAACCCCCATGAATGTGCGGGTGCAGACCTTGGTGTGAACCGAAGTCCTCATTTCTCTGCGATAAACGTCCCCGAGTAAAATTGCTGGGTCACCTGGGAGCTACATATTTCTTTTTTTTTTTTTTTTTTTAATAAAGAAACCAGCAAACAGTCTACTGTCTGTGCTGGTACTTTTCCCCGTCTGTTCCAGCTCCTTTCCCCACACTCTTCTCTTACTGCTCTCTTCAGACATTCTGTAGGGGTGACACCTTCGCTCCGTGTCCCATCACCTGGGACGGACAAGACCTCATTCCCTTCACGTCCCAGGGAGATTTTTGCCAATAGCAGATTCTGGATTGGCTGCTGTTTCCCGTCGGGATGGGAAAACTGAAGACCCACCTCCTGTGACCCCTGTGACCCCCAAGGAAAAGCCCGTGGATCCCAGTCGTTACCCCCACTCGTAAAATGTCCGCTCACCTTCCTGCCTTTAAAATAACTGTCTTTGTCTCTCGTTTTGCAGGGTCTGACAATGATACATCTCGGTGTGGATTTCTTGGAGTTTATCCCATTTGAGATCGCTTTTTAAATCTATACTTTTGTCTTTTGACCAATTTGGGACATCTCAGCCCTGTTTTCTTTGAGCACCTTTCCAGCTCACCCCACATTGTCACCTCAGAAAGCTGTTGACACGGATGTTTAAGCTTCGTTATTGTCCTGTGGGCCCCTGAGCCTCCGCGCACTGTTTCTAGTCTATTTTCTCTCCATTGTTCACTTTAGATGATGCACTGTGCCACATTCACGTGGCACAGAACCTTCTAGGTACAATCCGATTCTTCCCTCTGCCCCCCTCTGTTCTGCTGCTGAGGGCATCATTTTGTCATGGTATTTTTCAGTCCTAAACCTTCCCTTTGTTTCTTCTGAAAATCATCCATTTCTTTGCTAAAACTTTCTATTTTCCCATTTGTTTGAGGAGTGTTCATAATCGCATCTATTGATTTTGTTTTAATTCAGTTTGAGACGTTCTTGGTATGATGAGTGATCCTCTATTGGAACCTGGCCCTTGAGGTATTACGTTTTGAGATTCTAGAAACTATTTCAGTCTTCTTCTGTTTCAGCTGGTTTCCGCTGACATCACTAATAGGCGGGGACAGAAGTCCATTTTCCCACTGGGCTCCATCCATGCACAAGGCGGGGACCTTACCACAGCCTGGGGGAGGGTGGAGGTTCTGGCTCCTACTGGGTCCCTCTGTGGCCAGGAGTGGTAGGAATCCCTGTTACTGCTCTGCAGGTGACCTCTACTGATGGCACCTGGTGGGGGCGGCTTTGTTACCTCTGGAGGGTGGTCAAAGTCCCCCCCCCCACCTCACCCCAGCGAGGAGGGGCTATGAAGGACATCTTGTTAGCACCCAGAGTGGTGCCTCTGCTGACCACATGGGGAGGGACAGGCTTGGGGACAGCCTCGTGAGGTGCAAGTGTGGCTCCCAACTTGGCCTTCTGGGACACACCTAGGAGAGGGAGCCCAGGAGCCTCGCTGCAGCCAGGCGAGGGTGGGAGTCTAGGCTCCCCACCTGGCTTCGGGTCCTGGGTGGGCTGACGGCTTCTTCAGTTCCCAGGTGGGGTGTGAGAGGCAAAGAGAAACCCAGAGATAACCTGCTAGTTGTCTCCTAGGTCCCCGGGTGCCTGGCCAGTCCAGCTTCCTGTCTTTCCTGGCAGAGATCTGTTGGGTCTGCATGTAAATAATGCCTGGGTGTTTAGCTGCGTTGAGAGGGTACATAAGGAGAAAGAGCATGGCCCCTCCATCTTGCCAGAAGAGGCCTCAGATTCCTTTTTAAAGAGACATAGAAAGAACTTTCCACCTGATTTCTGCCTGCAGGAACACGTGAGAGGCAGCCCTGAAGTTTCTGAAGCAGGACGAGCCTCTCCTCCGTGGAAGATTTGCAGCCGCAGTCAACACAGTGACGGGAGGGCTTTTGATCTCACAGCTCAAAATCCACCGATGGAACCAAGCCACGAATCACAGCTTCTCAGAGCTGACTCTTCCTTTTGTCCCCCAGAGCCACGTGGATGAGGAAGAACGGATTCCCTAAGAAGCAAAGGATTTCTTTTTTTTTTTTAATTTTTTTTTAACGTTTATTTATTTTTGAGACAGAGAGAGACAGAGCATGAACAGGGGAGGGTCAGAGAGAGGGAGACACAGAATCTGAAACAGGCTCCAGGCTCTGAGCTGTCAGCACAGAGCCCCACGCGGGGCTCAAACTCACAGACCGCGAAATCACGACCTGAGCCGAAGTCGGACGTGTCACCGACTGAGCCACCCAGACGCCCCAGAAGCAAAGGATTTCTGATGAGAAAAATCGCATACCCTACTTCCGTGTCTTGACAGAAATCTTTTGAAAGGCAGTAATTCCAGATGTTCTCTTATGAATTTGACAAATTCCACGGTCATACGTGAGACACTTTCCAGATTACTGACTGTGCTTACGTATCATCAGGAATGGGAGGAAACACGATGGTTGGAGGAGTTTTTCCACCGAAAGCAGCAGAGCCAGATGTGGGGCCGGATGCAGGAGGAGTCCTCTCTGTGTGTTGAACTCTGAGATCTTCCTCCGGTCAAAGTGACTCTTTGAAAAGAAAGTTTTCACAATTTCAAAGACACGTACGTCCTTTCAAGTTTAAGAACGAAGCAGGGGGCGCCTGGGTGGCGCAGTCGGTTAAGCGTCCGACTTCAGCCAGGTCACGATCTCGCGGTTCGTGAGTTCGAGCCCCGCGTCAGGCTCTGGGCTGACGGCTCGGAGCCTGGAGCCTGTTTCCGATTCTGTGTCTCCCTCTCTCTCTGCCCCTCCCCCGTTCATGCTCTGTCTCTCTCTGTCCCAAAAATAAATTAAAAAAAAAAAAAAAAAAAAAAAAAAAAAAAAAAAAAGAACGAAGCAGAAGACACAGAGCACAAAAGCACACGGATTCTGTGACGGCAGAAGCGGACATCACGAGGCGCAGGTGCAGCTAGCTGCCTGACACGACGCCAGAAGGTTCCGCCGGCCGCGTGACGAGGGGCAGCCTGCCTGGGTGCGTCCCGCCAGATGGCCTTGCTTCTGGACACAGGGACGCAGCCTTTCCCTTCTTCGGCTCCCATCTGCAGAGCCCTTCTCTCCAGGACCCAGGGTCCACCATTGTTCCCAAGTTCACCTGACAGCTTCCCCTGGCCTGAGCTGGGCAGCCTCCCAGGGTGTTTCCAAGCCAGATTTTTGCCTTGGGGCCAACTTGAACTTTATTTAAATCACAGTCTTTTTGAAAAGAGCTACTGTCCTCTGAAAAGACGGTACCATCCAGTGTATTTATGCAGGTGCCCAGACTGACAAGCTACTTCCTGCCTCAGTTGTCAACAGCCTTGACAAACAGCCCCCTGCCTGCGGATCCTGTCACACTCAGGGACAAAAGTAAATCCGACAGACGCTCTGATTTTGTTGTGTTTGTGTGGTTTGTTTTTGTTGTTGTTTTTGTCGCTTTCCTCAATTACATCCAAAGAAACATAAGAGGGAAGCACCAGTAACAGCAAAGTCATTTTCTTTAATTCCTACCGCTGGTCATAAAGGCAAGGGGCTCCCGTTTTCCTCTTTAGAATGATGTTTGTCCATCAGGACAAACTTCCTCTAAACTAGAACTCACGTCAACTGGAGCTTCAGGAAAAGAAGTTATTTATATTCTCTCACAAGCAGAAGTTGTAAATAGAGGGGGCTGTGTCCCGGAAGCTGAAAACCCAGTGCTCCATCCTGGAGATGGTCTAGGAGAAGCCTAGGACAAAAATCAAGGAGGTTCTGGAGCATTTCAGGCATTCTACACGTAAATCATAATCGTCAAGGGTCATAAAGTTTGCAATTTATTTGTTTATTTATTTATTTTGAGAGAGAGAGAGAGAGAGTGGGGGCAGCAGAGGAGAGAGTGAGCACATGTGTGTGAGCTACGGAACGGCAGAGGGAGAGGGAGAGAATCCCAAGCAGGCTCCACACTCAGTGCAGAGCCTGATGTGGAGCTCGATCCCGCGACCCTGGGATCATGTCCTGAACCGAAATCAAGAGTCGGACGCTCAACCAACAGAGCCACAGAGGCACCCATGGGTTTGAAATTTCCCACCTTGCCGGAGGAGCCTCCGTTTTATAGGATTTCTTCGGGCCAACTGTCCGTCCCAACAAAAGTCAGATTCTACCCTGTAGTAATTCTGGGGGCAAATTGTACACTTCCAGTACAAATTCTTCCCTCCTTTGCATTTCTTGTCACGTGGTCACGTTGAGCGCAGACAGCGACAGCGGCCGCGGGACTCGCCATCCCGCCGCTGATCCACGAGAACACAATCTCACTCCCCCGTGGTTGTGATGCTACGTCCCCACGTGCTGACTTAGACAATTTGGGGGAAATTACTATCTTTAGGCTGAAAAATACATGTTCGGAAACAGGATTTTCTGTATCGGATACAGTGCATTTGTGTTCTACTCAAATGTGTCAATTTCTTTATGTTCATCTGCATGAAGAGGTGTAGTTTTCTCTCCTCCTACTGCCTTATGGGGTCTGTGCTCTCCCAGTGACCGGGATTATCACTGTTAATACGTGGAGAATGCAGGTGCCGTGCAAAACTTATTTCATAGTTTTAGAGAGAATCAAGGGTATAATAATTCGTGATTCGCTAGAAATGACAGTGAACAAGAAATCAATGTCCACTGCATTTGGAATAACTGTCCATAATAAATAATGTGTCTGCTCTTTATCTCTGAGCGTGGGGAGGAAGCTTCAAACGCTTCGGGTTTCCTGAGAGGTAAGCATGGACATCTTCGTTATTCATGGTAGGCCCTGGGACTACATCTGAGCTCGTGCTAGTCAGGTGACTCACGGCCATGTTGGAAAGACCAACTGTGATTACAGGGCGGGGGGCTACCAGCTACCCCCCGATGTGTGGGAAAGGAGGGGCGCCGGAGACGGGGTTCAGGTGTATGACCAAGGATTCAACCACACATGCCCGTGTGATGAAACCCCAGTAAAAACTCTGGCTACCTGGGTCAGGTGAGTATCTTTGTTAGTGAACTCATCACAGGCAGGAAGCTGGTCTGTCCTGATTCCAGGGGGTGAGCTCCATGTTTGGGACCTTGCCAGACCTCTCTATTTTTAAATTTTTTTTTTTTTAACATTTATTCATTTTTGAGAGACAGAGGCAGAGCGTGAGTGGGTGAGGGGCAGGGAGAGAGAATCCGAAGCAGGCTCCAGGCTCGGAGCTGTCAGCATAGAGCCCGACGTGGGGCTTAAACTCACAGACCGTGAGACCACAACCTGAGCTGAAGTCGGACGTTTAACCGACGTAGCCACCCAGGGTCCCCGCTAGACCTCTTTTTGTGAGGCTTGTCCTGATTGGTGTCCTTTATAACAAGACTGAATCAAAAGCACAGCACCTTCTTGAGTTCTGAGTCATTCTAGTGAATTACTGAAACAGAAAAGGTAAGGAAACACTCAGATTTGTAGCCAGTTTGGTTGGAAGTGCAGGTGGACTGGGGACCCCGGAACTTGCAGCTGGTCCCTGAAGTGAGGACAGTCTTGCTGAGGACAGTGTGGTGTCCTCACTAACCCTAGACAGTTAGCGCCAGACCAGAGACAGAGATGTAGGAGGGAGAGAGAGAGAGAGAGAGAGAGAGAGAGAGAGAGGGAGAATCCCAAGTAGGCTCCACATCGTGAGCCCAGAACTCGATGGGGGGCTCGAACTCACGAACCATGAGATCATGACCTGAGCTGAAGTCAGATGTTTAACCAACAGAGCCACCCAGGCGCCCCTGTAGTCCTGCTAATTTGTGCCTATAGAATAGGAAGTTTGATAAATTAGATTTCATGTTATTTTAGTCCAAACTAATTATATATGCTTCTCTGTACATGCATAGGTTTGTGTAGACCTACCGTACACATAATTATTTTACTGAATTATATGAAACAGAATACGTACAGAGTCAATAAAGCCTGCCTGTCGGTCTGTCTATCCACAGAGAATCTATATCTACGGCACACTTATATACACAATCTTCTTGTACATACCCAGTCACTGAGTATAACCTGACCAGAGAGCACTTCCTTCTTCTCCAGGTCCCGGGAAGCAGATTCTCCTCCTGGAGTTCTCCCCAGATGACAGTTGGGGATTCCCGCCACCCACACCCCCGTCCCCGGCCAGCTTCGGTCTCTACATTTCCGCCCCTGCTTCCTCCTCCACTATCCAGAAGCTGCCAGTGCTGGGTGCCACGAGCCACGTTCATGTTGTCCAGAATGCCAGCACCTCGGTGTCCCCGTGCCTGTGCGGTCGTCACCCGGGAAGGTACGCTTCCACAAAGCCATCCCTGCACCAGGACAGATGCTAGCTGTAAACCCACAAATATCCCTCGTTAAGCTCATGACTTCCGGTTTAACTCCTTAGTTGCACCCGAACAATACACATCTGACCCCCCACCATCGCGCGTGGAGGGGAGGGCCGCAGAACTTTTACGAATTCTACAAAAGGGACCTGGGCATGTGAGCATATCGTGGGGGTCCCCCCTGCCCCAGGCTCAGGGATGGCAAAAGCTGGCACGGGGCCCAGCGCTGAGGTGGCCTCACGGGGCTCCTTCTGGGGACCATCCGTGTCTAGGCAGCACGTGTGCAGGCCCTCCCGCGGGGCCCTCTGCTCCCCCCGACCCGTCAGACTCCAGAGCCGCCCTCCTTCTGGGCAAGCGTCATCCTTCCAGGGGGGAACCCGAAACAGGTGCCCTTCCCCAAGGCAGCCCTGCCTCCTCCTTCCCAGGAGCCCCTCCCCCCCCCGCCCTGCAGCCAGGCCACCAAGGCCACCAACCGCAGGGGAGCCTCACGTGGTTCCTCCTTCCCGCTGGCTGTGTTTTCCAGATATTTGATATCATGCTGCACGCCTGGTTTTTTAAAAACATTTTCTCGCCCACTGCAACAAACACGTTTCCCATTACTAGGAACTCTAACGCATATTTGCGGTGACTGTGGCCTTCCGCTCGGTCTGTGTGGAACCAGGCACTTACCCATTTTCTCACCGTGGAGCATTTGGATTAACTTCAAATACCCCCGATTAAATATTGTCCAAGAGCTGGGTTGCTGGATCAAAGCCCCTGAACACTTTGAGGATCCGGGACAAAATATCATCATAGGTGTTTAATGTGTTTTTCCTCACTGCTTTTCTTTTTGTTTGTTCACTCGTGTTTATAGCCTTTCTCTGTATGGGGCCCTTCTTGTATTTCCCCTCAAAACAATTTTGGGATGTAGATAAGGAGTAACTTATGCGTACACACACAGATCCCTGGTGTATGGTGAGGATATCCCCTCGCTTAAAATTAAACCCTCCGGACTCTTCCTTCGGAGAGACTGTCCTCTCTTCTCCTCCCTCCCTCCCTCCGTTCCTTCCTCCCTTCCTTCCTTCCTCCCTTCCTTCCTCCCTTCCTTCCTTCCTTCTTCCTCCCTCCCTCCCCCTTCCCTTCTCTACCTCCTTCCCTCCCTCCTTCCACCCCTTCATTCCTTCCTTCCTTCCTTCCTTCCTTCCTTCCTTCCTTCCGTCTCAGCCCTTCCACAGTGACGGTGGACACCCCCAGCCCAAGCAGCGGCTTCCTGCAGGTAGCATTCCCACACTCCTCTTCTGGAAGCTGCTTTTCTGGATGTCCGTCTTCCCCTATTCTCCCATTTCTCCTCCTTCTCTGGCAGGTGGTTCCTCTCAATCCGCCTCATACTTTCTGCCCCCAGCCTCCTGCTCAGCCAGGAGAGTGGTGGCTCCATGTGGACAAGCCTGCTGTGCCTGCACGAGGTCAGACCTGGTGTCCAGGACATGGTGACAGCCCTCACTGTGTGGCCTTCTGACCCTGGCCCAGGTGACAGAGGCACCAGGCACAAGGTATCCATCCGTCAAGGGGACGTCCTGGAAGCCTGTCTCGCCCACACTGTTCCCCTTCCAGTGACGGCCCTGGGAAAGCGTGCTGTGGGGCCCCTAACTTCTCGGGTCCCCAGGGAACCCCAGAAGTCAGTGCAGAGCTGCCCGGACTATGACGGACCGCACTCTTGAGCCACGTGTCTGTGGAGGTGGCCACGAGGGCAGGGGCGACAAGGAGGTAGCGGTCTGGGGACGTATTATTGAGAGGGACGTATCCAGTGAGAGGGTGTGGGGGGCACCTGCCCAGATTGCTCGGGACGGTGCGGAGATTGATGACACAGAGAAGTGGGGGAAGATTTGCTATGTGATGAGCAATTCAACTTCTCTTCATGCCCCAGAGGAAAGCCTCTCATGAATATTCATTCTATCCTTTGAGGCTTTTGGGGTCAAATTGATTTCTTTCAGATGTGTGATCACGCTGAGGTGGGCCTTAAAGCAAGTAGGAAAAACACAGATTTATTTGGGTTTCATAATAAGTTGGAACTAATCTGTGACTGATCTTGGTGATTAACAGGAAAAAAATTAAATAAGCACAAAACTGAAGTTCTAGCCCACCTTTGGCCATTTGTGTGATTTTAACTGATGACTAATGAGTTGGGCGTATATTTTAGGGTTACAGTCCCTCAGCTCTGCTGGGATTCAGACGAAGCTGGAGGAGGGGCGGGTGGAGCCCTATCTTGCTTGACAACCCCTTGCTCCAGAGGGAGTCTGCACATGACCCGCGGGGAGCAGGACCCAACCCCCACACTTGTTTTTATAAAATAGGATATTTGCTCCATTTTCCTAGTCACGTGTTCCGGTGTGAGTTTCTACTGTTTTCCTTACTTAGTGGTTGTTCTTACAGAATCTCTCTAGCTCTCATTTATAAGCTGCACCTCCAGGATGCTCGTAAAGGCCGAAAGTGGAAACTTGAAGCAAGAAACTGCTCCCATTCTTCCTCCTCCCCTCCCTCCTCCCCTCCCTCCTCCCTGTCACCACCAACCCACTTGCTTTCTCTCTCTCTCTCTCAAAGTCCCAAGGAGATGCCTAACGAAGGACATGGTGGCCTTCCCTACACTACAGGCGCCTGTGGCTGAGACCGCCACAGTCTGATGGCAGGACACGGACTGGAACAGGCCTTACAGGACGCAGGGACCCACCCGCCACCTCCGTGTGGGTGCCCTGATCTGCTCTGGGCTCAGGCAGCCCCCACCCCCCTCCAGGCGAAGGAGGGGCACACCCAGCCATCAGGGGTCAGCCGTGCCAGCGGCGGGCCGGGCTCGCCGCGGGCTCTCAGCAGGTGCTGGCTTTCTTCCTCCCGCCCTGTGATCCCTTTCTGTGACTATAATTAGCGTCGTATTAAAGGTAAGTCATCAAAAAGGAGTTCGGCTTCACCCACTCAAGTGCTCCAGCAGGATGGCGAAGGGAGATGAACACATCTGTTCTCGTTGCCATGGCGACTATGAAAGCAGGGGCAACGTGGGTTTCCTGCTACTCCTTACGGGTCCCCATAACCTGGAACGGACTGTGGCCTCCTAGGGGTGGCAGCGAGGCCGGCAGAGGGGCGAGCAACCCGCCCACCCCTTCACCTGCGCTAACAGAACACCCGGGCTGTGCTGGACGAGCCGCTTCTGTGCCCCAGCGGAGGCTGGGCTCACTCCCCCGGGACCCGGGTCCCTTCTGTGTCACCATCTTTCTGCAGAAGCGTGACCCCAGGCCTGCCCAGGTCCTGGGGAAGGGCACTTTAGGCTCCTGACGACCAGCTTTGTAACACTGCTCAAGGCAGGTGCACCAAACAGACACGGTGACCAGGCTAACGGGCGGGGACAGTCCGGGAGCCACAGCGACCGCCTGCAGACACTGGGCGCCCCCGTGGCCGCCTGGCCCGACTCCCCCCCACCCAGTTCTCAGGGCAGCACAGTGCAGTGGGGACCGGAAGCTTCTGGTAACTCTTGCAGCCCCAGCTTCTGAAAATGAGAAGCACTGAGGCGTCAGTCCTTCTAAATGCCACGTGCCTTTTCTCAGCGGAGAAGAGACGCTTCCTCCACTCGGGGGGTCAGTGTGAGTTTCTCAGCAGCCAGAGCGGAGCACCCTTGCACCCCTTCCTCCCTTGGCTACTAGCCACGTGGCGGGTGGGGCAGGGGCACTGGTGAGAATCCCCTGGAGGCTCCCCTCCCGCCATGAACCCACCCTCCCTCCTGCGCAGAAGCATCCGGAAGGGAGCGGCGGAGTCGCACAGGAGACTGGACTCAGCTGCTTCTGGGAGGGGTTCCTCAGCTTCACGGTCCCTGATTCCATTCACCTGGCTGTGGGGAGGGCCACAGGGGGTCCTAGGGGTGCCTCCCCCATCACGCACACCGACATACAACCGCAGCCCCCCGCCCCTGCCACAGCACCCTTCCTCACCCCTCCGCCGCGCCCCTCCTCCCCCTCCACCGGGTCTTCCTCTCCCGAAGCTGCCCGACCAGTGGACCCCACTGCAGTCCTCCCTGGCGGTGCTCCCTACCTCTGCTTCCTTAATCTCAGACTGTTCTGAGATTAACAAGCCTCCGTAATTTCTCGTGGTCTAGATTTGCCGGTTCACCTGCCCACCCCAGCGAGGGGTGGCGGCTTCCTGGCACCCTGTGTGGGAGACCCCATCCTGGCTCTATCAGGGGACGTGCTGTGGTCCGTGGGTGCGGCTTTCCCGGGCCAGGGGAGCTGGGTCACCGTGCAGGGGCCAGGGTCCTCCCAGTGCTGACCTAGGGCCTGAACACGTGCTGCCCCTGTACCTCCGACTCTGACCTTCCCTGCACCTGCTCCCTGCCCCCATCTCTGTCTCTGCACGTCCCGACCGCTGCCCTCTGAGGTGCCCTCAGGAACACACGGCAGAGGCGTCCAGGCAGGGCAGTAAACCCCAGGCACGTCTGAGTGGAGTCCCCGCTGGCTGGCCGGATGCTACGGAGACGCGGGGGAAAGTTTTCTCCATCTCTCTCGATCTGAAAGAGGCTCCCAGGGCGCCCAGGGGACAATGGCTTCTGGGGTGCTGGTGTGCTGACTGGGGAGGGTCCAGCACTCTCCCAGGACAGCGAACAGTCCGGCCCCTCAAACCCCCTTTCCATTCTTTCGTTAAAGAAATGGCTCGTAATCGTTTGTCTTTCTTCTCTGCGGTCATTTCTCAAACGTGCAGGCTGGTTTCCCTTCCTGCCTCTGCCTGGGGCAAGTCCACTAAGATGAGGAGACCGTCCTGGCACGGCGGGTCAGCAGGTGTCAACCAGCATTGACAAGAGGGAGCCTGCCTCCCGCCGTCCTTGTGGTTCCCCAGAGCCTGCAGTGGGAACGGGGGAAACACGGGCACTCAGGTGAGCCCCCTCAGCCCCCTTTAAACTCCACACGGGAAGTACGGCACTCACGGCCTGACAAAGTCCCGGCAACCCAGGACTCAGACCCCTCGGGGATGACAGCCAGTGACCTCACCAAGCAAGCCACCAAGAAGAGTGCTCGCCAGGAAAAGAGGGATCCACGTGGTGGAGGAGGGAGATGGGAAGGGGCCGTGACGGCCGTAGTTCAAGCACAGATTTAGGTGCTGCTCTGAATAAGCCTCCCTGAACTGTAACCGGCAAGGATCCTGGGGAAGCCACACGGGGACTGTGTGTGCTCGAGGAGCAGGGGGAGGGGGCGGGGCAGGGCGCGGGCTCCAGCGGCCCTCTGGTGCCACACCGGCAGGTGCACCTGCCCCGGCTGCCCCGGGTTCACTGGGATGAAGCTGGGCTGTCACAGGGACCGTGCTCACTTAGCTCCCGTCCTGCCCTCCCCGCCCTCTCCCACCCCCGTGTCTCAAGAGGGACGCGTGCCATCCATCAGTTGAACCCGAATCTTGTCTCCTGTGCTGCTTCGGGGGAACCAGACCTGGGCCCGCAGCAGCCAGCAGGGTTTGCAGACCCCGGGGACGTACGTAGGGCGTTTCTTCGATCGCATCGTCAGCACATAAGATTCCCAGAGATGGATGCCCACGCGAAGCGCTCCCGGTGCCAGAAAGGTGAGCAGCCGACCTATCAACCCCCCCACCGCGATGATGGCTGTAGACACCCCCCACCTGTTCTCTCACAAGGATGCCCCTGCGGGTCTAAAATCAGGACCCTGGAGTCTGATTAAGAACTTTGACACCATTAGCATTAATGTGCAAAATGCATCTCCATCCAAAATGCAAAGACATCTAAATTGCCCGTGAAAACGGGCATGTCCTCTTTGGAAGGTGGCCACGCTGAGCTAACGTCCCCAGGGCACAACCCGCCCCCCCCCCAGCAGCCTCGTTATTTGCATAAATACTGGCGCATGCCCACCACTTTCTGTTCACCACAATTAACCACGCGGTGAACTCAGATCTGCGTCTCTGGAGAAGCAGCCTGCTTTTCAAAGATTGCGCTCACATTGGATCCTGGCAATCTGTTGAGGCAGCAGCCTCTCCGGAAAGTGCCTTGTCTCACGGGGTCGGTACCTGGTGGGACAGCAAAGTGACCCGGGATTGGCCACCATCCCGGTCCCAAGAAGGGCTGGGAGGGGTTCAGAATTGAAACTTTATTACAGAGCCCAGCTGGGCAGAGTCAAAGTCAGCTGCACCCAGGAGCCCTGCCCAGGCGACCGCCCCAGGCTTCTGCTTTGTCATTGACAGGGGACCCTGTGTGCCCCTCTGTGCCCCTCCAGTGCCAAACCTCCAGCCCTCAGTTCATCTGCCGTTCTTACTTTGAGACATCGGGCGCTGTCATGTTTACAGTTGATGGCTGGGGCCTCAGACGCCCTTTCTCCATCCACTCCCCATCAGGCAGGCACACACAGCTGGCTTCTGTGAGGACCGGCGTTTTCTCTCAGGCTTGTAGTGTGAACTTGTGGACTGAAAGGTGATGAGTAATGCACGTATACCAGGCACCTCTCTGACCGGGTCAGGCCATCTATAAGTGGAAGAAAACCCAAACGATGTCTTAAATTATAAGGACATTTACTCAACAAGAAACCTCGAGGTCCCAGGTCCCAGCCTGGGTTTGGGGACTTTTCCCCCCATTCTTGCCATGGTATTGTTCACCCCGAAGCATTTTGCCGCATGATCCCAGACATCTCCTGCCGTCACATCTTTGTGGTAACGTCCACAACCGGGAAAGAAAGGGAAGTGGGAACAGCCCATCCAGTGGTAATTCTTGAATAAGTCAGGGAGGCAGAGCTTTCTGAAAAGCATACCTCATACTTTATACAAAAAAAACTCAAAATGGATCATGGGTCTCAACGGAGAACGGAAAGCTATAATACTTTTAGAAGAAAATATAAGAGAAATTCTTCTTGACCCGGTGCTGGGCAAAGATATATTAGGCATGACACCCAAGGCATAATCCACACAAAAACAGACACGTGAAACTTCATCAAAAATGTTTGCTTCCATGAGAGATTATTCAACTCTGATTTTTAAAAAAAAATTTTTTAACGTTTATTTATTATTGAGAGACAGAGAGACACAGAGCGTGAGCAGGGGAGGGGCAGAGAGAGGGGGAGACACAGAATCCGAAGCAGGCTCCAGGCTCCGAGCTGTCAGCACAGAGCCCGACGCGGGGCTCAAACTCACAAACTGTGAGATCATGAACTGAGCCGAAGTTGAACGTTTAACCGACTGAGCCACCCAGGTGCCCCTTTCCATGAGAGATTATTAAGAGAATGGAAACAGAAGCCACAGACTGGGAGAAAATACTTGGAAGTCACATATTTGACAAGACTGTCTCTAGAATATAGAAAGGATTCTCAGAGTGCAATAGTAAGAAATCAAGCAATCCCATCAAAAAAATTGGCAAAAGACTTGAGCAGACACTTAGCCAAAGACTCACAGACGCCCCTTCTTTAGGGACTGGATGTTGGATACGCACGTGGAAAGATGTTTCGCGTCACCAGTCATGAGCAGTGGGTGACTTACCTCTAGGATGAACTGTCTCTACCGCCAGCTGGGACGGACAAAATAGCCAACCCTGAGGACAGCTGTGCCGACATGGGCATGGAAAACCGGAGCTTCCGTGTGTCGCTGGTGGGAATGCAAAATGGCGCCTCCGTTCTGCAAAGTGGTGGTTTCCTGTGGGGGCCCAGCAGTCGCAGCCCTGCGTTTTCCCCCAGGAAGATGAAAGCTTGTGTGGGTACAGATTGCTGCTCACAGAGGCTCCTAATGTTCGTAGCCACCCTGAGTTTGAAACAATCCAAACGCTCTTGAGGCGGTGACTGGATAGAGAGACTGTGGCAGATCCGGACGACGGAACGTTACTCAGCAATACAGAGAGGGATGAGCTGGGAGTGGGGGCAACCCAGACGGACCCTAGGGCTTTGGGTTGAGTGACAAACGTCAGTCTCAAGTGGTTACACATTGTACAATTCCATTTCTGTACTATCCCAGAAGTCACCCAGCTGCAGGGATGGAGAATACAGGGTGGTGGCCTGGGGTCAGCATGTGGGAGGATATGACTGCTCAAGGGGGCTTCTGTGTCGTGGCGGGACAGCTCTGTATCCTCACTGTATGGATGGCGACTTGAATCCGTGCATGTGGTCGGTTTGCATAGGACTCTATGCCGAACATTTTTCAAGTTCTCTTATTTTAGAAGTGGGGGTGAGGCAAAGGGAGAGCGAGAGAGAATCCCAAGCAGGCTCCATACTCAGGGCAGAGCCCAACGTGGGTCTCGGTCCCACAACCCTGGGATCGTGACACAAGCCGAAATCAAGGGTCGGATGCTCAACCGACTGAGCCACCCAGTCTCCCGTAAATGCCAAACACTTAAAAAAGGGAGAGTCTAGGTAAAAGCAGATAAATCCAATTAGGAACTGTATTTAAGTCAACTGTATTAAACCAATGCCAACTGCCTGGTTTTGACAAATGCCCTGTGATTGTGTAAGACGCACCCTTGCGGTGAGCTGGGAAGGGTATTCAGGAGCTCACTATGGTTTTTGCAACTTCGTGTCAGTCTTAAGCTATTTCAAATTTAATCCTGTATACTTCAAAGAAGCATTCAGCAGACTTCTGCTTCTCACCTGCTGCCCAGGTCACGTGCTGTCTCAGACCCAGCTCTGGTGTAGACGAAGCAGACCACAAGACCAACACGAACGGATCCTGATTTGATCTCCAAGCAGGCGTGTCGCTGCCCAAACCCCATCAGGGTTATGTGACGAGAAAGAGGGGCCGGGGGGCGGGTCATATTCTGCTGGAGGATTCCCAAGACAGAGCTCTGTGGATGGAAGGGGAAGGCTGGGGACCAGGCACCTCAGTGCCCCCTGTGTTACTGCCCTTCTGGATTGGCAGAGGGGTCTGCCTGAAACGGCCTCATTCCCTCAACAGAGATGAGGTCATTTCACACAGCTTCGCGTTTCCCTATGTCAGGTGGGACTCTGGAACTCTCTAGTACCTAAGGCCAGACCGTGATACACACAGGGACTCCAGGATGGCCCTCAAACCTCCCTCACCGTCTTCCCTCCCCAGATGCACGGGGGCCGGGGGGCACTCCGTCCTTTGGGGGAAGCATCTCATGCCCATCTCTTCCCCTCCCTGCCCCCATCTGGAGGGCCTCTTCCTCTTGTCTGCACCCTGGCCTCCTTCCAGCCCCATCACCCCCTCTTGTCCACACCCTGGCCTCCTTCCAGCCCCGTCACCCCCTCTTGTCCACACCCTGGCCTCCTTCCAGCCCTGTCACCCCCGCTTGTCCATGCCCTGGCCTCCTTCCAGCCCCGTCACCCCCTCTTGTCCACACCCTGGCCTCCTTCCAGCCCCGTCACCCCCGCTTGTCCACACCCTGGCCTCCTTCCAGCCCGGTCACCCCCTCTTGTCCACACCCTGGCCTCCTTCCAGCCCGGTCACCCCCTCTTGTCCGCACCCTGGCCTCCTTCCAGCCCGGTCACCCCCGCTTGTCCACACCCTGGCCTCCTTCCAGCCCCATCACCTGCCTGGCAGGCACGGAGAAGCTTACTGAGTTAGCACTGCTCCAGCTGTTGGACTTGTCCCAGAAACAGTGCAGGCACCCCCTGTGACTTCAGGCCACAAGGTTGTTCCTTGAAGGGGAATAGTCTGGGTTGGGGTCACCCCAGCTCTGTGTCCTTGGGAGGTCACTTCTCATCTCTGTGCCTCTGTAAAGGGGGACAGGGACACCTGCCTCCAGAAGGCTGCCCTGAGACACAAGTGAGGCAACATTAAGTCAAGACTGTTCTCCGTAACCACCAGCTCTCTTCCTGCGTGGCCGTGGGCAAAAAGCCAGCGGCCTGCCAGGGGGGGTCCCGGCGGACCGTGTTCGCAGGCCATCCTGGAGTCCCCGTGTGTATCACTGCCATGTCCCCCCAACCTCAGAAGCCACACGGTGCCCCCAGCCTGGCCGCAGATGTCCCTGAGAATCAGCAGAGATTCCCCGGTGACCCGTGGGAGTGTCTGATGGGCAAAGAAGAAACGCAAGGGAGAGAACGCCATCTTCTAAAGCGCAAGCTGCTGCCGAGGGGTCAGGGCGCTGATTGCTTTTCGATTGTGGAAGCTCCTGGCGGAGATGAATGAGCACAGAATCAACTGTCCTTGTCCAGCGGCCACGACACGGGTGCACCGCACAGGTGGCCTCTGCCCCCTGCGCCTCACCCTGCCTTTTTAGCCACACCAGCTCCTGATTCAATTTGCCATCAACGAGCAGAGCCCAAGCAGAACGGAACAGGCAGGGAGCATCCTTACTACTTAGAGGAGACACGAACAACAAAAATTTGACTACACAAATACCTGTTTCCACTGAGCAGCTTTTAAATCTGAAAGTCAATACTCCAGTGTTAGAACTTTGTAAATCAATAAGAGAAGCGTAGGTGAGGAAGGCACTGAAAATGCGAAGGAGCAGAGAAAGCCACCTGTGCCTGCGCGATGTTGACAGTCATGAGCTGAGCACCCTTCCTGGACAGGAGCCAACCCGGGACACGTCCAGAAAGGGCCGAGGGTGGATTGTGCCCCTCCAGTGAGTGGAACGGAACCGAGAACGAGGAGAGACAAGAGCCCTCGCCGTCCTCCCTCCCTCGTGCCTCGGCTCCACCTGTGCTGTCCTGTCCTGACGCCTGGCTGGCAGGGGGGTGGGTGGGTGGGTGAGCGGGTGGCGAGTAAACCACAGCCTCGGGAAACGGAGATGTTGCAGGGCTGGGAATCCGGGGAGGGAATGGGAACCAACGCGGCATTCTGGGCAGCTTATAACGGAAACGAAAGAGGGTTGTTGCTTTCTTGGAAGGAGGGCAGCGTCTCTGATCACTCACACGTCTACACTGGAATCACAGCTTCTGTCTCAGGTTGAGTTGTACTCCTGTTTATACCGAGGCTCTGGGTACCTTTATTTAAAAAGTTCTGTTGGGGCGCCTGGGTGGCTCAGTCGATTAAGCGTCCGAGTTTGGCTCAGGTCATGATCTCATGGCTCCTGAGCTCGAGCCCCGCATCGGGCTCTGTGCTGACAGCTCAGAGCCTGGAGTCCGCTTGGGTTTCTGTGTCTCCCTCTCTCTCTATCCCTTCCTGGCTTGTGCTCTGTTTCTCAAAAAAATGAATATACATTAAAAATTAATAAATAAATGAAAAGTTCTGTTTTTCATACTTTTTCATCACTGTCACTTTATTTTTTTTTAATTTTTATTTATTTTTTAGAGAGACAGAGACAGAGTGTGAGCAGGGTAGGGGCAGAGAGAGGGGGATAGAGAATCTGAAGAAGGCTCCACGCTCTGAGCTGTCAGCACAGCCCCTGACTCGGGGCTCAAAGCCACAAACTGCGAGATCATGACCTGAGCCAAAGTCGAACTCTCAACTGACTGAGCCACCCAGGCGCCCCCATCGCTGTCACTTTGGACAGTACGTAAAATTGGAGCAAATTACAAGCAGCCAGGGATGCTCAGGCAGAGCGTGACCCCTCATGGGAATCCCGGCTGGTAATCCGGGATCCGTGGTCTAATCCAAGGGGGGTGTGTGAGCTGTGTCTATTGTGGGGTCAGCGTGGGGCGTGTGCCCACGTGTCAGAGTCCTCCCAGCTGTCTCTCACGCATAAAAAGGAAATGTGACACCCCTGCAAACACAGCTGTGCAATGGTTTTTCCACACGCACATTCCTGTGAGGGCGAATTCGGTTCCAGTCAGGCGCTCTGCCCAAGCTGGGGGAGAGCGCTGGCTCTGTGGGCTCGGCCCCTGGAGGCCGGGCGGCACGGCCTGGGCTGTGTCGGCTGCAGGCCCCGCAGCCGCCTACAGAAGGGCCCAGAAATTGAGCGGCCGGGTTCCTGGTCTGGTGCTCCCTGGCCCCACGTCAGAAGCCCGCACAGTCGGGTTAGAAGTCTCTTCCGTCAGCTTCCTTCTTACGACAGCCAAGGGGTGGTTTCTCCTCAGCGCCGGCCGCACAGATTTCTAATGGGCTTTCTGGTCTCCGGAAAATCAAGGGCCCGCCGAGTCTCGCCTCGTCCATGGGACGGCCTCCCCAGGTCCACGCAGTTCCTAGCTGTCCTGAGGTCAGCTCAGGAGGCCCGTCCTCAAAATGCACGTGTGATTTCATGGTTTGAGCCGATGGCAAGAGCCAAAGCACTCGTTTCTTTTTCAATCAGGTGGATTCGGACCTATTTTCCTGGAATTTAAGTCTCTTCAGGCAGCCACACAGCGGGGGACTTGTGTGCCCACGCGAGGCCATGCCGGAGCCAGAGGCTGGTTCTCTGATGACATCTGGGGGTCTATAGGGGCCGAGTTCCCAGTTTGGGCTCCAGGTTTCTGGGATTCACTCCCACAATTCCCGACGTTCCCAGTTCTGCCACCAGCACGGGGCCATCCCGAGCCTGCCGGCTTGAGGGGCCTCCCGCCCGCACGCGCCCCTGCACAGTCACTGGGTGATACCCGTGGGTGCATGGGCTCCATGTGCAGACCCCACAGCCTCCCCCCACCCCGGGATGCACTTAACACTGGCCTCGCCCTCCCTTCCCCACACCCGGCGGCTGTCCTCCTCAGCTGCCAGCAGCAATACAGTCCGGAAAGTCAAAGTTGAGGCAGATCCCGTCACACATCTTAACATCCCGCTGGTCATGAGCCCTGAGCAAGGAAACGAGAAAAAACCTCACTTAGAATGGTTCTCAGTAGCTTCGCCACCTGGGCTGTGCCGTGGCCTGACCCGGATGGCGGCCCCCCGGGAGTCCCCAGTGCGGAGAGTGGGTTCTCTCTGCTCGTCTGCTTCTTCCGGGAACCGGATCCTGAGGTGAGACGGGCTGGACAGCCCCTCCCTTGGAGCCTTGGGCTGTTGAGCTCTGACCAGAAAGACCCACCTGCAAAATTGTGTCATCCGTGGAGGCTCTTATGCTTTGTTGTTCAAACCAGGGCACTTGAGAGAGAGAACCGGGGCTGGGGATCTTCACGGTGGCACACGGGGCGTCAGAGTGGAGCCTCCTGGAGCCAGCACGCGTGGTGACCCTGTCGTAAAGCCGCAGCCCAGGCCCTGGCCCCGGTGTTTGGGCATTGGGCGGGTGTGGCAGTGACAGATGAGTGGCTCGGGCAATCCAGCATCCCGTGGGGCCCCTGGGAACAAGGCAGATGACAGGTAAGAGGGCACAGTAGCTGTAAAGTTTGGAAAGGAAATCCAAACAGCTTCCCGTAAATTAGCCTGTGTGGAAACTCCCCAAGGGCTGTGCACGCCAGGCCGAGGACAGTCCTGCACACTGGCTCTCATCCTGCCAGCCCGCAAAACCCGCAGGGCGTGCGTGGTGTGGGTGATGCCGGGGGGTGGGCCGGAGCAGGTCCCTCCAGGAGGAAAGCATTTGGAGTGCCTGATTTTTCTGTCCACCCAACCAAGGCTGCTCCAACAGGGCCAACCTCTGCCCAGTGTGTCCATAAAGTGGTCGACGGCCCCACATGCCGTGGAGATGGGGCCAGTCCTGTGTCAGGGGCAACACAGCCCGTCCTGGACAAGCTGCTCCTGGTCTCACATCCCATCCGGACTCCCTTGACGGTGGCTCCTTACCTCCAGGCGACGAGACCGCCCTCCTGACCCTGACAGGGGGCCCGCAGGTGCAACCCCAGCCTTGCAGGACAGCCCCGCCCCGCCCCCCTCCCTCGCTCCGGGGCGGGTACACGTTGGGGGATGGGGACGGATGGCTGCACCTGCCCTGCTCTTTCCCTGCTGTGGGCGGATGGATTCCATTATGTGCCATTAAGCCTCATGTGCTAACATCACACTAATGCAAGCTAACGGTGTCTGAATCTGTCCTTTCCCTGAAATGTTTCCTAAATGATAGGCTGTGGGCGGGGGCGGAGTGCAAGGGGTGAGATTCACAGCATTTGGTGCCAAGTTTAAAAAACGATATTTGGGGGAGTTGTGTCACCCGATGAGCTTTTAGAGTGACTTATTGGATATGACAGTCTCCACATACACCATCCTGAGTCCCAGGGCAGCCAGTTAGGGCTGCTGCACGGCCGGGGCCCAGAGAAGGTGATGGGTGTGATGCTGGGCACAGGCGAGGGACCATCCTGTGTCTGGAGCCTGTCGTCCGGCAAGACCCTCCTCAGGGGGCAGGGACAGCCCCGTGGGGAAGAACCATGGCAGGCACTTTCTCCATCCGGTGCCCCTTTGTGGGTCCATTCGTCAGGCTGACCCTCTGGGGGGTGTCTCGGGGTCCCCGGTTACTGGCAACCACCCTCCAGAGAACATTCTCATTCTCTGGGAAAATCGCTCTCCAGCTCCAGGGCTGGGAACCACTGGGGGTGCAGAACAGAAACCACAGCTTCCCTTGGAGGCTCCTCTCAGGATCCCACCTCCGAGGACCCTCCCCCCTCATAGGGATATATTCCGCTCTCCTCTGGGGTCCCCGGTACTTCCTGTGATCTGCCTGAGACATCTGCCTTATCCTGCCCTGTCTCGGACGGGGAGGGCAACCATGAACTTTGCTCACCCTGCCCTATGGGGTCCTTCGGGGCCCGTGGTGTGGCGTCCCCGGTGGTCCTTCCCAGCCGGGCCACTGTGTGAAACGCATGTGCTGATTTACATGACACCCACTTCCCTTCTGCTCTTAAGAACGTCCGTCCAACTTCACCCTCGGTGAGCCCAGAACAAATGCCCTCCCTGGATCTGAGTGCCCCCCCTCCCTCGGACTGGCCCTGTGCTTGCGTGGAGACTCTCCTTCTCTTCCAGGGAAGTGGGGAGGTGGATACCGGCTCTAGTGGGTTTATGGCACGGCTGGGTTTCCTCGGGGAGGTGAGCTAATGCAGGGGACAGGTGACCGGCTACTCCCACTAGAGCCCTTTGTGTTGGGCCCTCCTAAAGCAAGTGTCTCCAGCCCAGGAATGGCCTGAGGGGAGGCTCTGGCTGATGGGACAGCTCAGGAAAAAGTGTGCCCCTCAGGCTGCCCCATGCAGGCCCCGATGTCCTCCCGGGGCCCCCTCCCCCCAGCCCCGTCCTGCCCACATCAGCACAGCCCGTTTCTGGAGCCGCCTTTGGTCCCACTGCACCTTCTCAACAGGGGCGACGGGGCCACGGGATATGCTCTTGGGCAACAAGGAAACTCTTCTCACTTTATACATGGCGCAGACACCCAGAGCTCACACACAGACGCACCACATGTCTGCTATAGTCACATCTCCAGGGCCACGTCAGGAATGTCCCAGACGTCTCCTGGGGGCTGATGTCAGGGTCATGTGACAGCCAAGCTAGGACGGTCCTGGACTCGACGTGTGCCTTCGAACAGCGACGGGCAGTGGAAAGGCACAGAAAGGAGGGCGCGAAGGCCCAGCGGGAGAAGGCTGAAGGGAAACAGAGTGGTGCAGCCGGTCCCGGTCAGGACAGTGCGGCCGTGGCTCCTGGACCGGGACAAGGACTGGGGCGCAATGCCCCGGGGGCCCCAGAATCACTGTCACCACGGATGCACAGGAGCTTCCCTGACCCGGGAGAACAGGGGACGTGCAGCGTGGGGAAGCGTGACTCCAGCCGTGGACGAGGCACAGGGAGCCGAATCCTAACGTGGGAGGACAGTGGCTACTGTGCAGCATGTCAGTGGTTTTCGTGACACCACAGCCACGAGCACGGAATTGTCAAAATCAAGGTCGCGAACAGCGTGAAGGGCAGTAAGTGCTTTGTGCTAGGCCTGAGACCCCCAAGTGCTCTCTCCAGTAACCCAAATAAACCCGGCGTCCCCCTGGGGCCAGCCTGGCTCTCGGGGGCTCCTTCCCCAAGGACCAGCCACATCCTCCAGGCCTGTCGGGGTCGGGAACGTGGGCCTGAGTGAGCCAGTCCTACGGCGCATAAACAGGAGTCCTGGCCGGACAGGGAGCTGCCTTTGCTTGGGGGACCACCTCAGGACATGTGTCTCAGGCCCCACACAGGTGAGCTGCCCCTGGCTCAGGACCGGCTCCGGAATGGGAACAGACACACCTGACCTCTCCCATGTGTCCCGGGTCCCCGCCCAGGGCCTCTACCCCATAGCTTACTGCACTCACCAAAGGGACAGACGCCCCTTCATCCTCAAACATCCCACCTGAAGCCGCTGGGCCACTGGTGGCACTTTGGGGTCTCAGCAGACGGTGCCCTGGCTGGACAGAGGGCTCAGACACCGGCCCACGCTGAGGGTGGCTGCCCTTTCCCCCGGGGGCAATGTGGCCTCGTCGCCCACGCCCAGGACAGGCTGCGTGTGCCAAGTGTTGCTGTAAGCGACAACGTGACATTCCTTCCGAGCCCCTGCTCTCGGCTCCCAGGGACACCCTGCAAAGGAGACAGTGGGGGTATATTAGCTCTCGCACCGTAAATAAGAAGCTGCTGGGGTTTGAGAAACTACAAAGCAACCACTTGGGGCCTTTTTGCTGAGCAGCAAGCACGGGGCAGGACTGTCTGGAGGCGGAGCGGGCTTTTGGGCCATTTGCTGCGGCTGTGTTGGCATTCGGCTCTCGGCCGGGAAAGGACAGGAGAGCGCTGTCCCCACAACGAGCACCTCCTCTGTACCGCGAACACGCTCGGACGGCCATCAGGTGGGGGACACGCCGGCCCCGAAAGGAGTGCGTGGTCCCACAATGGCAGTTAAGACGGGGCTGCAGGGGACCTGGAGCTCAACTCTGCACCCTGGGCAGGGGGCGTCTTCCCCCCGAAAGCTGCAAACACCCGTGTTTGTTCGTTTTAAGTGATCAGGTACAAATAATGGCAGCGGACCCAAAATGCAAGAGGGTGCATGTTCAGCGGATTGCTTCAGGAGGAAAATAAGAGGAACGGTCTGCCAGTTGGCACTGAGCCAGCACCGATTTGCTTCAGCACTTTGCTCGGCAAAGGTGTTGAGTTAAAGTCTTCCAGGGGCCGTGCACAGACCCAAGGCAGCACGGGCCCCGTGTCTCCTTCTGGTGGCGAGGTCGAGGAACCAGATGGCCTTCACGTCACCACGTTTCTGTGCCTCCGGGGCTCAGTACCTACGGAGACCAGACACGCCAGTGTTCGATTTGACTCCCCCCCCCCCCCCCCCCGCAAACTCCTGGTTCTTTTCCTTCTAGGCCCAAATCTCTGAAACCAAAGCTCTTTTCAGACACTCAGCTGGGTGAGTCTCCATGCTGCTTGGGGCCTGCCCGTTGGGACAGGGGCAGTCGGGACTCTCCAGATCAATGATTGGGTGCCATTGGAAGTCAAAATACGAGCAGCACTCCAGCCAGATGGGCTCCGTCTGTCCTCTACACACATCAAAGCCACAGTTCCCACTGTGCCCACCTAGTGCTTTCCCATCTCCCTTTCGTGCAGCCAATCTGCCTCGTTCTTTATGTCCCAGGCCCTCCCCACCTGCTCCAGCCCACGTGCAGGAGAGGAGTCCCTCCTTTCGGCCGACTCGGGGGTGTCTGCATTCTTCTGTGCCCTGGGACCTGCCCATCACACCTCGGATGGGACCTGACTCGACACTTCAGGTGTGTGTCTGGCACCAACAGGTAGTCAAGCCAGAGGTCAGGGGGGTTGACAGTTGGCGGGTAAGGAGATAAATAGACATAGAAATAGATATAAATATTTTTTTTAATGTTTATTTATTTTTGAGACAGAGAGAGACAGAGCATGAATGGGGGAGGGTCAGAGAGAGAGGGAGACACAGAATCCAAAGCAGGCTCCAGGCTCTGAGCTGTCAGCACAGAGCCCGACGCAGGGCTCGAACTCATGGACCAGGAGATCATGACCTGAGCCGAAGTCGGACGCTTAACCGACTGAGCCACCCAGGCGCCCCACTCCTTTCTTTTTAAGAGAGAGAGAAAGACAGAGAGACAGAGAGAGAGAATGCATGAGCGGGGAAAGGGGCAGAGGGAGAGAGAGAAAGAATCCTAAGCAGGCTCCGTGCTCAGTGTGGGGCCAGACGTGGGGCTTGATCCCATGACTCTGGGATCATGACCTGAGCCCAAATCAAGAGTCAGACGCTGAACCAACTGAGCCACCTAGGCACCCCAATTCTGGTCATACCTTTTAAATGCTGCATAATATTCCAAGATGTGATACATGATAATATGAAGGAAATTCTCAACTTTAATGTTTGTGGGCCCTGCTCCTGGGCTCCCAGGAGAGCTGTACTTGAACATTGACCAAGGTCAAAATGACTCTGCAAAAACTCCACACGTGGGTCTATTTCTGCCCCAGCACACTTTGTATATCTGCTTTGTTTAAAATATAACCAAGAAGGAACATCCCACACACAAAGATAAGCAAAAGGAAGAAACCTCCCTCGTTCCCACAAAATTAACCGACTGAGCCACCCAGGCACCCCGATATAAATATATTTAAACGTTGCCTCAACCTTATGCAGGGGGGACATGCCAAGAAAATGCCTGTCACGTGAACAAGCAGGAGAGTCAGGTGCAAAAAGGGTTGTGATCAGAGAATCGTTTCGGGTCCGTTTTCACAAACTTTATCTCCCAACTCCTAAACATCATGTTGAGTATTTTCCAGTTTGCCTTCTAATCTCACAAAGTGACAATTTAGGGATAAATATGAGAATCCACAAATATGAGAATCCATTTCCTGTATAAAGGAAATGACCGAACAACTAAGAAAATTCCGCCACCCCCGAACGATTCTCATCATGGTGCCAACCACGCGTTTTGTAGCGTAAATATTTTTGTGTGATACCTAATTATATTTGCAGTTGTGGAAAAATGATTCATTTCCTATATCCTAACCTGTTACCGATTGTCTGTCCAAACGGTCCGCGTGCCTGGGTCTGGCCGCTCAGAATCGGGTGCTCTTCCTGATTCCCTCAAGGGAATGTTCCAGAACCCCTGCTGTCCAGCCTCTCCTTCCCCCTGGGGAGCAAGCTTCACACTCTCCGAGGTCTTGGTGAGACTGTTGACCAGGGACCACAGTCTGTGGAGAGCCAGGGTGACCGGGGTCAGGCCAAGCAGGCTCCCACCCACGGCCACCATGATGGCAGGGATAGGATTTGGCCAGAGCAGGTCCTGCCACCTGGACCTGGTTCCAGCTCCTGCTCCTGGCATCGGTCAGGCCTGAGGTCAACCCATCACCAGTGCGGTGAGCCCCAGAGTCCATTCTACACATCCCAGTTTTTCTTCTGTTATCCAAAGGAAGCTTCCATTGCGTCCAAGCGAAGAAAGCCCACCTGTTGTCGAACACCCTCCATCACCTGCATTATCTTAAACCACGGCTGAACGAGTCCCCTTTTAAATACTCATTTGTTAAATCTTGGGCAGAAAATAACCTTAAAATAAGAAAAGCATGTCATAGGCCATGTGCCTTAACATTTGTAAAATATGAACTCTAAAAAGCCTCACTTGTACCATGTAAGTAATTTCTAAATTTATATAATTTTAGAATATTTCCTGACTTGTCTGTATAAAGTAATTACCACATGTATAAAATAAAATTGCCTGTAGAATCAATTAATAAAATTTAAGTGATTACATGGTTTGAAGATATAAAATTATTTTTGTAAAAGAAAACTGAATTGTATCATTTGCTTATAGAATAAAGTGGATTGAAATAATCTCCCACTGGAGACTCCTGGGGGGGCTCAGTCGGTTGGGCGTCCGACTTCAGCTCAGGTCACGATCTTACAGCTCGTGGGTTCAAGCCCCGCGTCAGGCTCTGTGCTGACAGCTCGGAGCCTGGACCCTGCTTCGGATTCTGTGTGTGTCTCTCTCTCTGCCCCTCTTTCACTCGTACTCTGTCTCTCTCTCTCAAAAATAAATAAACATTAAAAAGTTTTAATAAAAAAAAAGAAATACTCTCCTGCTAATTGGCTGAGGGCAGCCACTGACCCCATGTCTCCACTTAGCAGTGGCCGCTCACTTAACGGGGCTACTGTGTGGGCTCCGAGACTCTAGATCCATCCTGTCCTGGACCCCAGTGAACCTGAGATGTAGGAGTAGAGCAGCTTGGGGACAGCCGTTGACAGGCAGCCGGTGCCCTGTGATGACACCGGGTGAGCCGACGGCACGGTGGTCCAAGCACTTGGAGGTGGGCAGGTGCTGGCAGCCCGGGGCCAGTGCAGCCTGACGGAGGCAGCTTCCAGAAGCCAGGGCGGCAGACGGACAACTGGAACCAGGTCCGTACAGTGACCAGTGACGAGGCTCAGGAAGTTCAGCTCGGGTACTGGCCCGGTCTGTTCCGCCTGTTACCACAAAACACCACAGAGTCGGGCTTATAAACAGTGCCCGTACATGGTTCACAGTCCTGGGGGCTGGAAGTCCAAGATGAAGGCACCAGCAGGGCGGGGGGTGGGGCTTCCTGATTCATGGCCCGCCCCTTCTTACTGGGACCTCACACGGAGGGCAAGTGAGCGAGCTCTCTGGGGCCTCTCTTCGAAAGTCACCAACCCTAACAGCAGGCTCCACACTCACGACTTAATCACCCCAAGGCCCCCCTCCGGACACCCCCACTTTGGGGACAGGGTTTCAGCACAGGGATTTTGAGGGAACACGAACGTGAAGACCGCAGCAGATGGAGTCTGACCACTGTGGCCCCGGGAGCAGGTGTCTCCCGGACAGATTTTGTTCGTACGGCAAAAGCTCTGCTGCTCAGAATCAGGGGGTGACTTGGTCCTTCGGAGGGACCGCAAGAGACTTCATAGGCTTGAGTTTGGATGTTGAAAATGATCATGTTGAAAATTTTCAAAACCAATTGATTTTTAAATATCACCAGTTACTTAGAATTGGAATTTCCACACCTTTTCCGTTCACATGAGCTATTTAATCCCAGTAACGACATCACGAGGTATCACCAGTATGATCCTTACCTTACGGACAAGGGTCTGTCCCCAGACACATAAATTCTTATAGACAGTATCTTGCTGGCCAAAGAGAAAAGCACCATTTCTGACCAGAGGAAACATGTCTCAGAAATTCATCCACATTTTGTTTGCGGTCTCGGTGCAGCACCCTGACTCACACACACAAATCACTCCGTCTTCCCATTTACTCTGTTTTTCTTTCTCCCCAAGCTAAGACTCCTTGCGTCCTCCAGTTTCCAAGTCACTTGTATTGGCAGCTTGGTATACGAAGAAATAAATAATATTTCTTGGGAGAAAATTATGTTTGAAAATAATTAAAGATGATTAGCTCCTGGGTGACTACAAATGAGGTTTACTTTGCCCACAATGTCATCCTGAGGGCTCGACGCACCGCCTCAGGGTCCAAAACCCTGAAGAAGACGATTCCCAAAGCGGAAATAAAAACCAAACAAACAACAACAAAAAACCCTTTCCAAGGTTGGTAAGAATGGTCTGTGAGAGGATATCATTGATTCAGGTTCCTCTTCCTCTCTGCTGACAATGCTGTAGGAGGAGGGAGGGCAGAAGGACTCTGTCCTTGGAGTTTACAAAGCCTTAGAATATAAAAGATACTCCAGTCCCTGTGGCATTAATAACGGACACAGGGGTGAAATGGAGGGGTCTGCAGTGGGTGTATTTAGGGGCGGGAGCAGGGTCTCCGATTTCAGAGCACGTCGTCTTACAGCTCAGGGATGGGGATGTGTTACAAAATCACCTGTCACCACCATTGCTCTGCTAGAAAAGAGAATCCAACCTTACGCTTAAGGTGAGAAAAACAACGCTTTCAGAGATGCCCAAAGGATGTCTGGTTTGGAGAGGTGTGCGCTTCCTGCTCACAGAGCTTAGGATTCCTCCAGGGGACCCACTGACGCCCCCGGGTCCCACCCGCGGCCCTGACTGGCGGACCCTTCTGGAAGGCCGTTCTCCTTGCTCTCCACTCACTGGTACTGGAGCTGCTCATCCAGCAGCTTGAAAGACGCAGATTCCCAGTCTGGTCTGGGGGCCCCAGACCACAGGGCAACTCCCGGCTCCCAGGCCACCCCACCGTCCCCCAACTCACCAATACTCCTCTGTCCTGGAGTCCGTGGCTGTCCTGGAGATCTCCCCCCACACACTGAGCAAAGACGCAAGTCGGTCAATGGTTTTATCTTCTGCCCGAACAACGCGGAGTCCTTAAAACACTTGCACTCTGACCACTGCCCCATTTGTATGCTGCTGCTCTCCAGCAGTCCAGGTCTGTGAGGCTGCCAGAAATCGAGCTTTTCTGTTAAGTTCACACCGTCCATTTTTATTTAGATCTGATGACATTTGCCAGTCTTGTCGCACAGCATTCCCTGCTGCTTTCCAGACCATCCTTCGGAGGTCATTTGGTCCTTCCTCCCCTTGAAGGACGTGTTTTGGGATTCCCTATGGCACGGCTCAAGGGGGCAGAATTTCCTGGTTTTATCCCTCTGAAAATAGTTGTTATTTCAATATGGTTTTTCCAAACAATGAATTTTCTGTGTCTACAATATTTGTTTTTACCCCTCAACACTTTGAAGACATTCCCCACTTTCTTGTGGATTCCATTCTTGCAATTGTGAAAACGGTCATCAATCTTACTTTTTTCCCTTTGTGGTGTTTCTCTGACTGCTTTTAAGATTTGCTCTTTAATTAATTTGCTGTGGCTTCACTCAGCTGTGACTTGATGGGGAGATATATACATTACATTATATATGTGTATTGTGTGCCTATATATATATTACAATATGTATTACATATATATTACATACATACATACATATCACATACATACATTATATACATACATATATAATATACATGCACATTACATATATATTACATGCATATAATGTATATATATATAACATATTATATATATATGTATATATATAATTTTTCAGTTACCCTACTTTGAAAATACTTGGTTCCCATGACTTCATAATACTTTGGAGAAGATGTTAGTTGGTACCTCTTTAGTCGTAGATAATATAAGCTGCTGTCTCCCAGATAGCCTTCCTCATTCCGTCAATCACCGCCTTCTGGAGCTCTGAGCACCCTTGTTTCTGAACTTCCCGCTCGTCTCTTCTCTCCACACTTTCTGGTCCTTTGTGTTCCGTGTCTGTTCCGTGTAACCTCTTGGATCCCTTTTCCAGGTCACTAAATGTTCTCTTTACTCATTTCCTTTTTATCGTTTGATTCATTTGCCGAGTTTTAAATATTCATATTTTTAAAAATCGCCTGATGTTCTGTTGAGCTAGTTCTCCAACTTGCCTCGCCATTTGTAATTTTTTACAATTTCTTGCTCAAGTATTCAGTGCCTCCTGTCTTTATGTTTACTATTTTAAACAAATAAAACACATCAGATTTCACCTGGTTTTCGATAATTCCATCATCTGCAAGCTTTGCAAATGTACTTCCCTGATCTTTTTCATTTGAGAGCTCCTACTCGCGATGTTTGTGCAATTTATACTTTTTATCTGGTTACCGTAAGCTCGTGTTTGATAGAGCCCTACCACGAGAATCCTTAGTGGCCTGGATCGAAGGCGTGTTGCCCCAGGCAGTTTACATCTGTTTACCGACAGACACTTGGAATCACCACTAAACTGAAACCACTTTTAAGTAGATCTTTAACTGAAGATGTTTTTGGACCATCTCTAAATAGCATGCGTTCAAGGCCAGTAACATATATGCAGGTAGTGTAGGTGCTGTGTGGGTTTTTTATATTCTTTTCTGGAAGAGTGACTTATTATTTTTTTTTTTTTCTAGTTAATTCTTCTACAGAAATCATAGCCATTTTAGTTCCTGGCTTTCTTTTTTAAAAAATTTTTTAAATGTTTATTTATTTTTTGAGGGAAAGAGAGAGAGAGCATGAGCGGCGGAAGGGCAGAGAGAGAGAGGGAGACACAGAATCCGAAGCGGACTCCAGCTCTGACATGTCAGCACAGAGCCCGACACAGGGCTTGAACTCACAGACAGCGAGATCATGACCTGAGCTGAAGTCTGAGCCACCCAGACGCCCCTTAGTTCCTGGCTCTCTGAAGGAGGCTCCCATCAGATTCGTCCTGTGGGTTGCATTCTGTCCGTCGTCTCCTATGCTCAAGGTCACCGGGGCTGGCCCATGTTGTCCAGCAGCCGTGGCCTCAAAGGTGACTTGTTTCTCTGATTTCCTGCTTCCCTCAGTGTCTGCCTCCGAGGATCCTCTTCACTTCTTTGCCAACCCAGTGACGTGCATTGGGAGGTTTGTTTATTCACAGGGTGTCCGGCATGGTTGGTCGTGTCGAACGGAGGAGCTGAGCTGGTCTGCAGTGTTCCGCCCAGATGCGCCCGTGAGTGCCTGTGCTTGTCCAGTGTGAGCTGGAAGGGGCCTGGCACGTCCCGTCTCGGGGCAGCCGGACGCCGAGCCTCCCTGGTGGAGCCGTGCTTGCCTCCAGAACCATCGCCATCGGCCACCACTGGTGCCACACGTGGCGTCCCTGATCTCACCCAGAAACGCACATGTTCTTTTCCTCTTCACCCATGAGCACATCACCATGCATGTAAATTGGAGCCAGGGAGTCTAGTCTACTGGAGAAAACAGAACAACAGATCACTGTAGCACCGTGTTGTGATTTTTAAAAGGGTGCGTGCCGGGTGCTGGGAAGACAAAGCAAAGAAAAAATCACACTGGCCAAGGAGAACTTTACCGGAGCTTCAGGCCAAGGAATCAGGGAAAGGGTCGCTCTTCTTCCTCAGAGAGGTCCTTACCCCTCGCCGGCCACCCCATCAGCTCTCCCTCGATGGAGTCACTGACTGCCGAGGAAACGAAGATCTTATCTCACCCCAGAGGCAAAATGGTGTAGTGGGGAAGGCCGTGGGCTCTTGAGCCAGAGTGCCGGGGTTCAAGTCCTAGCTCTGTGACCTCAGGAAGGTTAGTTAATCTCCCCCGCCTGCATTGAATGCACCATAGGTCCTCCCCACATCCATTCTGCTTTCTCTGTGGTTGGACCAGGTAAGCTGGACCCGCAAGCAAAACTCACCCCTGTCAAGGCCAGTGTGGCGGTGAACCCCCTGCTGGTTGCTTTTTGTTGTTTTCCTGTTTACCCCCCTCTTGCCATCCTGGGATGATACCCCTCAGCTATGGATGAGCACATACATTGTGTCTTAGGTTCTGTGTTCTGAGAAGCCTGGGGTCAGAGAGAGTGTCGTGTTTCTCCTTTGGAATTTAGAGTTTTTACCATATAAGAAAGTTGTGGTATTAAATAAATTATTTCTTAAACAACTTCCTTTGTACGTAGTAGGTGGGGCTCTGTGAGAGTTAGCTTTTACTAGAACATGTAGCCCTTTCCTTCAGTTATATTTTTATTCACTTTTATAGTATTACAAGCACCTGTAAATCCACTATTCAAAACAAAAAATAATATCTTGACCAAAAAAAAAAAAAAAAAAAGTCTACTTCTGACCAGCAGGGGCTTCATTCCCTCCTTGCCTCCTTCCCCTGGAAGTAAACATCAACCCCAAACTCATCGATCCTTTGTTTTCCACTGTATATATTTTTCCTAAAATTATGTTTTGTGTTCATTATTTTTAACTTTATAAAAATGGTATCTTCCTGCATGTAACTTTGTGGGACTTAAGTGTTCACTTACTATTGTCTTGCTAAGATTAAGCATCATCACGTGTCTTCCCCTCAACTGTTAGAAAACGGCTTACTGTCTGTCGATACCACAGCTTACTCATCGTTTTACTACCGATGGGCCTCTGGCTCGTGCCCAGGATGTCGCTGTTGTCAGTGGTGCTGCGCAGAGCATGCTAATGTGTGTGTCCAGGTGTTCGCAGGCGAGACTTCCCCAGGGGTGTTTACCTGGGAGGGAAATGTCTGTGGAGGAGAGCATATGAATGTTTGACTCTAGGAGATAACACCAAACCATTTTCCAAAATAATTATACTAATTAATACCCCACCAGCATTAGATGGGAAGTCCTGTGGACCCAACTCCTTCCACACCTGCTACTGCGTTTCCCCGGTGTTGAGCATCGTCTCATGTGTTTATCAGCCAGGGAGCCTTTCCCGTCGCGGAAGGGGGGCAGGGACCATGCTCTCTGCACCTCTCTGCGGGCAAAGTCGCTCCGATGCTCTGGCAGGCAGCACAAACAATGCAAGCAAAAAGGGCTTTTCACATGGTTCTGAGCAACGCACAAAATGGGCATTGCATAAAATTTGCACTAAGCCCTGTGTGAAAGCCTCACATTCAAAAATGAACGAAGTGGTCCCTCCCAGAATCACAATGTAGCTCAAATTCTCTCCATGTATTGAAGCAAGGCCGTTGGTCCCAGGATTTAATACAAACCCTCGGGCCAAGTCTGCGTGATCCGGGACCCGTGAGGACGCTGCAGGGTCTAGCCGCACCACCCTGTGACCTTGAGCAAACCTCTGAGCACCTCTCAGCCTCAGTTTACCCTCTCCACGTGTCACGTCTGCTCTTCCTGCTGCTGGAGAACCAGATGAGGCCATGGACAACACCGTTCTTCGTGAGCTGTGACTCCCTCCTCCAGCACCCACACTTCTGTGACATCAGCTGGAACAGGGCACTTTGCAGGGCGCAGTTAAACGGCTGCACAGCGCGTGGGAAGAACAGGTCTGGATCACGGAGTGAGTTCCGGCTGGGTGGGGTCGCCATTGCCCCCTTGCCCTGACTCCAAGCGCCCCGTGAATTCGCGGCAGATGCCCTCTGGGGCTGGGGCCCCAGGAAAGGTGGTTTGTTCACTGCTCCCCCACAGGAGCACCCACCTGATTCAGTGAGACTAGCACGTGACGCCTTCAAGGCCTTGGCAGGGGCTCAGCGCTCTTTCTCTGGAGCATGAACCTGATTTCCCTCCTCGTGGCTGGCAGCACAAAACAGACCCTTAAAAAGCCATAAATATCGAATTATTTTTGGTCTATTCATTTATCACAAAACTTCTGATTTAGACGTGTTACTTTGTGAGTCTGTTACGTGTTTCACTTCCAGCATATATAAACCATCCATTTCTGAGCACCTCAAGGTCAGTGCACAGGCAATTTAACTTCATAACTAAATAACATATTGATTAATGCAAAGAAAACAATCTTTCTCAGAACAGGTTCTTATTTCTTCAGGATAGATGGCCAGGACACATGGAATTTCCTGCTAGGCTGGCAGAGAACGGGTCCGGCAGGAGGAAAGGGATATTAACAAAAAGATCCTTTAGCACAAATTTGCTAGGCAAGAAGCATCTGGAACGAATGGTGGATTGCCCAAGTGCAGAGAATCCAGGGGCTTCGTCAGAATGTAGGTCTCTGGTCTTGATCCTGGTCCTCAAAACGGGGGCCCAGCTGATGTGACAAGATGTAGAACTACTTATGAACGGCGACGGTCGCACCGGGGAGCTCTCTTAGCCCCCTTCTCCAGGGACATAATCTGAAAGTCACAACCCTCTGTGGCAAGAAAGAGGGGCTTTGTGATGTGTCTCCTGACACTTCCTGCCCCCCGGGGCGGGGGCAGAGACAAGCCCTGCCTCCGCCGGTACCCACAGCATCACGTCACCATAGGACACCTGAGGGACGTGACCAGCAGCTGGGCTACTGAGACTAAAAAGATGTTCCGTTCAATGTACTTCCTTCAAACTTGACTGTGAGACCTGATTACATTTTTGTGCAAAGCCAGGACACCAACGGCTGTGGTGTGGCCGGGCTGCCCCCTCTGAGAGCTTCTGGAGGCCTTCATGAGAAAGAAAGAAGTCACCACTGTAAATCTACTGGACTCAAATAGCTTAACAGGCGGAATCTGGATTTCCACCAAATGCTTCTCCAGAATTCACTCCCTGCTGGTGTCTATCTTGTATCCAATAAGGGAAGACAAGACTGCTTGTATTTCTCTTTTCTTTCTCGCGCAGAGCCAGCGAGGACACGGCTTTATAGTCTGAACACCGAGGAAAGCTTCTCGCCGGGCGTGGGGTTCACCCCAGGACTGTCCAGGCCAGAGCCCTCTCCCCCCAGTGCAGTGCCCTGCGGATCCCGCGGACACGCTCTGTGTGCAGGGGCGCTTGGGGCCACATTGTGCCGAGAAGGGCAGTGCTGGGGAGGGGGGTCCTGACATCCGCCCACACACGCACCTCCAGCCGGCTCTGAGCCTCTGGGGCCAGCAGCCCCGGGAAGGACGTGAAGATTCAAGCAGAGGACTCGCTGGAGGCAGCCAGAAACCAGAGGCTTCAAAGCCTCGATCAATGCCGTCAAAGCCCTTCTAGCCTCCGTAATTCCAGGGGAGGGAAGCGTGGTTTATAGGGGAGGACACCATGTTACAACGAGTTAGGATACATGAGTTTTGTGCCGCTCTGCACAAAGTAGAGGAGACAGGTCTGCCCCAGAAGGCACAGGGACAACAGGATTAAGGGTTCCTTTTGATGGCGCACAGGGCTCCGGGGATCAATGGTGTAGAAGCTCGGCAGCTGGAGTCAAGGAAGGGGCCACAACAGGTCGCGTCCCCCGCAAGCCTTAAACGTGACCACGTCCCGCAGACTGTACCCTGAGCCAGCATCAGAAACCCTGGAGGGCCCCGGTGCGGTCACTTTGTGGAGTCCTGCCTGGGGGACCGGTGCTCGTACACCCCTTGCTGCTTCTGTTTCCTGCCTGTGTCAGACGCGGTCCCTCGGGGCCCACGGGTGCAGTCTGGCGGACAGAGAGGAGGAAGGATGCCACCCACCTTTGTTCTCTGCCCATCTGCTCACGGATTAAACCCGGTCTTCCAGGTTGCCCCTGGGTGGCAAGAGGCGGGCACAACTTCCACGCAACCTGCATTTCTGCAGTTACTCACCGGCTGGCGTGCCTTCCCGGGCAAAATCCACGTCCCTCCATTCTGCCTCCCGCTCTCTGACTACCCAGCCCGACGGAAGCCAGTTGTGAGGCCGTCCAGCGCGGCACTGCACATTGTCCTGTCTCCGTGGGGACGTTATCTCCGGGTGCGATGCCCCTGTTTTCTGGGGGTTGTAACCTCCTACCAAGTCAACAGGGACGTGGGGAGGGTCAGGCGTGAGGGGGAAAGAAAAACTCAGGAGATGCTCCCACTAGACATGGAACTCCCCCCTCCCCCACCCAAGTGTCTCCCTGGCTTAGCCCTCAGATTTGGGGATCACGAGGCCGAGAGAGGCAGGGAAAGGTGGAAAGGACCTGTCAGTCCCCAGTTCATGAAGCTGCCTTCCAACAGGGCCGTCACAGTTGTTAGCGTTTTTCTTACTCGGACAGAATTGATGCTCACGTACAATTTAAAAGCAGCCACGGCTCTGTTTTTTAAAATGAGGCATAGATGATTATGTCACTAGGGGCCAGAGCGCTTGATTTCCTGGGCATCTGAACTGGCCCAGACACTTGTCAAAGCTTGGTTAGGAAAACATTCTGATTATCACTGACCTATGAATGATGTGCTACAATTTATTTTATTTTATTTTATTTTATTATTTTATTGTATTTTATTTCTTTAAAAGCATTTTTTCACGTTTATTTATTATTGAGAGACAGAGCATGAGCAGGTGGAGGGGGGGCAGAGAGAGGGGAGACACAGAATCCGAAGCAGGCTCCGGGCTCCGAGCTGTCAGCACAGACCCCGACATGGGCTCGAACCCACGAACCGTGAGATCACGACCTGAGCCGAGGTCGGACGTTCAACCGACTGACTGCACCACCCGGGCGCCCCTGTGCTACAATTTAAAGAGGTACAAAGTCACATAACACACGGCTTCTCCCACGGGGCAAGGGGTCTGGGGCCGGAGGGTGTAAGTCACTGAGTTACAGGACAGTCGGAGGCATGCACTGTGCCCAGGAGGGGTGGGCTGCACCTTAGCAGACGCCCAGTTCTGCCCTGCATCTCACCTTCCACAGCGGGGCCCAGGGCAGCCTGCCCTTGCGTGTGACCGTGGCTCTGAACTACAGAGGATGCCAACTGGGCAGGGGTCCCGCCAGGCAGGGGCACTGGCGCAATATGAGTCTGAGCTCCTAGGTGCGCCTGCGGGAAGTGAAAACACAAGTCTTGGACCCAGGGGACTGTGTCTGACAAGGGGGAAGGCAGAGGGGTCTGGAGACCCAGAGGCTGGCGGGATTCAGAGCCTTGGAACAAAGGGTGAGGAGTCACCATGAGGAGGGAGAGCAAGACCCAGGGCCCACGGCTGGACTTCCCCTGCTCCAACGGGCAGTGAGAAGGCATGGAGAGGGGACTAAAGCGGAAAGAGGGAGTCCTGTCCCGTCCACGCTTCAAAGGAAAGACCCCACCCAACCACGCCCAGACCAAGGGTGAATTCCGAGCACTGAGAGAGGCGATGGCCGTCATTCGGAAACCCCAGCCCACCCTTGGCCAGCATGTGTCCATTCACAGACCCCTGGGCACCTGCAGTCCCCACCTGCAGGCCGGTCTGCGTTGCACAGGGGACATCTCCTCTGGAACCGGCCCGGCACCCCCTCCCCCGGGCATCACCCCACTTCCTGCCTGGCCCCAAACCCTGCCCCTTTTCCACAATGTCTTCCTTGGTCTCCTTGAAAACAAATCGTGCCTCTTCTAAGACTTCTTCCCTCCAGAAGAGGAAAAAGAGAGACGATGTTGATTTGTGTCCCTATGATAATGACAGGTTTCTTTAGACAATTTGGGAAATGACTTGGAACATTGTCTTGAGAAAGGGGAGAAAATGAAGCCTGCCTTTGAGAAAGGGGGTGTTTAAGCAACGAGGGAGAGAAGGATTAAGCTCGCCGGGTTTGAACAGAGATGTTGAGATTCTGGTCCTGACAGTTGAACGGTCAGAAGGAATTGGATTTGGCAGCCCAGGAGGCTCTCATCTGAGGGGCGAGGGGGACCGACGCAGCGAGGCTGGTGACTGGCTCCCACACGGACAGCGGACAGAGTCTGGCCTGTCACACACAGCAGAGAATGAGCCTGGGATGGCCTACAAGTGAGTCATGATGACAGATCCATCTGAGAAAAAGTCCCCAGCGCCTTGCGCAGCCTTGCTTGGAGGGGGTGCCCACTGGGTGCCCACGGTGGGGGGGACAGGGAATCCCAGCCGGGCATGAGACGAGGGTCAGCAGAGTCATGGGGCATCCACCATCTCAGCTCGGTTCTCCTGGCCTGAGAGCCCGGGCCAGGTCCGAGGGGCCATGAGGAGCCTCGTCCAAACCAAGCAGGGTCTGAGTCCCCCCTCCAGCGGTCAGGGACAAGTGTCCACCGCCACCGTCCACCTTGGCCATCCCGGCCCGAACAGGGCAGATGCTATTCCTCCATGAATATAAGAGAAGCCTGCTTCCGGGAGGGTCTGGTTGACTCGCTCTTCCTTTTAGGTCCGTTGACCTTTCACCCGAACCACCCGGGAGGGCACCACACTGCAGCCCTACGCCCCCAGATGCCAAACGGGGACTCACTCTGGCCCTTTCTCGAGGTCCTGTCCTAACCTCTGAGCAACAACACGGGGGAGGGATCTCCTCCACCTGCCCCATGACCCACGGGGAAGAGCAGGTGCTTCCGATCACACACGAAGCAGGAACCCACTTCCCACCTGTTAGCATCTTGCTCTGTGTCCTCCTTCCACCTCCCGCCTCCCTGGAAATGGAGCCACGCCCTCGTCCCACGCAGGGGTCCACACTCCAGCCAAGCTCTGGATCCCACACGCCCGAACCACTTCCCAGAGCCTGTCTCCATGTTTGCTCCTTTATCACTGGATGATCCTTTCACATCACTCTGCTCACCAGATACGGCAGCGTCTTGTCCATCTTTGGAAGGACCAACATGGAAAGTAAGTTAGCAAAAATACGAATGTCTCCATCCACCAACTGCTCCTTGTCACCAACTGGTGGAGGTGTCCCAGCCAGCAGGACAAAGTCCCACCCCCTCAGCTGGATACACAACTCATATTCTCACCGGGCTAACGTCGGATGCCAGCCCCTCCTGCCCTGGGGTGCGGTGGGTCCCCCAGGCGTCCCATAAACAGAGGGTGCTCATTGCTCAGAACCCTCTGCTGTTCTGGGAAGGAGCTCCCAGGCACACACGGTTTGGGGTCACCCTGTGATTCATGAAGGCAGAATCCGGACCCCAAAGAACAATTGACTAGCTTACAAGGTAACATCTATCTATCAAGGAGTCCAAGCACCAAAATAACGGATAGAATGGTTTCTGACACAGTTTGATTGAAACCCCAGGGAACCACACAAAAACCTGAACAACATTTTGTGGGTAGAATAATTATGCTCTGATTTTATTAGCTCATAATTCAGTCACAGAATGATTTTTTAAGCCGACAAGTGAAGGTAAGTGATTAAGTCTATCATCGCCACTACGCTGAGCTTCCAGCTTTTTCCTAAACCCAAAATATAGTGTTCTAAACCTTCTTTCTAAAGAATCCAGAATCTGCTTACTTGATCAGGTCTTTAGCAAAAATCTACCAGAGGTTAATGAAATATTAGATTAGCCAAACTAGCTAGCTCGCAGATAATAATCACAACATTTGGACTAAAAATACCTTTTAAGGAATCTTACTCTTTGCAGCAATGGAGACAGACCCCAACAAAGCAGCACCGGGAGGGGAGTCTATGACTGGAGCACTGAACCACAGTGGGTGAGGGCTGTGAGGCACAAGCAGGTTGTGGGCTGAGGAAAGGCTATAGTTAGTGGCAGCCGGGGGTCGGGGGTGTGGGCAGAAGGACCACTTATGCCAGTGAGACAGTGACTGTGAAAGAATGTGAGCTCACACAGCAGCCATAAAATCCGTGTGGAGATACAGTCAGGGAAGGAGTCACTAGAAAATGTGAAACACACTCCCCAACCTGTGGATAAGATCTAGGAAACTCCTGGCTCACCAGCAAACTAAACACACACGTGGAGGGAAGGGACTGGCAGAAAAGAAGGATTAAGAATCGGGATAACTGAGTTGAGATTTATGCTGCTTCCCACCACAGAGGAAACAGAGATTGTAGGTTGATTCCAAGTGAGTTAATTGTTGACTAAAACAAAATCACCCTTCAGGCAACATCAGAAAGGTCCGAGTCTCTACAACATAACTGATGCCCAGCATCTAACCACAATAATAGCCACACAAAAATGTGACTCGATCCCAAGAAAGAAAAGAGCCTGTAGAGATTGGCATGGAGGGATGCCTGGGTAGCTCGGTCTCTTAACTGTCTGACCCTTGGTTTGGGCTCAGGTTATGATCTCACGGTTGTGAATTTGAGCCCCACATCAGGCTCTGGGCTGACAGTGAAGGGCCAGCTTGGGATTCTCTTTTTACTTCTGTCTCTGCCCCTTTTCTGCTTGTGCTCACATGCTGCCTCTCTTTCTCTCTCTCTCTCTCTCTCTCAAAATAAATAAATAAACTTAAAAAAAAGAAAGAAGGGGCATCTGGGTGGCGCAGTCGGTTAAGCGTCCGACTTCAGCCAGGTCACGATCTCGCGGTCCGTGAGTTCGAGCCCCGCGTCAGGCTCCGGGCTGATGGCTCGGAGCCTGGAGCCTGTTTCCGATTCTGTGTCTCCCTCTCTCTCTGCCCCTCCCCCGTTCATGCTCTGTCTCTCTCTGTCCCAAAAATAAATAAAAAAAAAAAAAGTTGAAAAAAAAAAAAAAAGAAAGAAATTGACATGGATATGCCCCCATGTTGCAATTAGGAAACAATAATTTTGAACGCGCTGGCATGTTCAAAGACTTGAAGGAAAATATATACACAATGTATAAACAGAGAACCCCAGGAGGTATAGACACTATTTTTAAAAGTGGAAAATCAAGAGCTGAAGAAGTACAGAAATTAAGTGAAAAACTTACTAGGAAGACATAAAATTGGAGAGGAAAAAGACTGAACTTAAAGTTAGACTGGCAAAAATAACCCAGTCTGAAGAAAGGGATTGCAAATCTAAAACAGAACCTTGGGGTGCCTGTGTGGCTCAGTCAGCTAAGCGTCCTACTGTAGCTCAGGTCATGATCTCACAGTGCGTGGGTTCTAGCCCTGGACCAGGCTCTGCACTGACAGTGTGGAGCTTGCTTGGGATTCTCTCTCTCTCCCCGTGTCTCTGCTCCTCCCCGACTCATGCTTTCTCTCTCTCTGTCTCTAAATAAATAAATATTATACATCCATATAATAAATATATATACATATACATGTATATACGTATGGGATATCAATCTCAAAGGCACGTATGAGAATATCAAGCCTACTAACACATATGTTGTTGAAGTTTTTTTTTAAAAAAAAGAAGAAAGAGAATGGAGCAGAAAAATATTTGAAGAAATAGTAGCCAAAATGTTCCCAAAAGTTAATGAAAACCATTGATGTATACATCCATGAGGATCAAGAAATGCTAAGTAAGGTCCGTACAATCATTCAATCAATAACTGTCCCCAGGCACATCCAAAGATAAGGGGAAAGTCATAAAAGCATCCAAAGATACACAGCATGTCGGACGTAAGGGGAACAATTATACAAACGGGAGTGGACTTCCCGCCAGAAATAACGAAGGCGAAATGGACAGTTGCGTGCTGAAAGATGAGCCAAACCAGAATTCCACACCGAGTGAAATGACCCTTCAAACGCACCGGTAACATGAAGACATTTTAGGTAAGTCAAAATCAAGAGCATGTGTCAGAAGCAGACTGCCAGAAAAGTCCTTAGGTTGAAGGAGCATGAGAGAAAACCATCCATGACAGAGAGAGAGCCCAGATACAGGGATTCTGCTCAACATGACTCAGTGCAAACAAAACAGGAACAGGTGCCTGCAGGGTCGGGGTGGGGGGGTGGTCATGCACCTGAAAGAACAGGAAGGAAAGCAGCAGGGAGGCGGGCCTACCCTGTCCCCAGGTTTCTGCAGGCTGTGAAGCAGGACATTTTAACTACTGTGACAATTCAAGACTTCCTGTAGTCCGAACCGCAGCCACCGAATGGTAGGGCCCCCTAGTGATCTCACCACCAGGTCACCAGAGAAATCGAAATGAAATACTAAAATAGACTCCATGAATCCAAAAGCAGGCAGGAAAAAGAAAGTAGAGGAACGAAAATAGACGAGAAAATGAGCGAACATGGGGCAAGCCGGTGTACCTCAATCTAAGGTCTCAGTCATGGCATCAAAGTGTAAATAAACACTTCACCAAAGGCAGATTGGCAGGCTGAGCTTTAAAAGCAAGACCCGGGGCCTGGGTGGCTCAGTCGGTTGAGAGTCCGGCTTCGGCTCAGGTCATGATCTCGCCGTCTGTGAGTTCAAGCCCCGCGTCGGGCTCTGTGCTGACAGCTCGGAGCCTGGAGCCTGCTTCGGATTCTGTGTCTCCGCCTCTCTCTGCCCCTCCCCCACTCATGCTCTGTGTCTCTCTTTCTCAGAAATAAATAAACATTAAAAAAAAATTAAAAAAATAAAAGCAAGACCCAACCAGATGCTCTGGGCAAAAAGCACATTTTAAAAGCAAAGGCAACATTAGGATAAAAGCAAATGAAGGCTTCCTTCCTGTAACTGAATCACATTGTGCTGTGCGGAGAGACCACACTTTGTTTAACCGTGCCCCTGTTGGGCACACCGGGGCTATCTCCACCTTTTGGCTGTTGTGAAGAAAGCTGCCGTGAACTCTATGAACCTGATGTACGAGTATCTGTCCGATTCCGTTTTCAATTCTTTTGGGTAGATACACAGTATTTCACTTACGTGAATACACATACCTAAGGTCACAGAGTAGATTAGACGTTACCGGCGGCCAGGGCGAGGTGAGCTATTGCTTCCTGGGTACCGAGCTTTTGTTGGGGGTGATGAAAAATTTTGGAAGTAGCGGTGAACTGTAAGAGATTTAAAGTGTAATTGACAGTGTAGAGTTGTATGCTTGAACACGGTTAAAATGGAAAAATTTTTATTGTATATATTTTACCATAATAAAAAGTAAATATATGTATGTGTGTATATATAATTGATACATATAAATTATATATGTATCAGTCATAAATTATATATAAAGCAGACACTAAGCCCGGGAGAGCAGGCGAGGTATTATTAGCATCGCGCAAACTAGATCTTAGAACAAAAACAACCGAAGGCCACATAACATCTTATGATAAAAAGACGAATACATCAGGAAGACTTAACACTTATGAAGGTGTGTTATGCCTCATGACAGAGCTCCGGAATGCACGCGGCAAGAACCGACAGAGCTCAGGAGAGAAACAGACCAATCACCACCTGCTGCGGGCAAGCGATTTTAGGGATTGAAACTCTAGAAGGGCATCTGTTATGATGACCGACACCGAGTAGGTTGTCCATCGGTGTTTATTCTGTTTCTTCTCCGGCACCTCATTACACACATACTTTCCACGGGGCACCTTAACCTCTCTGCAGTTTCTGAGCACTGCTTCTGGAGTCCCACGGGCGGGAGGCAAGGCTGATGTGGGCTCTGACCACGTGGGGCCGAGGCCGCCAATGTCCCCGACTCGCAGCACCGCTCGGCCAGGGCTGTGGAAGATTCCTCACTGGAAACGACCCTCGACTTCTAATATCCTAGGTTATTTTCCTTTCTAGGTGCTTAATTCTGAGATTTAGAACCGGGACTTTGCCGTCTGATTTTTCAGGATGATAACATGTTCCGCATTGTTGTGCCAGGGGGCCCAGAGGAATGTGCATTTGTGATTAGAATAGGGAAACTGTCTCATTTGGGGGCTTTTGTTCTCATTGAAAAATTTAACAAACGGGATGTTGAGGGGAATACTCAAATCCTAGGAGTGTAAATCATTGACTGGATTCATTCCTCCATGGGAACAATGCTGATGGGGTTCTGCAGCTGGGCGGGGTGCTGAGGGATTGACTTTCGGAAAGTGTTTCTGCAGCAGGCAGCATCCACACAGGGCACCCTCCGGAGGCCGGCCCTCCACACTGCCCGCGCCGCCCTGGGCTCCCAGAGCAGCACCCTCCCTTCCCGCAGCCTGACCTGCACCCACAGCGGCCCCTCGGCGGGCCGGGGCTCCCTCCAGCCTTGGGGGGTAAACTCCTGTCTCTAACGAGGGTCTAGGTTCTGCGAGTTCAGTCCCACCTGCGGTCTGTGTGAGCTCCAGGCCACAAGCAGGGTCCACTGTCACACGTTCCAGCTACGTTTAGTACCAGAGGGCACGGGTGCCAGGCTGGGCTGAACGGTGCCCCCAGAAGATGCGTCTGCCTCATGACCCCCAAGCCCCTGAGCATGGCTTTATGTGGAAATAGGGTCTTTGCAGAGGAAATTGAGGGTCTGGTGATGAGATCAGCTCGGGTGTGGGACGGCCCCCTACCCCATAGACAGGCGTCCCCATAAGAGAAAGGAGAGGGAAACCGAGATAGGGAAGTGGGGTGGCGAGGCCAGGTGAAGACAGAGGCAGTGACCACAGGGATGTGTCCACAGCCCAGGGGACACCAGGGACTTCTGGAGCCACCGGCAGCTGGGGACAGACACGGAACAGGGTCGCTGTCAGAGCCTCCAGAAGGAAGCAGTTCTGTTGACACTGTGGGTTCAGGCTTGTGCCCTCCAGACCTGAGAAGCCGGATGTCTGTGCCCAAGCCCCCCAGCATGTGGCACTTTGTTGTGACAGCGCCGGGGACACCCGCACAGGTGACTTGCCGTCCTGCGGACAGGGGGCTTCAGCCGTGGCGGTGGGCACGGGGCAGTCACCAGCTGTAATTATTCCGCTCACCCTCCGCGTTCCACCGTCTGCTGGCTCCCTCGTCATGCGGACGCCCACAGCCTCGAGCAAACTGAAGACAAGGGAACGGGCCTGTCCACCGTGTCCTTCCCTCTCATTGCCCCCGACTCAGGTGTTGAGGCTGGCCACCCTGCTGGAGGGGCAGGATGCAGGCCGAGAGGACCCTGGACGAGACTCCTGCAAACACCTGTTGCTGAGCCCCCCTCCCCCACCCTCCCTGCCCGAGACTGGGGTGGGAGGAGGTGCAGGCAGCGTCTGGGCCACGGCCACCCTGGCTTCCCGGCCCGGGGCGCCAGGCCTGGTTCTGCGACTGTCCAGACCATTCGTTTCCTTGAGTTCAGGGGAAGGGGTCTCTGAAACAGTCAGTCTTTCTTCAGTGACCCAGGTAGGTCCCATCAGGACAAACGCTGGGGAATGTGCTTCTAAAGTCAAACAAGCAGAAAGTGTCGATGAAGCATACGGTGCTCCTCCTCCAGAAATAGAAGGCCGCGCCTCAGGGCAACGGATGGGTGATGTGTGTGCCATGTCACTCCGAGACTCAGGAAGAAGAATCCACCCAGGGGCACTACCGGCAGGTGGGTGCCAACACGGCCCGTGTGGACCCATACACAGCGTCCACGTTGGCTGAGACCAGGCGCCCCGCCAGGAACCCTGGGGTCGGAGACGCAGCCTGCCGTCCTGGGCCCCTCCCAGAGCACCCACAGCAGGGGTGTGGGGGAAACGGGCAGCTGTGAGCGGGGCATTGCCGTTGGCTCCCAGGGGAGAAGGATGTCTGGGGTGGGGGGCTGTGACCTGCTCTGGCCTTCCTCCCACCCAGTCCATTTCCAGCAGTGACAGAGAAAGTTCCAGAAGGCCTTGCTTCCAGAACGGGGTAGACTCACTGTTCAGGTTCCATCTTCGGGGGTGGGGGGGGACCTGGGTTAGACACATCCGCATGTCTGTTTCCATCTCCAACGGTACCTGCCCTTCAGCAAACACCTCCAGTTCTCCACCCTCCAGCCTCCTGGCCTTGAAGACACAAAGCATGACCTCGAGCTTTAACCAATGAGGTGTGAGCAGAAGTGACACCCGTCACCCCTGAGCAGAAGTGGTGAGAGCCAGGGGCCAATTTGCCATGTTTTCCTTCACCCGCGTGAACAACTGGGAAACAGGAAGGTAGGACCTTCGTCAGCCGAGTCTTTAGGCGGAAACAGCGCAGAGCAGAGGCCCCTTGTGACGGCTCACGGATGTGGGGTGACACGGAGATCTTCAGATGGCCTTAGGCGACAGTGCCACTCACCACACGTCACAGACGCAGCAGCAAATGCTGGCTCTTGGAAACCTGTCCCACAGGGGTGAATCGGCCAGGGGGTTTTGACAAGACTGGTCAAGCTGGTGTGAAATATCAGGTTAACTTCCGAGTGAGAGCAAGGCCGAAGTTTTAAGTCAGAGGGTGTTAATCGGCATTTACAAAAAATAAGATGTACTTTCCCAAGCCAACCGGAATTGGAATGAAGAAACGCTTCCCGGAATGGTGTAAAATTCGGGCCACTCTCCCTTTTGAGCCTTTTGTAGACGGTCATAGGTAAAGGGAAAGAATCCCCTTTATAGTGTAGAATAATTTGGTGAGCAGCTGAACTTGAACGCCCCCTCTTTACAAGGCCATTAAATCCAGGAATAGAATTGACGAAATAATAAAACTGTTGGCTCGGGTCATCTGAACGAACACCATTTTTTAAACCATCAGCTATGCTACTGTGGAACAGCGTCATGAAGCTTGGGGGGTGGGCGGGGGAGGTGTTATTTGCCTTTTTCTTGGCTGGTGAAAATACTAAATATAAAATTTCTCAGGCATCTTGTTTTAAGCACAAAATACAGTCCAAATTCCTCCTGCACCCTCCACCCCAGATGCCATCGGTTTCCTCAGAAAGAAAGGATTTAAGAGCAGAGGAAGGGATCACACGGGCCGTCTGTTGGTCCCTCCATCCAGGGCCACCAGTCCGCTAGGTCGCCGAGGGGTGGCGTCTCGAGGGAGCCCCGCCTCTCCCTGCCTGCGGACACAGTGCTCCCCGGGATGCCCTGCCCAGGTTGCTCGCCCTCAAAGGATTGGAAGTGGGTCCCTGTAAGGTGAAGGACACACACTGGTTGGTGCTGTGGTCTCTCCAGCTGTACTTCCAGAAGAGCCACGTGCATGTGTGATATTTCCCATGATGCCCTCCCTGTCCGTGCACCGAAACACACATTAATGTCCATTAATAGATAGACAGCTGTGCGTACACATAGTTGTGTATAGATGCGTGGGCTAACAGACATGTACGAGTACATGTAGAAAGCATTCAGTCGTACGGCATTTCATCTAAACAGACGATAAGAACATGTCCCAATTCTAACTCACACTTTTTTAAAAAAATTTTTTTTTCAACGTTTTTTATTTATTTTTGGGACAGAGAGAGACAGAGCATGAACGGGGGAGGGGCAGAGAGAGAGGGAGACACAGAATCAGAAACAGGCTCCAGGCTCCGAGCCGTCAGCCCAGAGCCTGACGCGGGGCTCGAACTCACGGACCGCGAGATCGTGACCTGGCCGAAGTCGGACGCTTAACCGACTGCGCCACCCAGGCGCCCCTCTAACTCACACTTTGATGGGTCCCACACGGGATCTGGCCCTCCAGGGACGTGTTCATTTCTACTCACAGCAGGTGCACGCAGAAGAGAAGTATCTAACGTATCTGCAATTCTATTTTATTTATTTTTTTAATGTTTATTTATTTTTTAGAGAGATAGAGTGTGAGTGTGGGAGGGGCAGAGAGAGAGGGAGACACAGAGTCCGAAGCAGGCTCCAGGCTCCGAGCTGCCAGCACGGAGCCCCACACGGGGCTCGAACCCACGAACTGTGAGATCATGACCTGAGCCGAAGTCGGACGCTCAACCGACTGAGCCACCGGGCACCCCAACATATCTGTAATTTAAGTTTTTATGGCTCTGCTGAGGTCTCCCCATCAAGTACTAGACAATCCTAGGATTTCAGTTCTTTTCTGTTTATATCAAGAGAAGCATTCCTTTATGCAAGGGCGGACCTTTTCTGGCCAAGTTGGACCAGCCCTTCTGGGCCCCTCTGATCGGCCCCAGAACTCACCCTCCGTCTTTCTGCAGGTGTAATTGACTTGGTGGCAACTGCCATCGGTGTTCCACATATCCATCTGTATCGAGACGGCAGCAATCTTTACCCTCTGGGTAAACCTTGGATAGAAAGATCTGCTTTGTGAAACGTCACAAGCTGCACCACATGAACTTTGACGTCACCATGAGTTCCACCATGGATGGCTCACAGAGTATTGGGTTGTTTTTTTCTCCTTAAAAAGCTTTTGATTTTGATTTCCTCTCCTGCAAATTTCTTTCTGTTCGCCAAAAGGAAATGATTCTGGAAGTTTCTCCCAAATTGGCGAAGCTTTTCAAGCTCACTACTGCTTAATGTTGACAGCTCTGGGTGAGCAGCTTGTCTGGGGACCAGGCTGGACCAGAAGGATAATGAGCTGGCCTTACTCTGTGCTGTGCAGAATCTTGGAGACGCTTTGCTGGCCTGTTTATAAACCAGTGAAATGGCATAAAGCTGTCACCAGGAAACAGGTGGTCAGCTGGTATTTGTTTTTTAAATGTGTCCAGAATTAATTGGCTTATATATCTGTTGGCACTGGATCCTGACGAGATGCTGTAGGACACAGCATTGAAAAATGACTCCCCACAGCGCCTTCTGAATACAGAAGACAAATATTTGTGTATTCAATGGGTAATGCAGCCCATAATCTCCTATTAAACCGCATATCCCAATCCCATCTGGAAAGTTCAAAAGAAAACCATTTCCCAATTATATGTTGAGCGGGGTGTTCTTGTTCTTACTGTTTCACGGATGGGACGTGTGTGACAATCATCAGCTTGTTTACAAATGTTTTTAATTAAAGCTGAGAGAATCTGGGAATCGGGTCTTTGGATAAACAGCTTGCCATTTTAAAAGGCATTCCCCAGCGTTTGACGGGCCAGGATTCTTTTTGGTATATTCTGTTCTGGGAGGAGGGTGGGGGGAGAGGGAGAGGTGGAGAGGGGGGAGGGGAGCAGAGAGCCACTCTGAGAACAGGGGTGGCTCCGGAGCCACCGCCGATGGGCCAGCGGGCCCCTCTGAGCTGTGCCCAGCTCCCCTTGGGGCCCAGCATCAGCTCTGGAGATCATGCAGATAATCATGCACATAATCACATGTGCTGGCGAGGTGGCGGCTTGAGTCTCCATCCAAGTGCACAACCTCATGCAACTGTCTCTCCAAATCACTAAGTGAGCCAGGGGGAGGCTGTTTACCAGCTAGTCTGCCTGGTAAACAGCTTGCTCTGGGTTTGGCTGGTCCAGAGCCCAGACGGTGAGGGGGGGAGTTCTGGAACAAGGAGGCTGCTGACACATGGAGCAGTACCAGGGCCCCAAGAGCACGGTCCTGACCAGGGCGCCGAGTTCACACTTCTTCGCTTGGCCAGGGCGGCTGATTCGAAGATCCCAGCGTCGGCTGTGGAATCCGGCCACTCCTTGACTCCTGACCTTGACTGCTGACCCCTGCGTCCACCAGCCTGTCCATGCTTGTCCGCTCAGCACTCCATCAGTTGGCTCTCTGCGTGAACGCGGGGGCTAGCGGCTGGTTTCAGTATCACTTGTTTGGCTTCAGATGCAGCTAATGACTTCACAAAACTGCCCCCAGGTAGCCTGAACACTGGCTGTACTCTCTGGCCTTCAAGGGAGGAAGGACAAGCAGAAATTTGCAGAATTTCTCAGCAGGGGGGCTGAGAAGGGGCAGCGTCAGCAGGGTTGTGTGGCGAGCGTCCACGAGGGCCTCTCTCCGCGTGTCTGCTCCGCCAGGCCAGTTACGCAGCAGGCTCCCGGGGCGCTCGACACGCTCCCCTTATCTTGCTCAGACACACCCCTCAGGCCGTCGGGGAAGCGTCCAGAACCCTTGTCCTTGGATCAGGCGGGGCGTGCAACCCCCTTTCCCACGTTAGCAGCCTTCCAGGGACCCAGGCACCGCCCGTGTGCCTTCGGCGCCTGAAACGTCCCAGGGGCACAGACGGGCTCAGCATAGACAGCGAGCCAGCGTCGTTTCCGTGACACGTGCCTTGTGAGCCGATGGGACTGCACTAACAGCGCATGCGCAGAGGGGAGGGCAGCAGGGAGCGTCTCTGCTCCACACAGGCCCCTCCGGCTCCGCTCCTCTCGTGTCTGGGCCATCCTGGGGGTTTCCTCCTGACTTCAAATCTAGTCCGTGCATCTTATGTAGACCTCAGGCGTTGGAGAAATACAGGAAAAGGACTACAGAGTATGAAAAGGCCTTCCCCAAAGCCTCCGTATTCTGGGGCACACGCTCCTCCTTCTCTCCACACGCGCACGCACACACGGCCATCCCTATATGTGGCGTGCAAACACGCGCACACACACACGGCCATCTCTATATAGTACTGCGGTTTGCTGTGCACATCAGCAGGAAAGGCTGCCGGTAATGGGTCTGCATCTTTCTGGGAAGAGTCCCAGGCAGCCCTAGGAGGTGTGGGGTCCCCCTTCCGGAGCTCAGGCCCCTCCCACCCACACGGGTGAGGCAGGCCTATGTCCTGAGAACTCCCTGCTCTCCTCCCTCGGGGGTCCTAGGCCACAGAAGTGGGCTGTGTGTGGCTATTCAGTGTCGCTGTAAAGGTCCCAGGAAAGGAACCCCCTGGGAAGGATAACACCACGGCATCTCCTGGGGGAGAAGCGTCAGTGCAGGCGGGGGTGTGGCCCGGATCTTGAAGGCGGCAGGTCCTTGCTGGTGAGGGAGCTGGGGCGGGGGAAGGGGGGTTACCAGGCAGGGGGCAGCACTCTCTGCCGGGAGCAAGCAAGGGGCCCCGCGCAGTGTCTGACCGCCAGCCAGTGTTCCACAGGCCCGGGAACCTGAGAGTCCAATATACCCAGGATGCGCAGGACATTGCAGGAAGGGACCTGAAGACGCAGATGTTGGGTCGGTAAGAGCCCCGAGCCCTGGGGAAGCGGGGACACTCAAGTACCCGTGGGGGTGTCCAGAGAAGGATGTGGGTCTCTGCCCCCCCGAGAGCCCGTTTGAGAGACGGAACCCTGACCGACTCATCACACCCTGGAGAGCTGGCGGGTGCATCAGGCAGTCCTGGCTTCGGTTCTTCGGTGTCTTAGAAGCTGAGTCAGCTCCACACCAGCCTTCGGAAGCTTCCCTGAATGAGACTTTTTCGTGGGGTGGCTCAGCCAGCCTGGGGCGTCCGAGCAGGGACGCAAGGGGCAGGGGGCCGGGCTGCCCGAGAGAGCCGAGGCCGGGGGACGAGAGGGCCTGAAGGGCAGGGCCCACAGGGCAGGCGGAGTTTGAGGCCATGGCGGTGAGTCTGATGCTTCATCCCCGGCCGGGGATCAGAGGTGCCCACGGGTGGGGAAACGAGGCCAGGGAAGTGAGACCACCTGGCAAACTGGGGCAGCCCCTGCATGCCGGGCACCAGGAGGGCGGAGGACCTTGAGAGGCAAGTCAGAGTGGACGCTTCTCTACAGCCGCGACCGTGTGGGTGGGCCTCAATTTTAAAGGCTGCCTACGAGTTAGGGGAAGTGTGATGCGGTGTCTGAGCTCGGGGCCACGCGGTGGCCAGTGTCCCTGCTGCACAGAGCGAAGCAGAAGAGTGGAGGTGGTGTCCTTGCGTTTCCTACCGCAGATGCTGGGCTCCGCCTTCAGCCCTGGATGGAGAGCGATCCCCCTTTGGGGGTAACCTTAAGTGAGCCCATAAGATCCTATCATTTCCATAGCAACCTGAGTGCTTCTGAGCAGAAGCAAGAAAGGCTGGAAGGATAGATGGACAAAACGCACAGAAGCCAGAGCTGCGGGCACTCCCGCGTGGCCTAAATATGTCCCCGTCCCGTGCTCAGGCCCCTGCATCCCCCCAGCTTGCTCCCGCTGCAGCCCCACCCCAGCCCGGCCCCCCGGGAAGGTGCTTCTGAGCCCGTCCTCTGATTACGTAACTGTTGCCTCTGAAAAGCCCCGGGAGCAGCACTGATAACTCCCAGATTGTACAAGTCGATTTTACCAGGATGCTTATCAGTGTTCTCACGTTGGAAATGAGTCTGGAGAGCTGGAGAGGCAGGGAAGGAAACGAGGAGGGAGAACGGGCAGTGTGTGGGTGGAGCAGGTGTCCAAGGAACGTGGAGTTAGCAGGGCAGGGAAGACAGAGTGACGTGGCCGAGGGAGCAAGTGGCAGTTCTGGGACACCTCGGCCTTGGCTCTGTGCCCACAGAAGACTCTTGCGTAGGGTGCCCTCAACTGCCTCCTATAAACGTCCTTTTCAGGTGTTCTCTGACCTGGATCCAAGCTCCTGCCGTCCTCAGCGGCTCCGGGGTAGAGGCTGTAACCCATTTGCAGGTAGAGGGAAGTAGCTACAGTTGCAAAGTGCTCGCTTGACTATAAAAGACACAAAGGAAGTCTGTGCCAGAGAGCAAGCAGATACTTAGGGATACAAGCTGGGGCATGAATTCAAAGTGACACCGGCATGAATTCCAGACTGGGGGGAGTGGCTGGAATCCGTCCTCATCTAAGGCTCGGGTGTCTGCACTACAGGAGGCCCAGGTGACTCTCTGGTCCTGGACTCAGGGCTTGGAACTCTCTGTCCTCGGAGGCAGGACAATTCTGCAAATCCCCAGAACTGATGGATCCGAACTTGCTGGCAAGGCAGGTGCGTATCTCAGCTCCCAGTCACGGTCTGGTTAGGAAGCCTCTGAAGGCCGACCTTGTGGCCAGACCAAGCTGGATGTCCCTATACCTCAAGTGTCCTGATGGATCAGATATCCCCGCCTGCATCAGGCCGGCTACGGAGGGTGGGACACATTGGTTATAAACATGCAAAGCTGGCATGTGTCCAGGAAGGCAGATCTGATTTAGAGGCATGCTTCTTACACCATCACTCACCACCTCACCGATGCTGTTCAGCCTAATCATTTGCTGGGGGAGGGAGAGGAGAGCCCTCGCTTTGCAAAAGCATGTCGTAAGATTTTTTATTGAGCAATCTTCTGCTGCTCAGAATATCACAGGCCTGAAGACAGCTAAAAAGTGATGTTCAGGAACAGCTGAAATAATAAATTGATTTTTTTATCCTCCTTGATTCCATACCACTGTGAATCATATTTTCTCCAGGTATCCTATAAATGACGAAATATGATCACCCTTTTCCCCCAGTGGACTGCTAACACAGCCCATTTGTCACAGGGATGAAGGCTGGAACAGGATTATAAACCCATCTCGTGCACCAGTCTGCCGGTCCGCGGCACCACGACAGCTGGAAAGACCCTCTCCAAAATGAGATAATTCAGCTAAGAATGCTTCCAGCCAATCCATCATTTCATGAGAGAGAGATCAAACCAGTCAGGTGATCGCTGTCCTTGCTTTTAATCTAGACACCTTGGTGTGGTGAACGCTGATGTGCAGGTGAGAAGGCAGATCTGGGTTTCTGGGACCGGTAAGGAAACCCAGAAACTAGGGCTGGCTCCCTGAGCAGACTCATTGGGAACTGCCTGCAAGTGGGCAGCCTGGCGGGACGTTAATGGGAGGGGCTGCACAGTGCTCCCTAAACACCACTGGTCTGCGGGATGAGGGCTCTGTGTTGCCTGAGACAAATGCTCCTCTGGAGAAATACTCCAATGGCCTACATGCCCCATCAGTTTTACTCACTCTGGCTTCTCTAGGATTCTCCGAGATGTATTTGTCTAGTGTCAGACCGGCAGCTTGAAATGAGCAATTATAGGCCCCAGAAGTAATAGGCATGGAATGAGATGGGAGCGGGCAGTGGTTTGCCTTCCCTAGCAGAATCATGGCATGCACATCCTGAAAGGCACGGGTGACATCCCATCTGTAATTGGTCGGTCCCCCACTGTCCTCAGGCAGGGCGGAAAGGAGGGGCTTCCCCTGAGAATAAGTGAAGAGTGCCTGTGGATCCTTGCACAGTATCACTACCATGGGCACAGCCTCTGTTCTGCCTCCCTGTGCGTGGGATGAGCACCCAGGCACCCTCCTTGATCCCACAGCCCCCATAATTTGGTGCTGAACCTCTAAAAAGGCAAAGTGAGAGCTGGTTTCTGCTTCCAAATCCTGCGAGCATTGTAGGCAGGTGTTCTGAGGGCCCATTGTCAGCCAAGGGCTAAGCTAGAAGCCGGGATCCCACGGTAAGTAAAATTAGAAGGCTGCCCTCCTGTTTTGTGGTCAAAGAGGCATGGCAGCAGCAGAGTCCAGAGGAGAAGGGAGCAGATCTGGAAGACGGTCAGGAAAGACGTCCCCATGGAAACCCCAGCAGTGGGAGAGGGGCAGCCCTGAGAGCTCAGGGGTGAGCAAGAGAAGGGAGTGACTCTGGAGGGGAGCAAAGGCACAGCAGCAAGTGCAAAGACTTCCTCTCAAGGTCACTCCAAGGGGCCTGAACTCTGCCACACCCTCCCAGCTGGGGGCACTCCACATTGGGCAGGAGCAGAGCCAGGGAAGCTGGGGTGGCCATGTGCTCCGGGACACCAGGCAGTCCTCTGTTGGGGACCATTTAGAAGTGTGAGATGGGCAGGTGTGTAGGGCACAAAGGCTCAGAAGGGAGGCCCAAGGAGTCCAGTGGGGTCTTTACTTAGAGAAAATGGCAGGAAAAAATGGAGGGGTCTCTGGTAGAGCTTGTGCTGTCAGACATGTGCACAGTACTGCAGAGGGGCCAGTCACCCAGTCCTGCTTTACCCCTGCCCTACAGACACCCCCATACTCCTGTCCCCCTGAAACACCCTCTTCTCCTGCCCTTTCTGCCTAGGAAGCTCCATATTGTTCTTTGAGACCCAATTACCTGTCATCTTCTCCATCTACTTTTATTTATCCTACATTGGTCCTCATTCTCACCCACAACAAAGGGGGACATTGATCGATCTCTCTGACCCCCATCACAGCAAGACTCTGGAAAGGGTCACAGATGGCTGCTAGGTCTACTTCCTTTCCCCACATTCTCTCCCAACTGATCGTAGTCCAGATCCATGCCTTATCCTTGACATGACATGTGCTGGGGTCACCAGAGGCTACCAAATACAGTGAACACTCGCCATCTTGCTCAATAATATCACAATAGTCTTCCTGGTTGGCCTCTTCTCCCTTGAAACACTTTATTCTCTTGGCTTCTGGAACATTACATATGCCTAATTTTTGTTTTCATTTCCTGTACCAACCAAGCAGAGTGGGAAAAGTTTGTAATTCCTGGGGCAGCAGGTACAATACTCAGAAGAGTCGTGCCTCAGGAATGGGGAATAATCAGCCTTGACAACAGGTGGCTGAGGCGAACCAAGAAAGCTGAAAAGCAGGACCTGCAAGAGAAACACTACTTCCAATAAACTAACTGCATCCCAGAACAAAGCTCAAAAATATCAACACCCAGGGTGCCTGGGGGGCTCAGTCGGTTAAGCGTCCAACTTCGGCTCAGGTCATGATCTCATGGCTTGTGAGTTTGAGTCCTGTGTCAGGCTCTATGCTGACAGCTCAGAGCCTGAAGCCTGCTTCCGATTCTGTGTGTGTGTGTATGTCTCTCTCTGCCCCTCCCCTGCTCATGCTCTGTCTCTCTCTCAACAATAAATAAACATTACAAAAATTTAATATCAACACCCAGCACAGTCAGTTTTACAACAGCTAACATCCAATCAAAAATTATGAGGCATACAAAGAAACAGGAAAATACAACCAACTCATAATAGACAAAAAATTGATCAAGAAAAAACAACTCACAACTGATACAGAATATTGAATAGATAAAAATATTAAAATAACTAGTATAACTGTGTTATACATATTTGGAAAATTAGAGGAAAGATTGAACATGTTAAGTAGAAACATTATAAATATAAAAAGATCCAAATCAAACTTCTGGAGATGAAAACTACAATGTCTGAGGTTCAAAATATATTGGATGGAATTAATGGCAGATTAGACATTGCAGAAGTAAAGATCGGTTAACTTGAAAACATAGTATCAGCCTGATCCAAAATAAAGCACACAGAGGGGGAAAAAAAACTGAAAAAACCATTAGTAGTCATGGGACAACTTCCAGCAGTTTAATATACATGTAATTGGATACCCAGAAAGGGAGTAGAGGGAGGGGGGACAGAAATAATATTTAAAGATACAATGGTCTCAAACTTTACAAACTAAAACCCATAGATCCAAGCGGAACAAACCCCAAGCACAATAAATGTGACGAGAACTACATCCAAATACAGCATGATCAAATTTATCAAAATCAATCATATAGAGAAAATTCTAGAAACGGAGGAAAAAGACATGGTGTGCACAAAAGAACAAAGATGGCAATGATAGAAGCCTTCCTGTTGGAAAAGTGTAGGCTGGAAGGCAGTAGGACAATATCTTTAAAGGAGTGTAAAGGAAGGGGGTTAAGGAAAACCTGTCAACCTAGAATTCTGTACCCAGTGAAATTTGGCCAGATGCCAAAAGTTTGAGTCCATCAGTTTGTCTATCCATCTGTCTAGCTTGTGAATTGGAGCAGTGTCACACTTCAAGAATATTTATGGATCCAAGACAAACATATCTACACCTGTGTTTGCAAAAGTATATTCCTTGGTAGTAGCTTTGCTTATAAAAATTTTAGTTTACTTTTTAAAGAGAATATTTAATACCTGAATAAATTTTGTTTTCTATAGAGAGGACCTTATGTTTCCTATTGATGTAGCAATGCAGTAAAGGAGAATATTAACTGATGCCAGTTTTCTTAGAAGAAGCTAAATATTCTACGTATATGAGGTCATGCAATCATTTAAATTTTTATTGCGTGCCTGTGATGTAGCAGGATTTTTCTATTATTTAGAGATATAGTAACAAAAGGGCAAAGCCCTAATTAACTTACATTCTGGGGGTGCTTGAGTGGCTCAGTCTCTTAAGCATCTGACTTCAGCTCAGGTCATGATCTCTCAGTTTGTGAGTTCAAGCCCCACATGGGCTGACAGCAGAGAGCCTGCTTCAGATCCTCTATCCCTCTCTCTCTCTCTCTCTGCACCTCCCTTCTCTCTGTCTCTCAAAAAACAAACTTAAAAAAAAATCTTACATTCTAGTTGGAGAAGACAGAAAATAAATGAACAAAAAATTGGTAAAATTTTAGGCCAGTGATAGATTATATAAAACAAACATAATAGTTAAGAGCATAGGGAATGAATGGGGATGGGTGGCTGCAATACTTAGAACTACAACCACTGACAAAATGAAATCGTAAGTCAAATACACAACGAAGATCACTTGTGTTCTTCCCTATCGCTTTACCACCAGAGAAAACTTTGTCAGGTTCGTGTGGCGTTATTGAAAAGTTTCATCCAAACTGCAGAAACCGAATAATCCTTATCTTATGTAGACTGCTCATAGTCTACAAAATAAATAAAACAGGGGAACATACTGACCCAGTTATTTTCTTTTTTATGCTGGTAGAGCCAAGATATCAAATTAGACAAAGACAAGAGAAGAAAGAGAACATCCAGTCCAGTCTCACTTGTGAGAACAGAGTCAGAATTTCTATAAGATATATATAAATATGACAAACCAAATCCAATCATGCACATGGCAAAAAAAGGACATCCTGTCCAAGTAGAATTTATCCAACACATTTAGAGATGAGGTATAAATGGATTCTTTGAAAGGTAATTTCTGACAACGGCAGACTAAATCAGGGGGATGGTTTTCAATAGCTGCAGGAAAAGCATTCAAGGGGACACATCCTGATGATGGTGGAAGGAGAGGTGCCCTCCTTAAGAGGTGTCCTTGTCCCTCTCCTACAAGGAAAGAGCTCCTGCCCCACTGCATGAGGACAGCCAGCACTGAGCCTCCTGCCGTCTGTCCCTTCGCATTTAGCCTCGATGGCAGAGGTGACTCTTGCTGAGGTTACATCATCTGGGGCAAATCTCATCTGGTAACTGAGCTGGGAGGACAGTTGGGCCACTTGGGCCTGACAGAAAACAACATCTACCCTAGAGTCACCCACCAGACTGACCCAGCTTTGTTCGGCCTGATCACAGTTCAGCTTCTCCTTCTGCTGGACCATTTCCCTCTCCCCTTTACAGGTTATGATCACCTCAAATGCTATCTTAGCATCTACTTCCCACCTATGACATTATGCATGATACATGGCATCTACTAAATGCTAAATATTATATTTAAGATGTAAAATATTCTCTTTTTTTTTTTAGTCAGGAATAAGACAAGAATAGTTGTCATCACTCAATGCTATTCGGCATTATACTAGAGCTTCAAAGAGGAAATTGAAATAAGAAAAATAAGTTTCAAGGCCTTTTATCCTTTTGATAAAGGGTAAAATACACTTCTCAGTAAGACAGATTTAAGAGATTCTGTCGATGGAGGTTTCAAATGAATAGGAGAGTTCACTGAGGTTGCTAGATACAAGATAAAACACAAAGATCAAAAGTTCTCCTAGCCACAGCAACATCAATTAGAAAGAAAAGTTTTAAAGATGATCTTTCCACATAACAACACAGAAAATAACATAACTAATAATAAGTCTAACAAAAAAGATCTTGCGGAAAAAAATTAAAGCTCCTTTTAAATAACATAAAAGCCAGCTTAAATAGACAGAGATAGAGATCTAGACAAACTAATGCTAAAAATTTATATGCAGGTATAAAGGGGAAAAAATGCCAAAGCAACTTCAAATAATGAAGGAAGGGTTAGAACATTAGTCTAAGAGCTACCAAGACTATTATAATTAAAATCATGTGATATTGGTAGAGGAATAGACAAACAGACCACATGGACATCTCTGAGGTCCAAATACAGATTCTTTCATGTCTGGCCAAGAAGGCTTAAAAACTAGTGAGAATAGAAGGCACTGTTCAGTTAATGATTCAGAGGTAATTGGTAAAATAAATTCCAGGTAAAGACTAAGTGCTGGAAGATGTAGAATTCCATTGTGATTTGAAAATAGGGAAGAATTTTTTAAAATAAGATGCAAAGAACAGACATTTTGGGAAGGATTAATTTAAGTCCACGAACATTTTTTAAAATCTGGAAGAAGAGAGAATCAAGTAAAGAGGCATGTCACAGACTGAGAAAAGAAATATAACCATAGAATAACACAGTCCAGAATTAGTAACTTCTCTTTTTCAGAAGTTGATTTATTTATTTTAGAGAGCATGAGAGTGACCGGGGGAGGAGCAGGGAGAGAGGGAGAGAGGGAATCCCAAGCAGGCTGTGTATTTTCAGCGTGGAGCCCGATGCAGGGCTCAAACTCACAAACCATGAGATCATGACCTGAGCCGAAATCAAGAGTCAGACGCTTAACCAACTGAGCCACCCAGGCGCCCCCAGAGCAGTAACTTCTAAAAGTTTTTTCTTTAAAGAAAACCAGTGCAGTAGAAGAATGAGCAAATAATATGTACGAAAAGATTAACATGAAAAGAAACCCAAAGACCCAAAAATATGAAATGATTTAGAATTTCACTAGCACTCAGAGAAAAATAAAATTACAATCAAAAAGAAAACAAGTGGCCTCCCCGACAAACTAAAGTCGCACTATATCAAGTGTTAATGAAACTGTAAAGCAATAAATGTAGTTGTAGGTTAAAGCGGTGTAACCAACAAGCGGCATCTAATAAAGTTAAAGATGCAAATCCCCCACTTCCTGAGGTTTCATCTTTAAGTCTGCTTTTAAGAGAAATTCAGACATACTCCAGACACTCATCTAAGAGTATTTTTAACACTATTGTATGGGGAAAAAGGGACACAATTTCAGTGTTTCTCAGCACAGTAAAAATATTTTTTTAATGTATTTCCAATATGATCCAGTATTGAAATGAATGAGCTGTATGGGTCAAAGTGGATAAACTCAAAATGTAATGATGCCTGAAGCATGACTTCCAGAATGGCAAGAAGGCAGGCAGTGGTTTTCCTGCTCCGTGGAACAGCCACTTAACTACTAAATGTTAAAAATAAAAAGTGAAACCAAACCAAAAGAGCAACAGAAAAACAGCTGAAGTTTCTGGAAATTTCCCAAGAGCATATAGCAAATAGAGAAACATCTCTTTGAAGAAATCTGCTAAGTCTCAGTGTGAGCAGTGAGTTTAGGACATTTGAGTCACACTCACATCTACCCCACCCCTAATGTGAGTAAAGCTCTATTTTGATGGTGTGCAGCCAAGAAGACAGGCACAAAAGAAAAGAACTCCATTACTGACCTCACTATACTAACCAAGATTACAAGGAAGGACCATGAAAAATTGTATGTCAGTAAGTTAGATAACTCCAATGAAATGCATTTCTATAATGATACAGTAGAGATTACTTAAAAATAAAGTAAAAAAGTAAGCTCAATATAAAATGAGCTTCCTAAAGCCATCAAGGAGATTGATATGCTTTATTTAGAAATAAGAAGCAACTTAAAAAGAAGAAACAAGCTGAGATGGACTAAAGAAGAAAGAGAAAATCTGAACAGACTCGTAACAGTAGTTATTGAATTAGCAACTGAGACCTTTACACAAAGAAAAATCCTCAATGTAGATACCTCGCTGATGAATTTTATTAAGTAATTAAAGAGTTATCAATCTTCATGAACTCTTCCAGAAAATAGGAAAGAAGGGACCCTTCTCATGTCATTCAATAAGGCTGTCATGACCTTGATTACAAAACCAGACATTTGACATTTATTTACTTGATAAATAAAAAATACTGAATGTCTTATGAATAATACAAAAAAATGTATAATAAAATAATAGCAAAGTAAATCTAGCAACACATAAAAGGAATTAGATGCTCTAAGTGGGATGTGTCCCTGGAGTTCAAGATTTGTTTAACATCTGAAAATCAATGACTATGATATCCTGTATCAAAAGAATAAAGGACAAAGCCCACATGATCATGTTACTATTGCACGAAAAACATTTGACAAAATTCCACGCCCTCTTATGATAAAAAACAGATCACAATAAGAGGCGCCTGGGTGGCTCAGTCGATTGAGCCACCGACTTAGGCTCAGGTCATGGTCTCACATTTTGTGGGTTTGAGTCCTGAGTTGGGCTCTGTGCCTGAAGCCTGCTTCCGATTCTGTGTCTCCCTCTCTCTCTGTCCCTCCCCCACTCTTGCTCTGTCTCTCTGTCTCAAAAATGAGTAAAAACATTTAAAAAAAACACAATAAAATGAGAATAAAATGAGATTCGTCAACTGATAAAAGACATCTATTATAAATCCACAGCTAATGTAATATTTCATGATGAAAGACAGCATGCTTTTCTCTTAAGGTCTGGAACAAGGCAAGGAAGTCTGTTCTTGCCTCTCCTCTCTTGCTCTGCTCTATTCTATTCTATTCTATTCTATTCCATGGCAAATTCTATCCAGGACAATCATGCAGGAAAATGAAACAAAAGTCATCCATGTTAGAAATGAAGTCATAAAACTAACTCTATTTTCATATAAGTTATATTAAAATTTCCAAGGGTCTGCTAATAAAACCTATTAAAACCAAAGAACAAATTTAGCAACCTTGCAGGATACAAAAGCAATATACAAACCTATTTGTATTTCTAGTCACTAGCAACAAGCAATTAAAAATTACTTTAATAAAACAATTCCATTTACAATAGCATGAAAAAGAATAAAATATTAATAGGCATTAATTTAATAAAATAAGAGTGTATGACATACTCTGAGAAAATGGTGCTTGAAATAAAGTAAAGATCTAAATAAATGAAGAGATGCCCCATGTTCATGGATCAGAAGATCTAATATTGTTAAGATGGCAACACTCGCTAAATTAAACTACAGATTTAGCAACATTTCTATCAAAGTCCTAGCTGGGTTTTTTGTTTTGCTTTGCTTTGTTTTGTTTTGTTTTTGTAGCAATTGAAAAACTAATTTCTATGGAAATGCAAAGGACCAGGGAGAGCCTTCTTAAATATGCCATCAAACCAGTAGAAATTAAAGGTAAAATATAATTGGACTCTATCAAAATGAAAGATTTTTGTGCTGAAAATTATACCATCAAGGGAGTATAAAGACAGCCTATGGAAAGGGAGGAAATTAGCAAATCATATCTCTGATAAGATTTGTATCCACGATCCATAAAGAACTCTTACGACTCTATCATCAAAAGATAAATCACCCGATTAAAAATTGGTCACAGAACCCGAATAAACTTCTCTCCAAGAAAGACAGACAAATGGTCTAAAAGCACATATAAAATGCCCAACATCATGAATTGTTACGGAAACGCAAATCAAAACCACTCGATTCCCCTACATACCCACTGGGAGAGTGTCATCGAAAGTCAAATAATACTTAGCATGGGTGTGGGTGTGGAGAAATTGGAACCCACGTGCATCGTCCGCAGGAATATAAGTGGTTGCCTTTTCGGGGGAAAACAGTCTGCCATCCCCTTAAAATGTTAAACGTAGACTTACATATGACCCGCCAACCTCTCCAAGACAAACGAAACATGTCCACACAAAAACTTGTATACAGCTGACCCTTCAGCAGTACAGAAATTAGGGGCACTGACCCCCACATAGTAAAAAATCCATGTATAACTTTTGACTCCCAGAAAACTTAACTACCAACAGCCTACTGTTTACCAGAAGCCTCACCAGTAACATAAACTGTTCGTTAACAAACAGTTTGTATGTGCCATATATTCTTTTAAGTTTATTTATTTTGCGAGAGAAAGAGAGAGTGTGAGGGGGGAGGGGCAGAGAAAGAGGGAGAATCTCAAGCAGCCTCTGCCATGTCAGCACAGAGCCCAATGCGGGGCTCAAACTCTTGAAAATATGAGACCGTGATCTGAGCTGAAGTCAAGAATCAGACGCTCAACCAACTGAGCCACCCAGGCTCCACTGTGACACGTATTATATACTGTATTCTTACAGAAAAGTCAGCTAAAAAAAAAGAAAATATTAAGAAAGTCATAAGGAAGAGAAAATATAGTGACAGTACTGTATTATAAGAAATCCATGTGTAAGCGACCAATGCAGTTCAAACCCACGTTGTTCAAGGGTCAACTGTATAAATGCATACGCCAGTACTGTGTATAATAGCCAAGAGGTGGAAAAAATCCAAATACCCATGAACTGACGCGTGGGTGAGCAAACACAGTACATCCAGACAGTGGAATATTATTCAGCACGGAAAAAGGAACAAAGGTCTGATGTGTGTGACAACAGGGAGGAAGCTCGAAAAACATAATAACTGAAGGAAGACTGAAGGAAGATGCGGTCTCACAGAAGACCGCATATGGTATGATTTTACTTCCGGAAAACACTCGGAATTGCAACAAAACATTGGTTAATTGCTGTCCAAGGCTGGGGAGTGATTGATGATGGACACTGGGTTTCTTACTGAGGTAGTGTTGATGTTGATGGTTATAAGACTCTGGATATACTTTTAAAAGCCACCGAATTGTACACTTGAAGGGAATGAACTATTTGCTATGCAAAGTAAATCCTAATGAATGTTTATAGAAAACACGATGATGATTTAGCAATGAAACAACAGTAAAAGTGTTAAATGTTCAACAAAAGACTGTACATATTTCATGAGTACCTACCTCCATACTAAGAGCATTAAAACCTCTGTGGGGAAGAACCACAGGAATGTGCCATGTCCAACCCTGAGCAGAGAGAGGTCAGAAATGTGGGGGCAGAGGTCAGGGGGGGGTGAGGGCGTTAGCTCAGTCTCTTTCTTTCCCAACGAGATTGAACACTGACGCTTGTTAACTGGACAGCCATCCATGGCTGGGAATCTTACGTACTTTCTGTTTCTTCCATCCTCCTGTCCAGGGACAGACCTTTCCCACTCCTCAGCATCCGTGGCCATCCTTCCGCCATATTTGTCTCCCTGGTTCTTACCACTTAACACACAGGTTTATGTATTAGACTTCTGCCCCCTACCGTCCACTGGAACCCAATCTCCACGGGGACAGGGATTTGTACGTCTTGTTCTATGCTCTATCCCTTGCTTAGAAGAGTATCTGGCACATGATAGGTCTCCAGTAAATATATGTAAAATAAATGAAATTCACAAGCACAAAAAGAAGTAAGACAATATTCTGTGGTATTCCTCCTCTGGATAACTTTAAGGAGGATGGAAATTATTGATTCCAGGGATGCTGGGTAGAATTAACCAGTGTGAATGTCTGTGTCAATAACTTAAGATTCTGAATCCCTTCAATTGAGTGAGGGATTGTGAAATAAATGTTTGTTAAACAAAACTTGACCATTAAGGGTTAGATATGTATTTTGTTAGGGATGAAAAGTAATTATTCTTTTGGCTTCTTGTTTGAGACAGCTTACTGCGAGGTTACCCACGAACACCCCAAACATGGTTTATCTCCCTGATGAAAGCTACCACCGTGTGGTTAAGTCGTTGGCTTTGTTTGGTCAGTTTTATTTTATCCAGAAATAAATATATAAATGTAGTACTGTCAGTTTATCTTTGGATAAACGCTTTGTCAAGATTCTATCTGCGCAGATGTTTGAGTCCCCAAAGCCTGACAAATACGGGTGGGCTTGTGTCACTGGCTGTCTCTGCCCAGCGTGCTGCGCACAGACAGTCCAGAAGGCAGCGTCCCCTCTCCTCAAATTGAAAGTGAACTCATGACACTGCGTACATGAGAATTACGTCCATCTGTTCCTGCGTGTCCAAAATGGAAAGCACATCTTCCCATACGCAAACCAGCAACGCGCCTCCTGTCTCATTTTAGAAAAAGATAAAAATGCAGGACCCCGGTCTTCCAAACTCACATGCCCAGGGGCGAGGTGGCTGCAGACTGGACACTCTGTCATATAAAGAACTAATTTTATGGGTAAGTTGCCTCTATAATCCACTGGTCCTGTGTCCAACAGCATCTGGGAGGAAAGTATACAAGTGGAGGCCGTGACTCAATATCTCTCTCAGAGCAGCTGCATACATATGGCTCAGTAAATTAATTCTATGGGGTGACTTTTTTATTCTGCCACTTTTTGCCATTTGCACGTGTCCCGGCTGCAGACTGAGGTCCATAAGATCTGCCCCCTTTGTCTCCCGGGCCCCACACACTCGGTACTGCTTAAATATTTGACTGGATCGTGATTTGATGTGGCTTCTCTTTAGGTGGCCACCACTCAAATGGAGTCTGAACTTCCTTGGAACAATCTGGAAAGGGCTGTGAAGGGGGCAGGCTGGTGAGGTGCTCCAGGAGCCACAGCCTCACATGGAACAGAGGGGCGGGCAAGGAAGCAGCGTGTGTGTCCCGGGGGCCCAGGGGCCCAGCCCTGTCCGCTGCCCATCCGGTGGGAGCCTGTCTCCCCGTGTCTCCTCTGGCCGGGGCCTTGCCAGACCTCATGCATGCAGGAGACAGCACCATTCATAGAGGCAGGGACTCAGGAAGAAGTGCTCCTGCTGAAGGCACTTCCCTGCCCACCCCTCCTGTGATGGACCGTGACCAGTGCGGGGCCTGTCAGGCTCCTGGGTGCAGGTGACAGACTGCAGCTCAAGAGCAGATGACTTCCAGGTCACAGACGACTAGGAGGGGCCAGGACGCGGAGCAGACCCGGGACCCAGGCTGCTGGCCCCAAAGCGCCAGGCTGCACGCGTCCCTGGGAGCTTGTGCACACTCCCCACCACCCCCCCCCCGCCGGGGTGGAACTCACTGTCTCTCAGATCAGAGTCACCAGGTTCATGGGGCCTTTGATGTGCCTAAACATAACTGGATAGTCAGCTTTTAGGGTCTCCTGGGTGGCTCAGCTGGTTAAGCATCCAACTAGCTCAGGTCATGATCGCATGGTCAGTGGGTTCGAGCCCCATATTGGGCTCTGTGCTGGCCGTGCTGAGCCTACTTCAGATTCTCTCTCCCTCTCTCTCTCTGCCCCCCCGCCCCGTTCTCTCTCATTTTTTCTCTTTCAAAATAAATAAACAAACTTGAAAAGAAAAAGAAGGAGGGTGCTTGGGTGGCTCAGTCGGTTAAGTGTCCAACTTCAACTCAGGTCATGATCTTGCAGTCCGTGAGGTCGGGCTCTGTGCTGACAGCTCGGAGCCTGGAGCCTGCTTCGGATTCTGTGTCTCCCTCTCTGTCTCTGCTCCTCCCCTGCTCATGCTCTGTCTCTCTCTCTCTCAAAAATAAATAAACATAAAAAAATAAATTAAAAAAATAACATAACTGGATAATCTGTTTTTAAAGTCAACTTTATTTGGGACATGCTATAGACATTAAAACTCACCTTTTAAAATGCACAGATAAGTGTGGACAAAGTGACACAGTTGTGAGCTGCCACCAGCAGAGACAAGACACAGAAGGTCTCCATCACCCCTAACACCCCCTACCCGCTCTGTCCAGACCCTGCCACAGCTCCCCCCCACCCCCCACCGATTCTCTCTCGGGGTCTGGATCTCATCCAGAACGTCTTAGAAGTGACGTCACACAGCCAGTAGCCTTTCCCCTAGCACATGCTTGAGATTTCATCACACTGTGGCAGGTGTCTCTTGTGCGTCGGGGAAGCCGTCCACCGTGTGGCTGTCTTGCAATTTGTCCATTTATTTCCTGGTCAGTGGCATTTGGGTTGTTCCCATTTCCGGTTCTTGGGAATAAAGCTGCCGTGAACGTTCACAAATGGGTCTACGTGTAAACATTTTTTTTTATCCTTTTATTTCTGGACAAATGCACACGTGTGAGAATGACGGGCTGTATGTATGTACATGTGTGTTTACCAGCTGTATTTCAGTAGAGTTTGCCTACAGTAAAATGTGCCCAGTGTGGAAGGACCATGTGGGCTCATCTCGCTCAAGTGCGGACCGGTGCCCCCACTGCCACGCTCCAGGCTCAGAACGGCTCCCTCCCCACCAGCTCCTTGCAGTGTGTCCACACCCACCGCTCCCACCCTGAGCAAACCCTGCTCTGCTCTTGCATCTATAAATTTGTCTTTTCTGTACCTTCCCGAGACACAGAACCATACTGTGTATAGTTTTTGCCTCTGGCTTCTCTCCTGTAGCGTGTTTTTGAAATTCATCCATGTTTGTGACATGTACCAGAACTTTCTGCCTTCCGATTGCTGAGTAGGGATCCGTGGTACAGATAACTTTGGCTACCTGTCACCAGTCGACGGGCATTTGGGCCGTGTCCAGGCCTGGCTTTTACGCACAATGCTGCTACCCACATTCACGTCCATGCTTGACACTGACACCTGTTTTCATTTCCTTCGGCAGGTTGGAGCATACGTCACTTTGTGTTTAACGTATGGGCTCTTGTCCTTCCAGTGCAGCCACAAGCTACTTGCTTAGGGGGCAGAAGTAAATGTCCTCAGTCTCTGGTGCTTTGTCCCTGGGGAAAGTGCATTCAGCATCTCAGGAGGCTGGCCCTCGCTCTGTCCACTGCAACCAGAGTTGTCACAGGCTTACAGATGTTCACTAAATGGAGACTGGCAGGAGTTGGTCCCTCTCTAGAGGACATTCACAGGCATTTCTAGGAAAGCCCTCCCCAGGACTCTGGGTCCAGCAAAAACCATCAGCAGAAGGGCTTGTCAGGAGCTCAGTCAAAACCCTCTCAACGCTCTGCCTTGGTTTCCTTTTGCACACCTGGACCCTTATGTCCACGCAGACCACGAGAAACAAAAAGCATGGGGAGGCCCCCTGCTCAAGCATATTTCCAGAACTCCAGCGAGGGCTGGTTTCAGCAAATTAGCTCCTTTTAAAAAGGACAGATGTCCATTGAAACAGTTGGCTTCTTGGAGCCTTGGGGGTAATTACCTTAGCAAATACATAAAGGCATTAAGTCTCTGTTCTTTTGATCCAGAATAAGCAAGTGAACAGCCTGCAATGGAAGGCCGGTGTCAAGACTGGTGTGAGGTCTCTGAAGAACTAACTATAAAGGGGTGTTTGTATTTGGAAAGAAAAAGAGTCCCCATTGTGCACATGTCATTTGAATGAGGATTGAACTTTTTGTTTTTCCAACCACCAAGAGATTCGGGGGCTGTTTGTTACTACAATATAACACAGCCTGCCCTGACTAATACCAATACTATTTACAATAGCACTAAACATATAAAATGCCTCCAATTCAGTTAGCCAAGGACGTGAATCATCATCCGAAAGAAAATCATTATACTTTTCTTAAAGACTTTAAAGAAGACATAAATAAGTAGAAGAGATCACAAGTTCATGGATGATACAGCCCAATGTGGCAAACTGAGACATTGCCCCAAATTAATCTAATTTTTGATACAATTTCAATCAAACTCTCAGCAGTGTTTTTCATGGCACTTCATAAACTGAATCTGCAATCTATATAGGAAAGCAAAGAAGAAAGAATAACTAAGATACTGCTGAAGAAGAACCAAGCACTCGGCCTGTCCAGCCACACAGCAGGAATCTTAACACATTGTAACAGCTGGACGATGCGCAGGTGCACGGAGGGATGGCGCCCCCAGGAGGAAGCAGCCAGAAGCACATCCGTGGGAAGGGTGTAGCCGACAGGTGGTCCACATGGTTTTTTTTTTTTTTTTTTTTTTTTTTTTAAATTTTTTTTTTCAACTTTTTTTTATTTATTTATTTTTGGGACAGAGAGACAGAGCATGAACGGGGGAGGGGCAGAGAGAGAGGGAGACACAGAATCGGAAACAGGCTCCAGGCTCCGAGCCATCAGCCCAGAGCCCGACGCGGGGCTCGAACTCACGGACCGCGAGATCGTGACCTGGCTGAAGTCGGACGCCCAACCGACTGCGCCACCCAGGCGCCCCTGGTTTTTAAAAGCTCAAATAGCCTCTCAGCCACTATAGAGAACTAGCAACATTTTTACTCAATGTTATAATTTAAAACCATAACATTATCAATAATCTTTTATTTATGGAAATGTGTCTAGTAAGGCCATGGGCAGAATAACGAACAGGGAGGCCGGAGGGCAGGAAAGACGTGATCAAGGACGGATAGCCCGGGGCTGCCCCGGAATTTCTGTTCCATAAACAAGGTGATAGGCACGTTGCTGTTAATTATGTTGTTCTTCAGGACTCAGGTGATTGAGGTATATTTCCTTAAAAGTCTGAAATAATTCAGAACAAAAATTTTAAAGGAAAATTCCAGCTCATTCTAAGTGTTTTGGGCCAACTGCCATGTCCCTCTGGTAGGAAAAGAGACAGTAAGAAAACAAAGTGCTCAGAGAAAACATTTGGTACTTTGAGGGTTCCTGCGCCTTCCAAACCGTCAGAGAACATTTTGTGTACATGCTAAAGGACCAAAATATTTAGAATCATGATCTACATGGTGACAGTCTTATTTCTGAAATTAGTTAAGTCAAAAGGGATTTTTTGAGGGGCGCCTGGGTGAGTCAGTCAGGTGAGCGTCAGACTCTTGATTTTGGCTCAGGTCACGATCTCAGTGGTCTTCAGGTTGGACCCTGCGTGAGCATGGAGGCTGCTTAATATTCTCTCTCTCTCTCCCTCTGCCCCTCTACCCCGCCCATACTCTCTCTCTCTCTCAATAAAAAAATGACAAGTAAATTAAATTTTTAAAAACTTTAAAAATGATTTTTAAAATATGATTTAAATAAGACTAAGCCAGTTTCCATCATGAGCAACGTGCCCGGATGGGGCTTTGCAGACACAGACTTCCATCGATTCTGTTTTCCTATCATTTGAACTTCTCCATCTTAGAAAATAAAGGCCCGCAGAGCCTATGGCGGGCAGCACGTCCAAGTTTCACTGATGACGGATGCTGGGGAAGGGCCAGGTGGGGACATAAAACCCCTCTTTGGTACTTGTGTGGTTGTAGCCCGTCACTTAATGACTGCCGCTTGGTTGTAGAGACATCACATTGGGAATGAAGTGAGTGATGTACAAAGGGGACATTCGGGAGAGACAGGCACGGGCATAACTTTGACGGTTCGGAAGAACGCCTTCGGGAAGAACAAGATGGGACGCGGGGCCCTTCGGTAGTCCCCACACGGCAACAGTAAAAATAAGAAATATCTGAGCAGCCCGGCAACCTTGGCTGAAGGCAGATGAGAGGCAGTCCACGCTGACACAGAAAACTGGAGTCATGTTCTCAGGTACCAGCTGACTTCAACCTCGCAGACGAGGGTGAGACGTTGGGGGGAACGTAACATTATGCAGAAGACATTTCGGTCCAGTGAAGAGAGACCTGCCCTCCCAGTTCGATGGGCGTTTCGTTAAACTCTACCAGGTAATTCCATCCCGAACTCCAAGTCTGAACGTTCTTCCAGATAAGCACTGCTGGTGACGTGCTTGAGCTGGGTCCCTGAGTTCCTGGATTGGTGTCTTCTGCTTCCGTCAAGGATGCCGGGTCCCTTTCCAGGGCACTCTTCTCAGTGCCTTTGAGCTTCACCTTGTGAAGGAAACACCGCTTCAAGTAAATGAGTGCTGGCAGATGAAGAAGGAACCAGGGGCCCCAGAAGTTTGGTTTATGGGGCAGGAATACGGAGCCAGCCAGCCTGCCAGGTGCTCTGAGAGGGGCCGGGTGCTAGATGCGGCCAGATGTCTGATGTTGGGAGCATCCGAGGGGCAGCAAGGCCGTGTCTTCTCTCCGTGGTGGCTTCACAAGCGCCCCCACCACCACTGCCCCTCTGGGAGACCTCGAGAGACACACGTGTGCTACAGACTGGAAACTGAGGTGAACTGGTTTTCTCTCAACTCCAGCGTGGGAACACCGGCGTTGGAGAGAATATATAATTTCCTGCTGATTTATTCTGGCATCCTTCTGGGCCTGGCCAGCATGGGGGAAGCAGGGATGCGCTCTGCAAACATCACCACATCACAAAGACAAGCTTACGCGTTGGCATTTCCAGCATCCCGGGGCCTCCGGCCGCATCTGTGAAATAAACTGTGCTTTGAGGTCATGCTAACTCTGTACTCACGCAGCCCCTCTGCTCCCAAAGTGCGCGTGAACATAGTGTCTCCTTCACCTGCATGGCTGCTGCTTCCCGAGCTTCCCCGGAGCGTGTGCCAGCCGGAGAGGACCCGGTGGCCGGTCATCAAGCTGGTCCTTCTTTCCCTCTCGCATCTAGCTCCCCCACTCCTGGCTGTGAATCTGCAGGAAGAAACTCAGAACATCAGTCCTTACAGTTAGACTTTGTTGCTGGTTCCTGGAAAGGCTTTGGTGCCCCCGCCCCAGCACGGCCCCTCACCATCTTTCTCCCGCGGCCCCCCGCCTGCTTGCCCACCCAGCTTGTTGGGCAGGGCCCCCTCCACTCACTGAGGAGGTTCTCAAGACCATTTGGGCGGCCTCCTTCATGTGTCAAATGTGCTCACCACCAAGGGCCAGATCACCCAGGCTCTTCTGGTTCCAGAACTTCCAAGGCCCCTACTGTCAATCAGCGACATCCAACTCATTTTTTTGCCACAAATCTGCACGGCCTGCTGAAAACCATTGTTTAACAAGATTAGGAAGGAAGTGGTGACAGCCCTCCACCCAAAGACGTCCCTCTCCTGGAGACGGTGGGCCATCTTTGCACCCCCACAACATGAAGCATGTTTGTGGAGCGGCTCCTTCTTGGGGGCTGGTGACTGCTGGTGACATTCCCAGCTTCCCAGCTCAGCCTGACCACGGCGGCCCTGTCTGCCGGGTCTGGAGAATGGGGGCAGGCTCACCAGGTTCTTGAACCCTCTACACTCGTGCACAGACACTGCTGTTGGCCTATCCGGGTCCCAGGTTTACCCTGCCTGCCCAGGGTTGCCTTGCCTGGAGGGTCCTGAGTCTTGTGCCCCCAGCCCAACCAGGGTGGCCCAGAGCCTCAAGGAGGAGCAGACGCTGCAGTGGTGACGTCCCTGCTCCCGAGCTCCCTGTGGGCTCAGGCGGAGGCTGGACGTGGCCTGAAGCCCCGCTCCAGTTCACGTCTCCCCTTCTCTCTGCCTGAAGTCGCTGGAGCTTTTCTCCCAAGACTCTGCCCTCAGCCCTTCCCCAGGAGTCCCTGTTTCGGCTTCTGGGGAACCCGACCGACCCAGTTCCCTCGTGTGGATGAACACGGAAAAACCAGAACAAAACCAGCAGACTCTCACCCATGGAGAATGAGCCGAGGGAGCGCTGGGAATGATCAGCACACTTACCATGATGAGCACTGAGCACTGTGTACAATTGTTGGCTCACTATATCCTACACCTGAAATTAACATAACGCGGTGTGTTAATTGTATTCAAGAAAGAAGAGAGGAAAAGAGAAGAAAAGAAAAAGAAACAACATAAAAAAGGAAGTGAGGGTGGGTCCCCTTGTCAGGAACAGAGCCTGGGGCGCCATGGGGGCTGGCTCCCCTCCTCCCCAGCACGATCACCCTCTACCCAGGTTCCTGACCTTCCAGGGAGGCCGGGGGCCAGCAGCAGAAGACGCCTTCCGAGACTGCTCAGAATCGTGTGATGTTTGTTCTTCCCGGCTGCACTGAGAGGGGACGGTGTGCTTGAGAGCACACAGGGCGCTCGTCTCAGGGAGATGCGGGCAGAGCTGGGGTCTCGGGAAGGGTGTGGAGGGGACGGAATAGACCCCAGCTCTGCAGGAACAATGGTGAGCATCACAGAAGGAGTCAAGATTGGGGAGCACAGGGAGGACCATCTCTGGGTGGAGGACCATCTCTGGGTGGAGGACCGATGGGCAGAGGCAGGGGAGAGTCAGGAAGGGTTGGCAAAGGAGAAGAAGCAGTCAGCTTTCTACCTCAGAACCTGTGCCTCCCTTTCACGGCAGATGGCCGTGCTCCCCTGGCAGCTGTGTTCGAGCTCAGCTCTGGGGCTGCAGATCGGCTCCACTGGGGGACGCGTCCCATCGCGCCCTCTGCTCATCCAGATGGCCCCAGCTACCTGCACCTGCACCGACCTCAGCTTTAGGGGCATTTCCATGGCATTTATTTCTCCCCTGGGTGTGTGTAACTGTTTATTTTTGTTAGTCGTGCCCCTTGGACAGACTCTGAATGTCACATGCACATGCCTGTCAAGTATACTGCTCTCATCTCCCAAATATTTCCTTGTGCGTCACCGCTGACCCCATCCGCTTCATGGGTGGGCCAACTGTAACTCTTTCTAGCTGAAATGAGGAAAGGTGCTCAGAAAGTGGATACCTCTTACCGATGGCCCTCCCCCACCCCTGGTGTCGCTGACCAATAAGGCCTGGGGATTGCTCTCGACTTCTCGCCTGGGTTTTTGTAGCCGATCACAGTCGAAAGAAAGGGCAAAATAGATAAACCGTCTGAGGTCAGCAGGGCAGAAACATACACCAGTTTCTGTTCGCATTTGTTTACCCGGAACCAAGTGGTTGCGGTGCAGAAATGGGGCAGAAACGGGACCGGGGCCTGACTCCCCAACTTTCCCACCTCTGTGCAGAAAACAGGACAGACCAACGCTGATGGACATCCATCTGCTGGGGAGCGTGGAGAAGAGGTATAAGGCGCACGGAAAAGCCAAAGGCCATCGCCAAGATCGTCCAGGTCCGCGGGAAGGTTTGAAATGCTCCCAGCTTTATCATCAGTGAGGGCTTTCATGCGTCTCCCTACCAATGGCTGCAGGAGGCAGCGGCCCCGCGCTCCGACCAGTTGGGGGCGCAGTGTTCCATGTAAACTCCTGCAGAGAAGAGGGTCTGGGGACGGGGGGGAGCTCATTCTGGAGAGGAGGAGGTGGCCTCAGCTGAAGGTTAGAGCTTAGCGGAAGCTGAGCGTCAGACAGAACTGCCCCAAACCACATGTGAGCCTCATGGGTGAGTTAAGATTAGCGAGCTCTCCGAACGCCTCCCGGAAGCTGGCACCTCCATCCACCCCCAGCCCCACACGTCCATCGGTCATTAGCGGAACCCCAGGGAGGTGTGCCAGGAACAGCCTCGGAAGCATTCTGGGCAGCATGCCAAGTGCCTTTGTTCGATTCCTGTAGCACCCAAAGGTTTCACGTGCGAAGGACGGCATCTGCCCGTCCCTCCCCTTGGTGCCCCCGCCATGGGGAAAAGGGAGCATATGCAGGGGTGCAGACGACCAGGCCTTCCCAATCTCGCCACCGAGGACACTCACCGGAGACCCTAATGGCTGGCGCATCTCCACATTTTAATGAAATGCTTGTGGAATGTGGCATCGTGTCTCGATTTTCCCTCTCTCGAGGGCACGCCCTCCTCCTCCAGCCCCGATCAGATGTGCATCGGATTTTTCATGACAAACAGAACCAAGGACCCAGTTGTTGTCATTGCCGTTCATCTCGTCTGCCAAGACAGCAGTACACAAAATAAGACAGTCCTCGCCTCCTGGGGACTTCTGTGCATTTATGGAAGACAGACAAGACCCCTGCTGTGCAGTGACCTATTCTAGGATAGCTAGTGCCAGGGAGTGCTACTAAAGCATGTCAGGGGATCCAGGAAGGCTTCCTGGAGGAGGTGATGCCACGCTGGGAGCAAACGGGTAGATACAAATTCTCCAAGCAAACAAAGGGACATTGTGGGCAGAGTTCAAGACCAAAGCTCCAGAGGTCAGAGGGAACATGGCCAGATGTGGGGACAGCTGCGATGTGGGCATGAGGTGGGTCATGGCAAGGCTGGACCAGGAAGCAGGTCAGGTGGGCCGACTGGCTCGGAGAACGGCGGTAGAGTCAGACCGAGCGGGGGTGGTGTTGATTTCCCTAACCCCCAGGCTCTCCATGGACAGTGATGTCATCGGCGGAGGGTCGTGCAGATTAAGGGAAATGAGGCCTCTCGGTGTCATCAGTACACGACCACACGGGATGCTCCATCACCAAGACGTCACCTACTGTGGGGACCACAGCCTGTAGCCCACGTGAAGGAGCTCGGCTGTGTCACGTGCTGAGTAAGGACAATCCACTAAAGGGAGGACGAGACCAGACGGAAACCTTCTGTGATCATGCGGCTCCGGTGGGAGCGCCTGGCGGAGACCTAGCCGAGGGCAGCTTCCGTGGCCTACCGGACGAGGCCACGTTCTGTGCCGGGGAGGGGGCCGGGATGAAGCGGTGTCTGGATTCAGAAGCGGCAGAAGGTGGCAACCGATTACATTTGAGGGAATGTTGGGGCCACAGGACCCATGACAGCCTGGGTCCTGAATGACACGGTGGCCAGCAGTGGGAGCACTCTGATTAGAAGCCGTGGGAGAGGGGGCCGCGGTGGGGCGGGGAGCGGGGACAGGGGCGGGGCCACACGCGGTGGGGGGCAGCAGGGGCAGGGTGGAGGGGGGCGGGGCCGCGGCGGAGGGCGGGGCAGCAGCGGGGCAGCAGGGCAGGGGCGGGGGCGGGGCCGCGGCGAGGCAGGCCAGCGGGGAGGAGCACGCGCCCCGCGGGTCCCTTCTGTGCTAGTCCTGTCGAGTTCAGGGTGCTTGCTGCGCTGCCAGTAGGGTCGGGAGCCCCACCCAGGAGCAAGGTCTGAGCTGAACCCGTCAGGTCGTCGGGCACTTCCGGCAGCAAACACTCCGCACGGCCAAGCTCAGGTGGGCCAAGCGCACCTGCCCACGCCTTGGCTCGCGCTGCTGGGATTCCGATGGAGCCGGATTCCGCTGCCAGACGCCCCTGCCTGCGCCACACTGGCGTCCACGTACCGCTCTTCCTGCCTCACATCTACCACGGATCCTCGGGAAGGTGGGACAGCGGGCTCCGTGAGTCCTCCGGTGTCCTGAGAGCGTGTGTGAGTGAGTGTGTGTGTGTGTGCATGTTTGCGTGTGTGCATCTGTGCATGTGAGCTTGTGTGCATGCGAGCGTGTGTGCATGTGTGCATTCATGTGTGTTCACGCATGTGTGCTTGTGTTCATGTGTGCACGTGTGCGTGAGAGCATGTGTATATGTGCATGTGTGCACGTGTGCGTGTGTGCATGACAGCGCATGTGTGTGCGTGTGCATATGCGTGTGTGCATGAGAGCATGTGTGCGTGTGTGCATGTGTGCATGTGTGTGTGTGCATGTGTGTGCGTTACATCAAACAGTATTCAATCACTATTAGGGTAATTGCATTTCTCTAATTGAATTAGGGATTAGCTGCAATCACCGTCCTTTGTTCCTGTCTCCTGGCATGACTGATTCACAAAGCTCCATTCACTGTAAACCCCCCCAATAACTCTGAGGGCACCTACTACATCCATCTTTCCAAAGAAAATTACTAAGTGCTTATTTATTGTGGGCCTAGACAGGCTCACCAGATATCATCCCCAGAACGTGCCCCAGGAAAGAAGATGAGCCCCTTGGCGGGGCTGCTATCGATCATTCCAGGCTCCCAGCTTCCCGATCCAGCTGGCGAGCAGGCGGGCGCTGGGGCCGATGGGCGGCTCTGGGACCTAGTTAGCGGCCTAATGGAGGAACGGAAGCCTTGGCTGAGAGGGGGACTTGCTGTGGCGTGTTCAGCGGTCTCTGGATTTATGGGCCTGGAGTTGCTAACCTTCTGTAAAATAGTCATTGCTCTTATTAGAGGGAAAGGTCTATTTTTGAAAAGTTGCAGAAGGCTCTTTGAATACAAAACAGCGTTTGCAATTCTTCCGGCTGATTTATTTATAAGGCAGTATTTTTTCCTTTAGTTGCTGTTGATGGGAGCTACAAAAATTAGGGAGGAATGTCTGGGGAGCGTCAGGACAGCTCCATGAAACTTCGCTTCTGACCCGTGGCAGAGACCCAGCCTGTATTTAGCGTATTTAGCGTGCATACTGAAGTGTTCCCAGGTCCCCTCTGCAGAGACCAGCTGGCTCTCCGACTATGTGGGACGCCCGATGAGGAGGACAGCCACCCAGCTGCCTGGCAGGGGTCTCAGGCTTTTCCATCACCTGGCTGCTCTCTGGTCCGGGTTTTCCACTCCCATGGCCCTGGGGAGTGTCTATAGACCCTTTCTTATTATCTGTAATTATCTGTAATTGATGAGTTGCTGGAGGCAAACTGCACTTTCTCCTCCATAAGGTAAAAAGTCTGGGGAAGAGGCAGTCGTAGGAGAGTCCTGCATATTGTGAAGTTTGCCTCTAGGAGATCCTCCAGACCCTGACAATAAATATCAGAGAAAACCCGCTCAGGCTTCCAGCATCCGGAGGAGAGAAGGAACAATTCTGAAATACGAGAGCACTCTGTTCTCAACAAGACCTGCTCCCCTCGGAAACTAGCTACCAGAGCCTCACTGACCCGCGGAAGGGAAATCACCAACCCACTCTTGCCAACCTGTCCCAGAAGACAAAGCTTAGAAACACTGGGAAATTCTCCGTCAGAGGCCAAGACCTCATCATAGTGCTCCGGAGCACCTCTTCCTGCTGGTCTCCCCACTGCAGCACTAACCGCCTATTTGCAGCGGCTCCTTGTACCCAGAACATCATGTTCTGCTATCAAGAAAAATTACAAGGCACACCAGAAAACAGAACACAATTTGAAGACGCAGAGAAAGCATCCAAACCAGACATGGTTTATTGAAGAGATCAATACAATCAGTAAGCCACTAGCCAGACAAAGAAAAAAGGAGAAAGAAAACCCAAATTACTAATATCAAAAGTAAAAGAGAGGACATCACTACAGAGCCCATGGAAATTGAAAGGATAATACAAGGACATTATATTCTGTGCCCACAAATTTGGTAAGCTCTTTTGAATGAAGCAATTTCTTCAAAGACACAATCTGTCAAGATCCATATAAGCAGAAATAGAATATCTAAATAGGCCTATATCTATCAAATAAATTGAGTTAATAATTAATTACCTTCCCAAACAGAAAGCTTCAGGCCCAGATGGGTTCACTAGTAAGTTCTACCAAACGTTTAAGGAAGAAAGTACACCAATGCTTTACAGTAGGTTTCAAAGGATAGGAACAGAGGGAATACTATCTAACTCATTCTGTTCTCACACTAAAATCAAAGACATTACAAGAAAACGACAGACCAGTATCTCTCAGAACATAGATGCAACCTCAACAAATATTAGCAAATCAAATCCAACGGTGTATAAAAAGAATTATATACCATGACCAAGTGTGATTTAGCACAAGTATGACAGTCTGGAGCAACACTGAGAAAATCATCTGGATGTAATCCATCGCGCCAACAGACAAAAGAAGAAAAATCTCCCGATCCTATCAATAGATGCAGGCAAAGCATTTGATAAAATCCAACACCCCTGCATGATTAAAATTCTCAGTAACCTAGGAGTAGAGGGGAATTTCCTAAACTTGACAAAAACACCCAAAACACTCTACAGCTAACATCATACTTAAAGGTGAGGAACTCAAAGCTTTCCCACTAAGGTCAGGAGCAATCCCCTCTCGCCACTGATTTTCAACATTATACTCCAAGTCTTTGCTAATACAGTAAGGCAAGAAAAGGAAGTAAAGAGTATATAGATTGTGAATGAAGACATAAAATTGTCTTTATCTGCAGATGACATGATCATTCACATAGAGAATCCAAACACATTAACGTTAACAACAACAACAACAACAACGACAACAACAACAACAACGCCTCGTGGGACTAATAAGTACTTATAGCAAGTTTTTTAGGATACAAGGTTAATCTACAAGAGTCGATTGCTTTCCTAGATGTCATCAATGAATAAGTGACTTGCGAAATTACAACCACAGCGTTTACGTTATTACTTTAAAAAACGAAATATGTAGGTATAACTCTAACAAAACATGTGCAAAATCTGTATGAGGAAAAGTATAAAACCGATTAACAAAATCAAAGAAGAACCAAATAAAAGGAGAAAGATTCCATGTTCATGGAGATTCGATATTGCCAAGATGTCAGTTTTTCCAACCTGATCTATGGACTCAATGCAATCTCAGTAACAGTTCAAGCAAGTGATTTGATGGACATTGACGAACTGATTTTTTTTTTTTTATTCTTTACAATACCTAAGTGCATTTCCTATGCTGGGGATAAGGGTAGGGAGACTTGTAGCTAATCAGAGTTATTTACTCATTCACTTTTATAGCTTTACTTAATGAGCACATTTTCTTGGTAATGCTGCCTTGATGTTTTCCTCTCCTGTCCTGGAAGCTGTTGTCTTGGATACAAAAACGCTAAAGCTGATAAATTGCATTTCACATCTAAAACTATCTAAATTTCTGGCAGAGTGAACATTTATATGATGTTCTTTGCCACAGGCAAAACTTTTTTCTAAGGGATTTGAAGTTGCTTTTTTTTTTCCTCTCAGTAAAAAAGGAAGTTTTGATACATGTCAAATTATACTGAACTGAGATGTCTGACTTCACAATTATTCAAGAAACCTAAATGTCGTATTACTCCAGCAGACTTAGTGCCTTACCACCTGCCCCCCCCCCCCCGCCACTTTGCCTTGTGCCCTGGGGTCCGGGTGAGCAAACCCCCCCACCCCCGGTCTGACAGAGAAGCGTGGCTCTCTGGTCGAGCAGAGGCGAGTAGAGGACACCACAGCGTGGGGAAGCGTCCCGGCTTGCACCACGGCTAACGCTGCCTGTCTTCCCGCTTGGATTTCCCCCTTGCTCCTTCCTCCCAGTGTCCTTTGCTGGCTTCTCCTCTTGTCCCCGACCTCCCGAGGCCAGAGTGTCCCTGACCTCTCTTCTGGCTACAGTACTTCCAAGTCACACATCCAGCTGTCGGCTTGACATTTGCACACAGGCGTCTGGCTGATCGCATCCCCTCTACAGCCGCACCCTACCCTTCCACTCGCTCTGGCCAAAACTTGGCAGTCGTTGTCGACTCTTGGCTTTCTCCCACCCCCACCTCTAATCCATCAGCAATCGGCCTTGCTCTAACTTCAAAACGTATCAAAACGCTGTCACTTCTTACTGTGCCTGTTGCTATCCCTTGCCCCTCGGTAATATGTTCTCCGCCCAGGAGCCAGAAGGATTTTTAACAAAAGCCAGATCACATCACCAAGATGCCTTAGACCCTATAACAGCTCCTTGCTTTACTCAAAGTGAAAGTCAAAGCCCACAAACGTCTCCAAGGTCCTTCAGAGATCTCTTTCTTCTCCACCGCCACCCACGCGACTGTCCTCGTCTCTCACATCCCTGGCCACGCTGACCCGCTCTCTCAACCATATGAGGCTCTCTCCTGCTTCAGCTGTTGCTCTGGGCATCCCTCTGCCTGGGATAACCCGCCCTGTGGCCTCGGCTTGGCTCAGTTCATTGTCACCATCAGGGGTCTTTCAGGTGTCGGTTTCTCAGTGAGGTCTACCTCCATGCTCCCAGTCGACCCCTCTCTGTCTTGCTCTGTTTTCTCCCCACCCAGCATCTGTCACCTTCTAACATATTTTATAATTTGCATATTTAACGTATTTGTTGTTCATTGTCTGTCTTCTCCCGATACAGATTAGCACTCTGGGGGATTGGTGCATTTGTGCTTCTCGAGGGTTTACAACATCCTTTGGCAAAAGCAGTTTTTCAATAAATATTTGCTGGATGAATGCAGTCTAACCGGATTCAAATCCCAGCTCCGATCGTCACCTTGGGTGTGAACGCAGGCGTGCTGTTTGATCCCTCTTGATTTCAGAGTCTTCCCCTGGAAACGGAGTCCTATATGAAGGAACGCTTGTGAAGATTGTCTGAGGTACCACTTGCGAAGTGTAAGCCTTGGAGTAAGTGGAGAAGCTGGTTCCCCTGGCCTGTATCCTGGTGGATTCTCCTAGCCAGGTACCTTGTCTTCTAGAATAAGCGTGATCTCACCACTTGCTGTCCCCTGTGGATGAGGAGCAGCCTATCATACGGCCCCCTTAAGGCACGTACTGGCTAAGCACTTTCCACGCATGGCCGCATTCCATCTGATAACAATACTGCAAAGTAGGCATTGCCGTTAACCCCCCAGTGCAGACGGGGAACGAGAAGCACAGGGCTTCTATTCCTTGAGTTCAGAGGGCTGCCTGCTTCCAGAGCCCCTCATCTTACCGTGAAACTCACTGCTCCTCTAACCCGTCCCATGTGTCGGCTTCTGCCAACAGCAGCCCGATCAGAATCTGTGGTCAGCATCCTTACACAGATCGTCTTAAGTCCTCGTCTGATTACATACGTAGGATCCATTCCTAAGGGTGAAATGCTTTTGAACATATATTTAAGTTCTTTAATTCTAGTTGCCTATTTGTTTTTTTTTTTTGACAACTTACAGTCCCAGCAACAGAAAACAAGAAACGTTCAGTAAACAACATTAATAAAGACCACACCTGTTTCACGGGACATGTTTTCCGTTGTATGTTGTCAAGTGTTTATTTTTAACTCTTAGCTTCATAAATAAGACTCGTATCAATATGTTGATGAATCAAATACTTTGACTTTTAGGAATTTCCCCTCCCTTTGAGTAGACTTCTTTGATCAAAAGTTCATGATTCACACTTCCAGTTATTTTCCAGATCAAATTTACTCATTTATTTTTTCCTAAACACTGACTGAGGATCTACTCTGTGCTGACACCGTTCTAGATTCTTCCTCGTGATGACAGCTCTGGATTGGTGATTGTTTTGGAAGTGGGTTCACCCTTCTCCACGCCTAGAAAAAGCTTCATCACCTTTCATGACTCTTGTGTGCCATTGCCCTTGGGAAAGCCCTCTCTTCTCCAAGAAGAAGGGAGACCTCTCCACCCCGGTTCGGCCAGTCCCAGACCATACCCCCCCTCCCCCAGGTGGGTGGGCACAGACACAGAGCAGAAATCCCCTCCGCCCACCAGGGCCTCTCGCCGAGAAGACAGAGGGGTAAAGAGATGGTCATGTTGGTGATGTGGGTGTAAGAGAATCCTTTTCATATCATTATTTTCATTTATTTTACTGCTGTTCGTCACTTGACAACATTGAAATAAGAGGCTAACGTTTTCTATGAGAAAATAATGGGTTCTTGTAATACTTGACACTTCTTTTAAGACCCTAATTTTCGACAACCCTGTCTTCCTTAGAGACTCACAGGGGGGTTATCTGCTAGTCAGAGGGGGTTTCCTGCAGGAGGAAGCCTGTCTGTGACCTGTAAGCTGTGCCGAAAGGCTGCAAGTTTACAGCGGCCTGGAGGCCAACTCTACACGGAGCTGTGGCTGCAGGTGGTGACCGGGGTGCAGGGGGGACCAGTGCGGGGCTGCAGCTCCTGGCTTGTGTGCTTACGTCCCCTCCCCACCCCTTCAGCCACCATTCTTGGCTGTCTTCGGTGGAAACGCCGGGGCCTTCTCACTCATGCAGCCATAGAGAACACAGCTGGTATGTGATCTTACTGTCCCTCCATTTTGCTGATGAGTTCTCAAGATTATTTAATAAGTGCTCTCTGGTGTTTCAAATGCTTGGTGCAGTTTGCCAAGACTGCAAAGTGAGATAAGACCGGAAAGCACGTCGCTTCACCCTAGACCGTGGTGCCCAGCCAGCCTTGCCCTTGCAACAAGAGTTTAACTGACTCCACGGCTACTGATCCTGTAATTCTGTGTTGGCCGAAGTGTTCTAAGATGTAATTTTCTTATCAGGTACTCAAGCTGATCTCCAGCTGCCTGTTATCCAAAGTGAGTCCTTCGTGCAGGGTGTGAGAGTCTCGGTGAAAAGGCAGGTGCTAGCCGGGAAGCCCCGGGTCGGGGGAATCCATTTGTCCAGCAGGATTCGAGGTCGTTGCCATTATTAGCACAATTTGTTTTTCAACTCCTACCATTCAGCTTTCCCAGCTGGAGAGTTCTGGTTATAGTAAGATCCCAAAGTCGTGAAATACACACTCACATGGGGACCTGGAGGCATGGCAGAGCCTCATCTTCTGGCCTTGGTGTCTCTGAAGGGATGAGGTGGCCGCAGGGAGAGGGGAGGACTCGGGGCAGGTCCCGTGTGGCCGCTGGCACCTCAGGAAGCGTGACGAGGTCCTGCCTCAGTGCAGAGGCCTGTCTTGCTACAAGTGCATCTGGTTGGAGTTGGAGGTGCCGTCACCCAGAGCTGGTGAGAAATGCAGAATCTGAGCCCAGAAAGTGCACTGTGACCGGGTCCCCAGGTAGCCTGCGTGCCCACTTCCTGGGAGAAGGAAGGCATGGGTCCATGGTTGTGGTAGACTGCCTCTACAGCAGAATCACTTGGGAAATTGTTTTTAAACCCCCATGCCCGGTGCTCATCAGAAAGGTTTGGGGAACCAGTCACCAGTGTTTTAAAAGCCCTGTGTCCAGACGGCATGAGAACCATAGGTATAGACCGCTTATCAATAGCCTCTTACTTTTGATTCGGGTTCAGAAACAGTGTCCGAACCAAGAAAAGTTCAGGCCATTGAATGGCGATTTGAAATGCTCTGGAGAAAGCACCGCTGTCCTGGTGGGCCCACACGATGACAGAATTAAATGTGTATCGGGCGCATTTAGGAAATGGGGGCTGTTTCACTTCTCAGTGTACCAGTGATCAAATAAAACTAGCAAATGTGACTCATCCCCTTCCTGATGTTCCGTCTTGCCATGTGGATAGATTTAAGGTCACAGTGCTTTGCAGCCCCGATAGGGTTTATAACTATGATAAAATTCTGACATAAAATAAATTCTGATCCAGGTTTGGTTTTATTTGGAGGCTATATAACCGAGAGCGCCTTGAGTGCCTGCATCAGAATTCTGTTACAATAGATTCTGTGGACCCTGCAGCTGGTTGCATCCAGCCTGAGAGCGGGTGTGCGGCCCCCGGAGGGCAAGCCAGAGTGCCACGGCTCTCCACGCGTGAGCTTGTCCCGGAGCAGCTGGCCTGCCGCCCAAAGCACTGTTCTGTGGCTCGGAACCCAAGAGTCCCATTCTAGTAAGAGGCCATATACTTCTTCATACAAATTGGTTTTGTGCCTTCATAATCGCTACCAGCACAAATGTTTCAGAAGCCTGGGCTTGATGCTTGGCCCTGTGGGAAATAGATTCTGGGCTGGCTCCCTGTCCTCAAAAAGTTTAATAGGCTATTTGTTGGTAGAAGCAGGGCCATTAGGATAATGGTCAACATCAGTATCGTTGCAGAGTGATCTGCGTTCCAGCAACTAGTAGTTCATTAATCAGTAACCATGTGTCTTTCCCAAAACAAGCTGTATGTTTCCCTTTTGAAAATAGACTTAATTTGATGGTTAGGTAATAGGCTCATATCGTCAAAAAACAAAAACTCAGAAGGCTATGTACAGAAGTCTCCCTCCCACCCTGTCTCTGAAGACCAGGTCTCCCCTTCAGGGCCCCCCCACAGCCATTGCTGATGACTCTCCAGGATGTTTCCAGAGCCATTGTGCAGAAAGAAAATATTACAGTATCACCCTCTTATGCAACTGGTGGTATACCATACCCACTTCTACACGCTCGGCTTTTCAGTGTCCATTATTCATCTGTTGATTTATTGAGCACCTACCAGGTTTACTGCGTCCCATTTCCTGCTCTCAGCCCTTGACCAATCAACGGAGATCCTGCCCTTGGGAAGCTTCCACATGAATGTAAGGAAAGAGTAAGGACCAGTGAGTGAAATATTAAGCACGGAAATTATTAAATGCTATTAGAAAAAAAATGAGGAGTGGAGAGATAAATTGGGGAATGAACAAGTGAGTAGTTGTAGCTTGTCAATGTAAACAAGTAAGGCCCAAGATTCAGGACATCATCACAGTTCTGCAAATATTCAGAATCCGGAATGATGGAGAGTCAAGAACAGAGGCATTGCCACTCATTCCTAATGTCCAAAGGAGACGGATGGGGGGAAGAAGGAGGGGGAGAGCTTTTCAGGCCGAAGACACAGTGACCTAACTCAACTGCCACTGTTGCAGGAATCTCATTCCATAGATATGCAATGACAAGGCCTTGACTTCCCCGGTGATGTCCAAGGTCATCTCCAGCTAGCACCCATGATGGCCTGAACAGCCCAGGGAGCAGATGGGGGAAGGTTACCGGCATGATGCAAGCCCGAGGCCAGGGCGTGGCCGGTCCTGCAGGTTCTGGGAGCAGCTGGGCAGAGCTGAGTGGATAGCCAGGTCTGACTGCATGGCCTGGGGTAGGTGGGAAAATCCAGGGAAGAACTTCCACCCTTGTTCAGAAGGAAGGTGGGTCCTAACCCTAGCTGGCTAGGAGACCAGCCTCTTGTTAGAGGTCGTCATTGTGGCTTTCCAGGGGTTCTGGCCTGGGCTCTGCTGGCTTTGGACAACTATTCTGAGTTCAGCCTTGAGTTTCTGGCTGGGCAGTCTCCAGGCTGTGAGCACCAGTTGCTTCCAGGAGAAGTTCAATGCATCTAAAGACAGGTCCTCAGCTTCGGGTCCCAGGCCCTACTCTCCCATAAGCAACAGCAGGTATCCACACACCTTCCAGGTGCCATTTGCATTTCCTGTGGGTTCTCTGCAATCCTGGCAGCTGAAGGCACCTCTACATCTTCAGTCCTCTTTCATCCAAACTCCTGCCGTCTGCTTACCCCCCAGTGCCCTTTGTGTCTGTAAGAGCTCATTGATGGTCACTCTGTCATCCTTTACACCCATGAGGAAGAGAGTCTCATTCCCAACATCCTCACTGCACAGAGACAAAAGCAGGCCTGGATTCAGACATCTGTTGGGTGCTACCCAGCAAATGTGTGGACAGCAGTGTGGGTCCAGAATCTGTTTGCTGAGCCCCCCGGGGCCATTTACCTAATTGAGTTCTCACCCCCCCTAGGGTCCCTCTTTCCAGTGGGAAGGGTCTTGGATTTTCTCCTCCTCAAAACTCAAGATAATCCCCGTGGTTCTCCCACATCTGGTAGTTCTTCAGATGCTTCTGTTTGTCTGAGATCTCATTTTGGAAGGACTTTTCAAGGTTAAGTCAATATCCCATCAAATATCTGGTTCCCTGACAAGTATCCTTGAAAAACAATGGTCTTTAATCCTCTGATTGATCTCCAGTGATGGAGGGAACCTCCTTGTTGGCAAGAAACAACTGCTGTTTGCTAGAAAACTATTTCGTAAGTAAGGTGGAAATTTGTTTCCCTGTAATTTCCACCCATTGGCCAATGGGCTCTGAGGAGTGAATCGATGGCAACATTTTCAACTTTGCAATCAGGTCTTTCTTCAAGCTTCTTCAGTTGTCTCTCTCCTAGCTAAACTCTCTTGCCCCCCCCCCCTCCTGCCATCTGATCTTCAGGGGGAAAACTTCTGGTCATTCTGGGGGACTGATGCCTGGCCAGTGTGTGGGAAGTGGATTCTCATGTCCCCGTTGGGGATCCGGTGATTCAGTGGCTGTTTCCCCAAAGAAAAAAGTTCTATCTGGTTTGACTTATACCTAGTGAACGCATTTCATCCCTTTTTATATGGTGTTACCGCTCATACTATTGAAAATGCTGCTGTAGAGTTCTACCCAGAATGGACACGGGCCTTGCACAGCTGGTTGTGTTTGGCAATGACAGCCTTCCTTTCCCAATAATCCAGCATTTACCATTCTGTGTCTTCTAATGTCTCCTGTGGTGAGCATGTCTCCTCCAGTCTTTCTTACTCGCTGCAGATGTGACTCTGCTGGGAGAGAACAGAGTTCCTTTGGAGAAGCTGTGTCTCCTAATCCTCCTGGTTGCTCATCTTGGGTTCCTGGTTATTTTCAAGTGTGTTGTTTCCACCTCCTCTCCCATCACAGTGGGTGGAGGGGAAAGGGTGTGGATTTTCGGGTCGGCTCTAACACCACATCTCAGCTCTGACACCTGCCAACCCGACGACTTCTCCAATCGTCTCTGAACCTCAGTCTCTCCCTTTGCGCGGCGGACATGCTGTGGTCTGCCCGTGGGGCTTGGTGGGCCTCACAGGGGGCAAGTCTGTAACGCGTTCTGGCACCAACCCAAAGCTGATTTTCGGACAGCGTCTCCCTTTCTCTCCCAAGAGGACCGTCTTCCGGGCGCCTCAGAACATGGAGTGTGCACTTGGCACAGCTCAGCTTCTCGCCTTTGTTTTGTTTGGTTACATCCTTCTCCCCAGCTCCACACAGCCGTACCCCAGGGCCTGGAAGGCCTTCCAGGCTGAGGAATGGGAAAGGAGAAGCCAGATGTGCAGGTCTCACGCCACGACTGGAATAACAGAAGCCTGGTGATGCGGAGTTCAGGGGCCGTGCGAGCCCCTTCTACTGGACGGCGACACATGGTGTTGGCCTTCATGGTTCTGTTAATTGCTGGTATTGAGGACAATTGCAGCCATAGTTCATACCAACCCCTCCCCCACAAGTGTAAAGTAAGGAAAAGTTAATAGTAAAAATGTGCCACCATGTAGAAACAAAAATCACGCACAGTTAGAGGAATGAACGAAATACTTCTTCGCTCATCATCAAGGTGAGGGGTGGAGAGGGACTCACCTTCTGGCTCCTGTGTTTGCACAGAAATAAAGCGATTGGCGTTTACATGGTCGCATACATCAGCGCTGGCGTTTCTCAGAAATTCACTCGTGGTGTTAGAAGGAGTTTATAAAAGCCCCTTTCACTGAAAAGGGTCAGGAGCAGGAAAATGCTTCGTTCAAATATCCCACAAAGCTGGATGATGAGCAGGAGATAACCCAAGTGAGGGACTCGAGCAGGATCAACCCCAACAACACAGTGAAGGCTGCCTGGAGCCAGGCTTCTCACTCACATCTGTGCTGTGCTCTCCTTCTTCACCCAGCCCTGGACCTGGCGGGACCTGCCTCTTCTGCAACAGGGGGCTGACCTTCCATACCAGGCATGTCTATCAGGCACCCTCCCAAACTGCCTTTCCCACAGACCACCCAGGGGTGGGTGTGAAATGAGGCTGTTTCCCCCCTGGAAACTAGGCTTACCGTCCCTCGTTCCTGGCCGGCCCACTTTGCACAGCTCTTGACCAGTATCTGTATTGAAAGGAAGTGGTGTTGTGTTGAGAATGTCTACCATTTTTGGGCGCCTTCTTATAACGTAATGTCTTACCAAAGCATCTGATGTAGGTTTCCATCCTCAAATATCTGGATGAAACAAGTTACTGTCAAGAATATTGTCACATTAAAAAGAAGCTCAGTAGAATCCCATGCAGCCAAAATCCATATCCTCTCAATGGGAAGTGAGTTGGGTTGGAATTAATGTCTCGAAATCCTGGTGCAGCAGCTTGCGTCGGTGGGAACCATGAGCACAAAAGAGGAGACAAGAGAACACTCATGGGGCTTGGATTTACACTTTCAGATGGTCTCATTTTTCAGATTTTACTCTATTGAGAAAAGTACTTACTTTCATTGTTTAAAAAAAAAAAGAGTAAACATGATGAAAAGCCATTTCCGCGCGTCTATTTATCTGATTTCCACTGTGACAGTATCATTAGTGAGCATCCATCAGAGGGGTCGCGAGTGGATGGAGTTGAGTCACAACGAGGTGGGAGGAGGAGATACTTTTTCAGAAACAGAAACAGTCAGCTGTATGGCCTGGTAACTACTGTGCCATGTAAGCGGGCACAGGGGCACGCTAAGGTGACAGAGCACTTTGGAGGGCATACGTTCTTGGCGGCTATGGTGTTCTTTACCCGTCACCCTTAGGCCAAGGGTTTCTTTTCAAATATGGGTGGAGAGAACAGACTAGAAGAGGTGTCTCTTCCTTATAAGGCCAGGAGAGCATATCTGATTCAACTGAGGGTCTTCAACCTTGAGCACAATGCCTACCACGTGGTTGGTGGTTATGGACACAACGGCTGCTGAGGGAGGCTCCCTACGCACCAGCAGCCAAAGGGGAAGAACTACCTTGGAAGTGGATTCAAAGCCTGGAGGAAGAACGTGGAACTCCTGAGCAAGACGGTGGCTCACGGATGGTCTTTAAAGGACGCCTTCCCAATGCTGGGCTCATGTGAATGACCAATGGCGTCAACATGCCCGGGGGTCTGGTGTGAGGACAGATGTGTGAAAGAGTGCCTTCCGTCCACAGGAAGTCTCCAGGGATTTCAGCAAGAGGCAGGGGGGCAGAAGGAGTTTGAATGTCTACAGTACCGGCTGCAGAGACCCTTCCTGGAACTCAGCACTACTCACATGTTTCGGAGGGGGGGGGTGCAGGCAGTCGCAGCCACTATAGACCCATGCATGTGGCACACCTCATCCTATATGTGGGTGCACCGTGGAGGAAAAGTTGGTTTAAATCGCCACAGCAAGCCAATGACACTGCAATTCCTAAGGTTGGGAAGGAACACTGTGAAAAATCAGGCAACGTCTTTCTCTGAAATGCATTTACTGCCAGGGGGAAAAAAACGTACGTTAGAATATTTATGATGTGTTTCTCAGTAAGGGTTTAGAGGTCGGTGCTGGTACAGAAATGGAACAAGAAATCATGAAGAGGAAGCTAAGAAAAAGTCACGTAGAGACTAAAACTCATGATGTGCAGTTGGAAAGTGAGGAGAGCCGCGCACGGCGGACCAGAGGCAGGCAGGATCGCGGAGGACAGCGTCCAGCCCTTCAGCCACAGCTCGGAGCGGAAAGATGGGCACGAGGAAGCATGGAAGATGGGGCGGGAAGCTTCTGCAGGCAAATCTGGAAGGCCTGACGTGCCAGCAAGAGGACACCGGGGCCCCCGTGGGAAGACCAGTCCTTCGGGAGCGGAGCTCAGCTCCCCTGGAGCAGAGAGGTGTCCCGGTGCCCGCCACGGCGGGTGACCTTGGACACACCTGCTGGGAGAGGGGCGCTGCCTGGCAGGGACAGGCCTGAAGCGCAAGGAAGGGCGCAGACCCAAGAGCGAGGTCTAACCCCAGCCGCTCAGCGTGGTGGGGGCATTTGCCGACCTCCCCCTCGCACGAGGAGCAGATCCCACCATTGGGCATGTGAGATGAGGTTGTAGCCGTCGATAAACCGGAGCATAATTCACACTGAGCGTAGCATCCCGAGCCCGAGGCTGGACGCGCGGTGGCTCCCACAACCCTGTGCACCTGCTGCTGTGACCCCTGGTTTGGTGTGGATGGTGTGCTCACCCCCCGCCAAGTGTGGCGTTCTGCTTCTCCAGGGTTTGTAAGCTTCGGAAGGCACGGTGGGCACGTGGTGGTGCCGTGGTTGCCCTGGCGGTAGTTAGGCTCTCCTCAGTTCATAGCGGTATTTACAGACCCTTATTGCTGCAGAAACATGGCTCGGCCGAATGGGTCCAGGCCTTGGGGACAGACAGGGTCCCCTGGAATAGGGTCCAGGTACCCAGGCCTCGGTTCCCACCGGGCCCACCCTTGGCAACAGATGCTCCTGGCAAGGGAACTGTGATGGATTCCACAGGCTCTGCAAGGACGTTTTCACATTGGACGAGTGACCAAGTGGAAGCACTCATTCAACCCAGGCTTCTGGGGAGCCCCCTCAGTGTGGGGGAAAACTTTGCAAGCACAATGCAGAAGCGGACAGAGGAGCCCCCCCGCAATCTGGGGCCACGTCCCTGTGTGAGGAGACAGTCCCCAAGCAGAGCCCCAGGTGCACCTGTGACAAACACAAGCATCAGCCCGTGATGAGTGCACCGAGCACGGCGGGGCAGGGGCGGAGTGCGTCCCCCAGGTAGGATGGTTGGGGAACACACTGGGGGGGAGCCTTTGAGACAAGCAGATGGGATATTCGTGCACACATGTGAGGGAACAGCAGACAAGGATGGGTTCGGCGTTTTCCCAAACGTGGGCACTGCGGCCAAAGCCCGGAGAGGAAGCGTGCCACAGGATGGGGCGAGGCCAGAGCGGCAGGCGGGGACTGGCATGGGAGCCTTGTAGGCTGCGGCATAAAGTTTGAGTTGTGTTGAACCCAAAACAGGATCGGATTCATGCCTCAGGAAGTAATTCTAGTGGGTGCCGTGATGTGCCCCCCAGGGCCCCTGCAGGAATCAGATTTACTCCCGTAGCTGCCGACAGCGCGTCCAGAAGACGACTCTCAGCTGTCAGCCGTGTCTTAGGGCCGCCTGGGCTGGGACAGCCGCCTCGCCGAGGAGGACACCTCCCTCCGGGACGGCCCCGTCCAGTGCCGGCTTGTCCCCTCACCAGGGCGTGGCTCAGAGACAGTTGGCTGGAGTTTTGTGGAGACCTCACTGCAGTTCGTCCTCTCCCTCCGGCTCCTTTTTGTGTCCCCAGATCTTCTGGGATGGTGACTCCTGCGGCCACAAGAGGGATGCCAGAAAGTGAGGACTAAACAGAGGCTGGGGCTCCAGGGCTGTCTGGGCCAGTCCCGCAGAGAGAGGGGAAATCGTCCCTGAGCGGTGGTGGCAGAAACGAACACGTGGGATGCATTTTACGGCAGGTCAGACAGAACTTGGCTCCCCCGAGGGTTTTCCAGCTGTTTTAATTGAGGGAAAATGCTACCCCCATCATAATCAGGGTGAGTGAGGGTCTGCAGCCCCCCCTGGCCTGTCACCCCTTCAGCTAAGGAGCTTCTGAAGGGGTCTGGGAGTCTAAAATCAAAAGCACCCAAGGGCCGTGACCACGCGTACTTGCACCTCGGGGGGCTCAGTAGACAGCAGGCTTCGTACACGTTCGTGTTTCGGAACTGAACCTGGCCACACCCACGCGTGCCCCGCAGTGAGCCCCAGGGACGACCTTCCTGGTGTGCGGGGAAGTCTCCCGGCACTCGGGACTCTCAACGCCAAGGCCAGCTACGTCCTGGGCAAACAGCGATGATCTGTCACCCGCTGTCTCTGACTCTCTCTGCAGGCTTCTGACGGGCTCGGAGGTCCTGGGCTCCTGAGTGTCACCACCTCCCCAGCTTGAAGCTGGGCTCCCGGCCAGCCTGCCTGCTCGGAGCTGGGAACCACAGAGCAGGATTTTTTTCTTTAAGTCAGTCAGCAGCTTTTACTCTAATCCTTCCTGGCTGTGAGATTTGAAGAAGCACCGAATATTAGAGCTGGAAACACAGAGAAAATCTAGCTAGACTTGTAATCGGAGAGCCGAGGCCCAGAGAGCTGAGACCAGCAGCTGGCCCCTCAGGCTGATTGCTAGTCGACCTGGGATCAGACCCCGTCCCCTGACCCCTGGTCGTCTGGCTGTTCTGCGTGCAGCCCCGTTCCCTCTTGTGCTGCCAGAAATACAGGCAGAATGCAACACGCCTCAAACTCCATAGATGAGGTTCAAGCAAAGTGGGTTAATTGCCTTCTCCTAGGAAGATGACTTTTTTGGTGGGTTATCAGGCAACGAGCTCGAATTGCTGTGCCCATTGCTAAGATTACGTAAAATTCAGTGAAACGTTAAAAGGTAACGGTCTTTCCACGTATATGACCATCCTGCGGCACGTGCTGTTTCCATACATTTGATGAAGGGGAAGGTCTCAGAAATACTGTCAGCTTCAGCAAGGGAGGAGTGGAGAAGCCGAGCGTCCTGTGGCCTCCTCACCCAGCCTCTCACCGAAGTCCAGAAATGGTATGTTGCTGTTTACTCTAGAATGTGGGGAGTCGCGGCCACGCGCACCTGCTCAGATGCGTTCTCGTCCACGTGCCACGATCTCGTGTACGTGCGTGAATCGTCTCGAACGCAGCACGCCCGGCACACGCCGCATCCGGGGCAACGGCCTGGAAGTGTAAAGACGCGAGCCACGCACCTGCGGCCACAGCTCACAGGTGCAAGGGTGGCGGGGGAGAAGGGACAGCAGCTCACATCTGGATGGTCGAGTCCTGACACTTTGGTCTCCGAAGAGCAAAGCAGCAGCCTGTCTCCGGTGACCAGAAGCATTTCATTTTGTCTCTGCAGGGGGGCGTCGGGGAGAGCGCTGGGGAGGGTGGGCTGGGGCTCCGGGGTTTGCGGGCTCGAGAAGGGTCAGGAACGGATGCCCCCAGCAAGGGCGCCAGGCTCTCAGCTCTGTCTCTCCTGCTTTGTGTATTTTCACTTTCTGTTTTTAAAATTAGGTTATCTGGCAGGTTTATCTGTTACTTTCCTCAAAGAACTACCATTTGTATTTATAAATTCCACATTTCTTTTCTTACTTTATTGATTTGTGCTTTTATCTTTATTATTTCCTTCTTTTGGTAAACTCTATCATTCTATTTCCAGTATCTTAAGGTGGGAAGGTCCTTTCTTTTTGCTCTTTTTTATTATTCACGTTGAAGACTGAATTTTCTTCTGATCCCTGTTTGCACTGTATTCCAGAAATTCTGATACGCTGTGCTTGCATTATCTTTGTCTTTCAGAAGTTCTGCAATCTTGGATTGTATTTCTCTTCCTCCGAGAATTGTTTTACGGAGAGTTCAAAACATACAGAGGGAAGGATCCGGGTGACAAGCTGCATCGTTAGTTCCTGGCTGCCTTGCGCTGTGACCAGGGAACGCTCCTGCCCCTCTTCTCACTTAGGGCATCGCTGGGCACCTGCTCTGTGACCCGACAACTGCTTGATGTTGACCAATGTTCCAAGAAAGGAGAGGATGCGTCCTGTTACTAAGGTGTAAATTTTGGTGTATGTCCACGCACTCTGCCTTGCGGGTTACGGTGGTTTTGGTGGTTTCTACCCACACGGCCCCAGAGATGAAGGATGCTACGCTCCTGCCGAGCTGTTTCTATCTGTCCTCACGTCCCCTCCAGTCCTGGCTGAGGGCGGCGGCTCCCCTCTCGGACGTGGACGCATTTATAGCACCTCCACCTGCAATGGTGGCCGTCGCGTTACAGAGCGTTCCGTGCGATGTGTAATCGGGGGCCTCAGTTCTCCTTGACAAATTCTGGCCCCTGCTTCCTCCCGCTTTCACCTGCCTGCACACTTCTCTCCCAGTGTCCTGTCATTTCTGTCGTGCGGGTCAGTTCAGCCTTTCTGAATCACTTCGGATGCTGGGTAGGTCCCACACACAGCCGGGTGTTTTTCTTCCAGCCAGTTTGAAAGCCGTTCAGTTGGTGAAATAATCCCCAGTACATTTGTTGAAATGACTGGCACATTCGATTGTATCTCTGAAACATGAATAAAGCTTGATGCTGTATTGACCAGGTTTCTTTCTGTATCTGGCCAGTTTGCTTTTTTATCTAAAATATACCTCTTTTGATATTTGGCTCAGTCTGTAGGTTTATTCTGTGATAACCTTTACCCTGTCATTTTTTAATTTTAATTTTATTTTATTTTTGAGAGAGAGAGAGAGAGAGAGACAGAGACAGAGAGATGATCGCAAGCAGGCTCTGTGCTGAGTGCTGAGCGACATGGGGCTCAATCCCAGACCCTGGGATCGTGACCTGAGCCAAAATCAAGGGTGGGATGCTCAACCAACTGGTCCACCCAGGCACCCCAGCCCTAATATCCTTTGTAATGTCCCTGGTCCCCACTCTGCCTCACACAGACGTCCATTATCTGGCAGGTCGCTTTTAAAAGTGACGTTCTTGGGGCACCTGGGTGACTCATCCGACTCACCTCAGTGAAGCATCCGACTTCGGCTCAGGTCACGATGTCTCGGTTCATGAGTTCGAGCCCCGCGTCGGGCTCTGTGCTGACGGCTCAGAGCCTGGAGCTGCTTTGGATCCTGTGTCTCCCTCGCTCTCTGCCCCTCCCCCACTGGCACTCTGTCTCTCTTGCTTTCTCAAAAATAAATTGATTTTTTAAAAAGTTTAAAAAAATAAATAGAAGTGAAGTCCTTCATGACAATCAGTGAACCTCCCCTACGATCCCCTTTTGTTTCTCCCTTGCCTCTTCTTATTTGTATCCTTTCCATTTTCCCGGAACACGAGTGTTCACACGCCACGATTCGACCCCGTCCCCATTTTGCTTCTGGTCTCCGGTGTGTGGACACACATACTCGGTGCTCGCCGTCCGTCCCCCACTCACCGCCGGAGCCTCTCCCCGATGCCCGGGGTGCACGGCGTCTCCTGAGCCCTCCCCCCTGACCCCCCGAGCACTGGCTGGGGGACCAGCCTTAGCGCACTCGTCCTGGCCTCCACAGTCTTTCCTGAAAGTGAGGTCCAGCTTCGGCCTCCGACGTTATCCGGATGGCTTTCACTCTTCAGCTCCTCTTGCTGAAGAGGTCCTCTTGCCCAGAGGCTCTGGAAGCCAACTGTTTCTGCTTAGGTTTGTTTGGTCCTTGGAGTGGAAGGGGTTTCCTGAGGCTCGTCCTGGAGCTGGCCCCCCGTCAGTGTTCCCGGGATTGCGGGAAGGCGCCGGCCACGGGAAGCCTGCTCTCCCTGGACGAGAGCTCAAACACCCATTCTGTTGCATCAACTTTGTCGCCTCAAGGAGTCACACTTAGACACAGGCTGTGTTATCTTGCGGCTCAACTTGTACTTCTGTGGTGTTTTCTCTCTTTCCTGGTTATTTTCATTCTTACTCTTGTCTATTTTCAAGACTTCACTCGTTACCCTTTATTTATTAACTTCTAAAAATAAAATGTTTATTTATTTATTTTGAGAGACAGAGAGAGAGCACGAGCAGGGGAGGGGCAGAAAGGGAGGGAGAGAGAGAATCCCAAGCAGGCTCCACACCGTCAGTGCAGAGCCCAATGTGGGGCTCGAACTCACAAACCATCCTATCGTGACCTGAATCGAAATTGGCGGTCAGACGTTCAGTCGACTGAGGCACTCAGGTGTCCCAACCCCTTACTAATTACCTTTTTGTTTTAACGTTTATTTATTATTGAGAGACAGAGAGACACGGAGCGTGAGCAGGGGAGGGGTAGAGAGAGGGGGAGACACAGAATCCAAAGTAGGCTCCAGGCTCCGAGCTGTCAGCACAGAGCTCGACGCGGGGCTTGAACCCACAAACTGCAAGGTCATGACCTGAGCTGAAGTCGGTCGCCTGACCAACTGAGCCACCCAGCCGCCACAACTAATTACCTTTTAAATCAAATGCATCCCCTTCCGGGCCCTTTGTGATTTCGTCTCCACCTTTAGCAGATGGCTCTTAGCTTTGCTTTAATGTCACCCTCATGTTGACTCAACTGTCATTTCATGGATCTCCAGGGTTTGCCCATTTCTCCTCTGAGCTTTTAAATTCTGACTTGGTCTGTGCTTTCTCCTCATCCTGTGCTCGTGTGAAAATAACTCCTTCAGGTGACTCCTCTCTTAGGGTTTTATGTGCCATGTGTGTTTTGATTTGGAGGGAATTCACTCGCGTGGCCGCTTTCCACTCCTTTCTCCTGAGTTCCTGACCCTCCTGGCGAGGATCGGAGGAGGCAGGGGCGGGCCACGTTTTAGCGCAGGCATGTCCGCTTCTCCGCGTGTAACGAGGTATGTGGCTTCTCATCCATAGTACTCTTTTTTTGGAAGGTCCAGAGCTAGGCTTTGGTGGATCTCCCGGTTTCTAAAATAATTTCTATCATTGGCTTATTCTCCCCTCCACGGCACACCTCGTCACCTCAGGGCTCGTCACCACATATGTCCTCTCCCCGAAGCCTCACCCTCTCCCTGAGGACAGGTGGCTCCCAAGCCTGGCACTTTTGCCCGGCACATCCCCAAGCCCTTTCTCCGGCTGCCCCAGGAGCAGGTGCTCTGACCACCAGACCCCACCACGTCCTCGGTATTTCCCCGCTCAGCGGGACTTCTGTCTGGGTTCCCCTCGCTCTGAACAGAGTCGGCCTGGCTCCGGCACGTTCCGGGACGGCTCCGGGACGTGGGTGTTTATCTCCGTACTCACTGTCTTGTGTCCACCTTGTGGAGCTGGCGCGGGGGGCTCTCTCTCTCTCTCTCTCTCAGAAATAAATAAACATTAAAAAAAAATTTTAAAGAATTATTTCCTTCACCTGGATTTACGATAGCACAATTAACTGGTAAAGCGAGATAAAATGTTTAAAGTTTTTTTGGTCCAGTCTTCGAGTCATTTTCCAAACCCTTCTATCAATTTAAACTCCGCTCTGTATTTGAAGCCCTGTTCACGTGTCTCCTGTGCCAGCTCTGTTCTGTGACAGCTGAATGTCCTTCCCTGGTGGTTGGTGAGGACGGTCCTGGGAGAAATTTGCACAAGGCCTCGCAGGCAGAGTGAGGCGGCCGCCCCAGTACCCCAAGGGCTGCCGTGGGGGCCGGGCACCGCGGCCGTGGGCGTGCAGGAAGCTCCCAGGTCCACACCTCTTGTGTCCTTCTTCAGCTTCTCTGAGTCCAGGGCACATCTGTGCAGCTCCGGGCATAAGCCCGAGCTTCCCTCCGGGTCCCATGTCATGGAGGCTGGAGGGGGTCCAGCTCTCCCCAACGGGTTCTCGTTCGTTCCTGCTGGCCCCGTTCCAACCCACCTTTCCCTCCAAACTGCCGGCCTCAGGATCTAAAATGACTCGGGGTCCAAACCAGATGCAGCAGCAGCCTTGTGTCGCCTGCCCACCCGCGGCCACCGCCATGGAGGGTCGAGTCCTTACATGCATCTGTTCTGTGCCACTGCCAGCAGCCTGCTTCTGTGCTCAAACCCTCCCTCCCACTCCCGCCATCGAAGGCGGTCTCCGAGGGGCCGGAACAGCCTGCGTCCACGTGAAGTGCAGTCGCTTTGGAACCCGCAGGCAGTTGTGGTCCTGGGAAACAGAGTGCCAAGCTGGCTCCAATCCGGATAAGCACACTCTGGCCGTTCTTCACTAATGACCTGGGGGTGTCCTTCAACGTCAGCTGTGAGCTTCTGGAAGCCAGGGATGGTCTCCTTCACCTCCATCCCGTCCCCAGTTCTACATGGTGCAGAACACAAAGTAGCTCCTGGATGAACATCTATGGCCGTTAGCCTCTCTGCCTCAGTGTCCCCCTCCTGGCCCCAGAGCTTCTCTGAGGCCCATGGCATCCTTTCACCTGCCTGAAATGAGTGGAGGAACATCCATCAGACGTGGAAGGCTTTTGGAGCGTGATGAGCACTTAGTGTGAACTGTCCTAACGATAAGTCATGCGGCACAGACAGGAGAGAGCGGGAATACATATATCCTGTGCAGTAACCAAAAAACAAAATATTTATTGCAAAGTTTTTTAAAGTGTCATTCTACTTGCAAATGTTGTGCTGCAGACATATGTCAACTGAGTGTGCCTTTGGCACAAAGATGCAACGAACACAGATATTTTAATTTGAGCTACAGTCCGCATCTTCTCTGACAGCTTTACGATGAGTCTCCTGGCTTCCATATGCTGTGGCTGAGGACGGGGCTGTTTACCTTTATTCCCAACGTGGAAAGCATAGCAGCAGGGGAAGGAAAAGAGCATGCATTGAGCACCGGCAGTATGCCAGGCACCAAGCTGGGTGACTGGCCTCGCATTTTAGCAAACAGTCCCAGGAACTCTAAGAGAGAGCGGCCTTGTCCCCGCCTGACACACAGGAAGACGGTCTCAGGACGAGTAACTTGTCCACAGTCAATGGTTGGAGATTTGCAGAGGTGGGATTTTATCTCAGGTCTATTGAAGGGTAAAGCCGTTGTTTATCTTACTTGTGCACAGAAAGAGCAAGGCTGCTCCTGGCAGGTGGACGAGATAGGAAGGTTGCTGCACACGGGGCCGTAGCGTCTCTGTTACTTTCCCGGGGTGGCTGTTACCAAGGCTGGAGGAGGCGACAACACAGAAGGGCCCGAGGCCGCGGACAGGCGGAGTGGAGGGCATGGCCTCCTCGCTCTGCCCTCCAGGGAGAAGGCAGGGGCTTGGACAAGGAAGGGACGGCCATCCAGCCCGCGGAGGGGGCAGTGGGGCTTCGGACGAGCCCCACACTCGCTGTGGGGAAGGAGCAGGAGGGAACACGGCAGCTGCACGAAGCCCGCTCTGCTCCCATCTGCAGGCTCAGCGCTGACACCCGCCTCGGGCCGCCCGCCTCCCCGAGCACCTGCTCCGCCCCACCGTGCGCCCAGCCCGACTCCTGGCGGCCCACGCCGCAGAGGGACACCAGCCACAAACCCACGACTTCTCTTCCATGTCGGACCACTGGTCTTCTCTTCTTATCTACCACGGACACGGTAAACTCCCTTCCAAATATTTGTGCTTTGTTATCTCAGAAACCTGTTCACTTTGCCCCTTTTTGCTTGTTTTTAGAATATTAAGAGTTGTTATCCTGGTGTTCAGGAAATTCCCAAACCCCTGAAAGCAAATGTAAAATTCAGTCTGTGTATGTGTGTGCATGTACATATGTATGTGTATATGTGTGTACGTGTGTCTGTGTGTACATCTGTGTATATGTGTGTCTGTGTGTATATGTGTGTCTGTGTGTGTCTACATGGGTGTATATGTGTGTGCATGTGTGTATGTGTGTGCATGTGTGTCTTTGTGTACATGTGTGTACATCTGTGTATATGTGTGTACATGTATGTATGTGTGTGTCTACATGTGTGTATATGTGTCTGTGTGTACATGTGTCTGTGTGTACATGTGTGTTTATGTGTGCATATGTGAATGCATGCATGTATATGCCTATATATGTGTCTTGTGTATATGTGTGTGCCCATGTACGCATGTACACATATGTATGTATATGTGCATGTGTGCGTGCACGTGTGTGTATGCGTGTGTGTACTATGTATGTTTAGAAAAACAAATTCTAGGGCCCACCCCAGAGCAATGGAACAGAAACCGGGGAGGCCGGGCATCCCGGAGGGCACAGCGAGCTCCCCCACCAGTGACACAGATGCACACGCAGGTCTGAGACCACTGCCCCGGGGAAGCAGAGGGGAGGTGAGGGGGGACTCAGCTCCCAGGCCTCTGGCAGAAGGAAGGAAGGAGGCAGAGAAGCGCCAGGGGCTGCCTTCCGCAGCCTGATAGGCTCAGTGTTTATCTGAACCGTCACATGCTACGTGACCTCTTTCTATTCTTAAAATGCTCACAACCCATCTGCTTGTTTGGCCTATGGAAAGGATTTGTTTTTATAGTTAATATCAATATACTGAGGCTATGTATGCAGAGAACATTACTTTCCTATCACATCACAAATGAGGCACCACAATTAGATGCTGCATCCCCACAGCCTCCGCTTCCCGCATGCAAACAGTCTTATGTTTTGCTGGTGAGATTAGTCAGCGGGCTGCAAGCTCTCCCATTCGAAGTTTGGGCGTCTGACCACAAACCCTCTGCGGAAGTTTCCAGAGAGAATGCTGCCCTGTGGAGAGCGCTTCTTCTTGGCCACTTTGTGGTGAAGACTCTGTCCTTGACCGAACATTAGACAACCTCCTGGGAGCCCTCTTTTCAACTGGGCCTGGTCCTTGGTCCCTACAGTTCAGTCTTAGCGAGAGTCCTGCTGAGTCAGCTTAGCGAGAGTCCCCACTCTGGACTTGTGCTCGCCTTTGCCACCTGACGGGTTTCCTCACCTCCAGCCTTGATGCCCTCGGCCTGCCCCCCACAAGAGTCCCGTTAGGTTGGTCCAGCAAGACCCTCCCCACCCTGATGCTCCTCCTCGTTGTCCCCCGCCCGCTGATCCCACTCTGGTCCCGGCTGTCGGTCCCCAGCTCTGTTTCCGGTACTGGAAGCTGAGCTCGGTCTTACCAAAGCCTCCCTTGCCTGTTGAAGTAGGGCTGAGGGACGTGTGTCCTTACCGCTTCCACTGGCATCTGGCTCTCGGCCGTCTCCCACCCACCTCTGCCTGGTCACCACCACTGACTTGCCAGACACACTCCCCTGTCGATACGCATGATGTACACCCTCAGCGCCTGTCTCCGTGTGTGCCAGGCTCCCGGAGGAAGAGCCTAAGAAGAGAGAGGGCTTCTCCAGCATTGGGAGCACTTGTGTTCAGGGTCTGAAGTTTGGTTCTGCAGTTCGGCTCCAGTGGGCACTGTCTGTGCATCAGTCAGAGAGGCTCAGCGCTGTAATGAGCATCCCCACACTCTGGTGACGAATGCCACAAGGCTTTGTCCCTGCTCCAGCCACGGTCCTACGTGTGCCCTCGAGACCCTGAGCTGCATGGTCCCCTCTGCAGCCTCTGTGCCCACCAGCAGGTGAGGACAGACAGAGGGTGTACAAAGTCTGCCCGTGCAGGACCACGCGAGCACACACTAGGCCACCATCCTGTGCATTCACACTCCAGTGCTCAGAACCAGTCACGTGGGCTCTGCTCACTTCTGGGGAGAGCCGGGAGGCACTGGTCTGGTGACAGCATGCAGGCTGCCAGTGCAGCCACAGCACAAAGGAGGTGACCGCAATCAGAGCAGGGGCAGGAGGGGCGGGTCAGCTCCCGGGGTCAGGGCTCGTGTGGCAATCCTGCTTAGATCACAGACGAGGTCTGTGCAGAGAGGCCGTCAGTCCCTGGGGAAGGCATGTCCTCCTGCCCTGAGTCACGCAGGGCCCAAGGCGGTGAGCCAGCTGTGGTTTGCATGGAAGCCTCTCACACACAGTCTTTTCCAGACCCCAGGCTCCCCCGGTGCCTCTGTGCCCCCCACCCCCCCAGCCAGCCTTTGTTCTGGCCCCTCTCTCTGATCTGGCACCCTGAACACACTCCCAAAGATAGCTGGGAATATCCTTCACTCCCCTCTCAGGGTATCCAAACCTCATCTAAACCCCACGGGCTCAATGGGAGTTCCGGCCCCAGAAGTCACATGTGCTCTCTCTGCCTCCCAAGGACAGCACACATGTGACACACACGTGTCAACGTCGACCTTGACTCCACGGCCTTTCTCCTCCCAGTGGCCCTGCCTGCATTTCTGCCCTCATCATGCCCAAGCCTACTAACCTGGGTGCCACCTTGGGCTTGTCTAATGGCCCGTCCCGGACCAGTCACCAAATCCAATCCAGGCGTTGCTACACTGATACTCATATTAGTTACTGGAAAGTTATTCAACCCCCTGTGTCTTCCACTAGGTTTCAGAAATGACTCACTGTGACTCTGCTTTTAGAAAAGATTATGGCTGAATTGGAACAACTCCCAGCCAGACAGCCCGGTGCCTTATCAGACCAACTGTGTGCCGAGGCCTGTGCTGGGGGGTGTATCTCTGACCCTAAAGTAACTGACGTCGCAAAGTCACACTGAGGGAGACAACAGCTGCCACAACGTCCACGCATGAACAGACTCTGTTCTGCTCGGAGCCTCCTGTGCTGTGTCTTCTTGTTTAAGTGACTCCAGGTTCGTTCAGACACAACCGACGAGTGTAGACAGCTCTTCGTGTTGTCAAGGTTTTGTCATCGGGTCTGGTGTTACTCTCTCCAGACCCTCATCCCAGGTGACCCGGCACTGGGATTTAGGCTCTGTTTCCTCGCTAGTCTCTAAGCTCAGTGGAAGCGCCTTCTAGTACATTTGCATTTAGGAAAGTGTGTGTGTTGGAGCAGGAGTGTCGACTGCTCATGGTCTGGAGCAGGAGCGTTGACTGCTCACAGTCTGTGTGCCTTGTATTCAAAAGGTCAGGGGCAGGGGTAGGAGCCCACAGAGGCCCTGGCAGACACCTAGACCTCAGACGGAGAACCGTGTGAGCGTTCGACATCCCACCTGCTCTCCCTCCAGGTCAGGTTAGACGGAGCCACCACATCCATGCAGGGCCCTCCTTCACGGGGTGGGGGGAGATCTCCTGGTTTCCAGATATCAGTGAGCACATTAAAGTTTTCTTTTCTAAAGAAAATAATAATACTTAGATCTTACATGGTGCTTTTCATCTTCAAAGCAGTTTCACACACAGAGCTGTAAAAAAATGAATGCAAACTTGTGAAAGTAATGCTATAAAGATGCCTGGGAATTACGAACGTGCCGTAAGTAAAATTAAATTGTAGTGACAGTGGAAGCATTATTTTTATGCCTGGAAAACCTTAGTTACAGATTAACTGTATAGAATCCAACAACTCATATACTTAAAGTCTGTATTTTATTTTTTATTTTTTTATTTTAGAGAGAGAGAGAATGAACAGGGCAGAGGGGCAGAGGGAGAGAGAGAGAATCACCAGCAGTTTCCATGCTCAGTACAGGGGCTCGATCTCATGACCCTGGGATCACAGCCTGAGCCAAATCAAGAGACAGACAACTGACTGAGCCACCCAGGTTTCCCTTTAAAGATTTTTTCATGTTGGTTTATTTCTTTCGAGAGAGAGGGAGGGAGGGAGGGGCACAGAGAGAGAGAAAGAGAGAAGCCCAAGCAGGCTCCACACTGTCAGTGCAGAGCCTGATGTGGGGCTCAATCCCACGAACTGTGAGATCATGACCTGAGCCCAATCCAGAGTCAGACGTTCAACTGACTGAGCCACCCAGGTGCCCCTAAAGCCTGTATTTCAAAACAGGTATCAACTGTGCATGTGTCCTTGTCCGGCCTCCGTGGAGAAATGAACTGATTGTGTTCTTGTGGCGTTAGGTGGGATGTGAAGCGCCTTGCACAGGTTCCCAAGGCCCGCGGCCCCGTGGGATCATGCCTTCCCACTCCCTCTGTAGGGACAGTCCCTGTGCTCTGTTCCCGTCTAGAGCAGCACAAGGTTGGGTTTGGGGGGTGCAGACCTGCATCCCGGCATCTGCCAGGCGCGTGACAACAGGCAAGTCAGGTAGCCTCTCGGAGCCTCAGGGTTTGTCTCCAACCTGGGGGTGTGTTTCCTGCAACCTTTCTGTTTCTCACGCAGGCCTGGGGAAACCCGAGAGGGGAACGTGCGTGCAAGTGAAGCACGTCACACACGGGGATGCTTCTGTCTGTCCCAGGAATTCATTACTCTCCCCAGTGCTGGCCTGCCTGGCCGTCCTCTCCACGGCCCTCAGCCCTCCACTGGGAGAGTCCTCAGAGCAGATCACGACCAGCACCTGCTCGAGGTCCAGGAACCCGTTCAGCATTTTCTCCTCATGCAGAAACTGCCCAGCCTACTAACTCAGAACCACCCCGGCTGTCTGATGGCCCCATCTTACTGCCACCAAATCCAACCCATCGCCGGGTGACGGGACAGTGGACAGACACGCTTGTTCAAGACTTCCATGATGTCTATTAAACTGCAGAAGTGAATCAGCACGTCTCATGGTTGAGGAAATGCCATGGTTGAGTTAGAATGGGCACCGTGGAGCAAAGCTGTGTGCCGGGGTCACCTCGGTGCATGGACCCACGTGTCCTCCTGCAGAGTCAGCTCTGGGACGAGTGTTTCTCTCCCAGCCCTTCCTGCGGAGCTGAGGCCGCGGGTCTGACCTGGGGAAGGCCCCCGCCTCCCATGTGTCTCCCCCCCCCAGCCCTCCCTCTGCCATGGGGCAGGCACGGGGAGCCACGGACTGTTTGCGTCACAACACTGACACCAAATGTGTGGGGTTTTCCACACCCACGACCGGGTCCCCAACTCTATGGACACGGACTGGGTGTCCTACAACTCAATTCTGACACGAAGTATCAAAGTATCAAAGTCAGACCCCACAGCTTTGAGAGTTCGGTCCTCAGGGCTGCCCCCACTTCAGACCCCCATCATGAGTACAGGACCCCCGGGGCACCCACACAACTATCCTACTTGGCTACAAAGTTGAGGGTTCCCACTCTCCCTCGGCAGGTTGGAGAGTTTTCTAGAACGTCTCACTGAATCAGTAATGCATCAGGTGCTGTTACCAGTTTACTAGAAAGGATACAGCTCAGGAACGGTCACGTGGAAGGGACACACAGGGCAGGGTACGAGGAGGAGCACACCTCCTTCCCAGAGTGCCCATGTGTTCGCCAGCCCGGGAACTCCTTGCGCCCCATTGTTCAGGGCTTTTAGGGAGGCTGACTGACAGCCATGATTGATGAGCCACTGGCCACTGGTGACTAACTCAGTCTCCAGCCCAGCTTCCCTCCCCTGTAGGTTGGGGGTGGAGCTAAATGTGCAAACCTCTTAATCACCTGGTTGGTCCCTCTGGCCACCAGCCCCACCCTGAAGCGATCGGGAGGCCCCAGACACCAGTCACCTCCCTAGCACACAAAGACACCCTTACGCTCGAGAATTTCCAAAGGTTTTATGAAGCTGTGTGTCAGGAACCCAGGACAAAGACCAAATGCATCTCTTTTTCTCTTTCTTTCTTTCTTTCTTTCGGAGAGAAAGAGAGAGAGAGAACATGAGCAGGAAAGGGGCAGAGAGAGAGGGAGAGACAGACAGTCTCAAGCAGGCTCTGTGCTGAGCCCGACGCAGGGCTCAATCTCACAACCGTGAAATCGTGACCTGAGCCAAAGTCGGACATTAACCAACTGAGTCACCCAGGCGCCCCTGCAAATGCACGTTTCTTATTACGGCCCGGGAGCACAGCTTCCTCACCCGAGCACACACGGCACCTGGCACGGGCCTAGTGCCTGCACGTGCCGACCACAGTGCACTTGCTGGGGGCCAGGGTCCAGGCTGCTGTCTGCACTGCCCGCCAGCTCCCCACTTTGCCTGACGAAGGGAAGGCGAAGGTGTGTCATGTGGCACTCGGCCGGTGTTCCAAGGGTGGGCCGGTCTGTGGACGCCCTGTTTCCAGGGCGGCCCGGGAGGTCCCCACCCCCAAGGGGGGGGCCTGGCTCTAGCCACACTTGTTGAAACTGCCTGTACAAAGTGAGAGTGGGTCCGGTGCGGGGGTCACATGGAGCCTGTCCCGCGACAGGCCGAGCCGCCCGCCGGTCTCAGGGCACGGCCACATCGGGGCCTGCTGTGACGTCGGGGCAGTGACTTCTAAGGATTTAGGGGCAGCTGCGGAGGCTGCTGGCTCCTTGGCCTCCGGAGGGAGCCCTGGGGGCCAGAGATCCAACCTCTGCATTTATAGAAGAAGCCCACATGAGCGGAGGGGCCGCGTCACACGTACCCATCTAGCACACGAACCTTTGCCATCTGGAAGCACACCAGTGCTTTTATCCAAGGGCCACACAATTTCCTTATGAACTGTGAGCTATGCCCCAGCGAGCGGCAGAATCTTCCAGAGCCCGCGGCCTGCACAGCAGAGACCTGCTATTATTAACACGACCGGGAGGAATGAGTGTGTGGCGTCCCGGGGTCCCTGCTCCTGTCCCATTCCCAGCAGTGACTGCGTGGCTGGGTGTGCGTGGCCAGCCGGGGGGCAGGGGGACACTTCGGGGGCTCTGTGTCCCTGCCAGGTGTGCTTCCAGGCACCAGAAGGGCACAGAAGGGGCCTCAGTGCACCTGGGCCCTGCCAGGCAGTGTCCCAGGGAGAACGTCAGAGACAGAGGCGGCGATCCAAGGTGAGACAGGAAACCCCCCTGCGTCAGGGGTTCATGGAGCACTTTTTATGAAAGAGAATGGAACGTCCACATGCCTGATGGAGGACTGGGCCAGCAGACCCCCCGCCAGCCACTCACGGTATCTGCCCCACCTCCTATTCCCCCTTCTCCCTCCCTCCCTCGTTCCTCCCCCTTCCCCTGCTCCTTCGCCCTCCCTCCCTCCCCGTCCATTTGTCTCCCCCCTCCCCCCCTCCATGGGGGTTTGGCCAACACTGAGGTGACACAGGACGACAGGAAGAGGGAAATCCACCATGCCCCCCATGTGCTTGCTTCAGCCCCACTGCTACAACATGCTGTGCACCCGTGAGCAGCCTCCCTCTTCCGTGGCCTCAGAAATCAGCCATTCTCCTCAGTTCCCTTCCAGTCTGGAAAGGGTAACAGGTTCCTACAATTGCCCATTCCTGCCGGCCTCCAATCTCTTGCTGGTTCCGTTAACCATATTCTCACTTCTCCAAATAGTTTATTCATCACATTCTCTTCAAAATTCCACTCAGTGTGTCTTCTGTTTCCTTCTGGGACCTTGCCTCTTTGGGGGGAGTCTCATATTTGGAAACAACTCTATGCCGTTATGATGCAATGGAAGGACATTTGGCCACATCACTGACCGCCAGTCCCAGGAATTTTAAGGCAGGAACTAGCCGACCTGGGTGGCTGGAAATGCCCTCCAAGGACCTCTCCTATCCGCAAACCACCCCACCAGAACCCGCACTCGGCGGGAAAAGTCACTCACGGGTAAAGGAGAAACTTTCGTCGGCCAGGAGTAGCTGAAGAATCACCTTTCCTTGTGAAGACCGCTCAGGCCGTGAGGGGCGGAGGTGTTCAGACTCCCAGACACTGTGCCGGAGTCTCTGTGCCTCGCGGTGAAGTGGGACACGAGACACGCTCGGGCTGGCGATCGCGTCCAGGATGAGGCATAGGAAAGGGGATGTGGGCCTTCCGTGGGCCTCTTCCACGGCTGAAGTGACCGGCACCATCTCGAAGAGGAAGGCTCAGTCCCGAGCGACAAGGGGAAGAAAGGCGCTCCCTGCAGCTCGTGAGGCATGAAACATGAGCAAAGGTGTATCTGTATTAAGTCATCAACATTCTGGGGGGATCCTGGGGGGACTGGCCGGTAAGTCACAGGCTCAGGCGACGACCAAACCAAGAGATGCTCTGTGTGGAGGTGCTTGGACAGGATGGGACTTGGAATCACATTCGCTGAATGGTGTTGGTTCTTCGGGGATCAGAGACAGTGGCCAAAGGAAAGCACCAGAAATGTCCTGAACATCGGCAGGTACGATCAGCCACCTGGCCACCGTATACCTGAAAGCGTGGCTACTGTGTGTGTGGCCAAACTCAGGGACACACGCCACGCTCCCGGGTCCAGTGAGCCTGGTGGCCACGTGTGCCACACGTTTGCGGCATGGGGTGAAAGGAGGCCTCACCTCCCCTTGAAACCTCGTTACCTAGCGGCTTCTTTGCGGATTAATGTGCTTTTGTCTTGTTCTAACAAGCCCTGTGCAGGCATCACCTGCTCCAGAGGGGCCCCCACACCTCACTGTCACAGGGAACCACTGTGTTCCCTGCACACAAGATATCCACCTCCGTGGCTTCTCTCCCCTTCATGTCTGTAAGTGGTTCCCGTGAGGTGTGTGTTTATGTGCCCGGCTTGATTAGCAGATACCTAAGGAGGGAGAGGCCTGGGAACCAGGAAGGTAAATCCCAACATAAATGGCATCTGAAAGGAACAAGTAAAGCAGCTTGAAGTGGGGCTAAAACCCCAGAGAACCTTCCAGAAAAGCAGAAGTTGGCGGGGCCCTCGGCCTCCCCCAGGGCAGCAGCAGGTACGGGGAACGGGGCGCCGGAGGGGACTCTCGGGCTCACAGCACACGCGCTCCTTGGAGACCCCAGTGCCGGCCCGCCCAGCTTTCCCGAATCCAGTCTGAGAGGTTCTGGCGGCCACCGCTCGCTCGGGGAAGGCGGCCTGGCTGGGAGTGCGTGTGAGCCTCAGAAGCTGCGGGAAATGCGTGCAGAAGCTTGCTGTCACGAATCCTGACACCTCCCAAGGCTCGTCTGTCTCTGTCATGTGAAGTAGAAACCCGCTGACACGGCGGGGCATGCCTGAAATGCACCGGGACATGCCTGCCCTGTTCTTAGCTTGTTCCTCCTCCCGTCCCCTGTGCGGTGTCCTCAGCAACCTGCTGTCTACCCGGGAGCCACGCGTACCGGGTGCGTCCGCACCCCACGCCGACCTCATGCCCGTCAGACTGGCCATTCTCTCGTGTCAGGGATCCCGGTGCAACGGGACACGTCTCAGTAGCTCAGCCTTCCAAACCCAACGAGAATTTTCGAACTCTGACGTCACTAACGTTCTGATGATTTGGACCCCAGGTATCACATCACGTGTGCCGCAGTGTGGGAAGGAGAGGCTCCCGGGGTGGAAACATTCCTCCACACCCACTGAAAGAAACGTCTCCCGTTACAGCCGAGGGGAGATGATGTTACCAACCCTGCTAGCTCTAAACGGAAAGCGATACGATGTCCGATCAGAGCACTGCCTGGAAGCTCACACCGACCCGACCCTGTTCCTCACTGTGTACCTGAAGGGGAGATACACGTCCCCCCACGTGCACTACACAAAGTACGTACATCTTTCCACAGGTCTCCCTGGAGTCCACATTCTGTCTCGAGTGTAAACTTCCTTGGAGGAGAGCTACATGGAAAACAGCATAGGGCTCTTGCAATATTAAATGCTTCCAAAGTCAGAGTTAACCTACTGACAACGGTGTTACAGAGGAAATCGTGTTTTCCGAGAACTTGGTCAACTTTATCCTGCTTTCCAGATTACGGCACTAACACTCACTCGATTTCTGATACTTGAAAGAAACGTGTCTATTTAAAACTAAAAGACAATAAAATGTAAGCAACGTGGGATTTTTTTTCTTTCTTTATGAAAATGATAGTGCTCTCTGAAGGGAGTACGAGTCAAAAATCATTGCTTTTGCTGAAAATCCAACGGTCTGATAGTTTAGCAAATTTTACATAGAATCTGCCTGTGACACGCATAGCTTTTAGTAATAATTTTTGGAGAGAAAACTTTGCCATTAAACACAGCACTTATCATGTAATGTAAAATGTCACATTCCAGAATTTCCGTTTGTGGGGAAGGTGGGACAAAGAAGATGCCGGAGGAAAGCAGCCCCAGGGGGCTCGTTTCAGCCCAGAAGCTCCACTTCCAAGCCCGCATGCCCTGCCTCTCAGCGGCCCTGCCTCTCCTTGCAAGTGATACGGGTGCATTTGGGCAGAGACCATCTGCAGACGCCATGGCTTTACGGATCGGCCCTGATGTGGAAGATGGCAGGACCCTCTTGTCAAAGGGACCTTGCGGCCTTTCATTCTGAAGGGTCGTATCTGCGAAGCAAGACAAAGCCAGAAACTGCAGGGATTTCCCAAGGGCCCTTCTCCACATGGTCCTGGACTAGAACTGTCCTAAGAGAAACATCGGCAAGAGATTTGCAAGATGCAACAAAAGGAGAGGCGTCTTCCTCCAAAGGCAGTTGCAGATGGGCCATGGGTGCATGTGAGTTTCCTAGAAGCTCTGAGTTCCTTGCGCACATGCCCTGTGGTGGCCTGAGATAGAGAGTTGTGGTTTCTGGAGGTTCTTGAGATTTGCAGAGGGTGGAGTGAACTCACGCGCTGTATCAGGTCCCAGGCGGCCCCTGGGGGGGCATGGAAATGGGCTTGACAAAGTCGCTCTTCTCACAAAGCTCAGGGCTGCCATTTAGATGGACAAACAAACCAAAGCAAGCACATTCTCGTGTGAGAGGGGCCACATAAGCGGTTTGATCCGGGGGCTGAGGGCAGAAGGGCACGCCCTGCAGGTGAGGGCGGTTGTCCAGAGGGTTTGCCTCTCTGCCAGGATGGGGCGGGGAGGGGGAGGGGGCTACCACTGTCCAGAGTCCTGCACAGGTGCACTGTCGCAGACCCCTCTAAAAGTTGATCGTGCTAACAAAATGTGTACAAGATCTGCATGCAGGCAACTACAAAACTGATTAAAAAAATGGAAGAAGATGAAATAAATGGACGTATATCCCTTCTTTATGGATGAGAAGGCTCAATACGGCCACGATGTCAGCTCTTCCCAATGTGACCTACAGATAAAGCACAATCTCATTCAGAACACCAGCCTGTTATGTTGTGGATGTTGACAAACCGGTTCTAAAGTCTGTATGAGAAGTTAAAAGATCAACCCTGGTCAACACAATGCTGGAGAAGAAAGCGGGGACCTGTCGGACAAGAGAAAAATCAAGACAGCACGGTGCAAAAACAGAGATATAGATCGATGGAACGGAACAGAAAGCCCAGAAACAAGACCACACAAACACAGACAACTGATCTTTGACAAAAAAGAGAAGGCCATTCAACAGAGAAAGGGCAGGCTTCTCAACAAACAGGGCTGAAACAGCTGAACATCAGAAAGCATCAAGACGTAGACCTTATGACTTTACAAAAATTAACTCAAAATGTACGATAGACATAAATATAAAGGGCAATACTATAAAATATGGAAGAAGACATGGAAGAAAATCTATACGACCTTCGGTTTAGCCGTAGGGTTTTAGACAACACCAAAAGCATTTGACTCATGAAAGTAAACAATGGATAAGTTAGACTTTATTAAAATTTAAAAACTCTGCTCTTTGAAAGATACTATTAAGATCATGAAAAGACAAGCCACAGACGGGAGAAAGTATTTGCAACATATATCTAATAAAGGATGAGTGTCCAAAATATACAAAGAGCTCTAAAAACTCAACAATGAGAAAACGACCCAATTAGGAGCAAAATATCTACACAGACACCTCACCAAAGCAGATACGCAGACGGAAAACAAGCCTGTGAAAAGACGCTCCCACATCCTTTGATATTATTGAATTACAAATTAAAACAACCATGAGATACCACTAAACACATTAGAATATCTTTAGCAGTTTCTTACAATGTCAAACATAGTCTTACCATAAAATTTAAGGTCAAGCTTTTAGGTATTTGCCCAACTTATTTGAAAGTTTATGTCTAAAACAAACAAACAAACAAACAAACAAACAAACAAACAAATTGGGAATGTGGGTGTGACAGCACCTTAATTCAAGATTGTCCAAAACAGAAAGCAATCAAGGTGCCCTTCAATAGGTGAGTGGATAAGCCAACTACATACATCCAGACAATGGAATATCATTCACAGATAGAAATACATGTGCTCTCAAGACACAAAAAGACAAGGAGGAACTGTAAATGCATTTTGCGGGGTGAAAGAGGTCAGTAAGAAAAGGCTACCCACTATATGATCCCAATTATATGACATTCTGGAAAAGACAAAACTATAGAGACAGAAAAAAAAAAAAAAGGTCAGTGGTTGCTAGGGTTTTGGGAAGGGGAGCAGACTGAATGAAACACGGGATTTTGAGGGCAGTGGAATATTCTATATTCTCTAATAGATGCAGAGCTTTACAGAACAAAGAGTAATCCTCAATGTGTGCAAATTAAAATCATGATTTAGGGATCCGAAGAAGGTGTGTGGATGTGACAAGAGGGTCTACCTGTGTTACACATGCAGGAAACGACCTCACTGAAGGTGGGAAGGGAGGCATGGATGTAAGCGACATGGGAAGTGAGTGGAATCCGTGAGACCACAGACACAGGAGCGGACTTCACGTGAGCGCTGGGCTGCGCCTGATGAGTCTGTGTCCCACAACACTCACCGGCTATTTAAGCAATGTTACCTGCGCACGGTGGGACTGAACAATCGGGGCACTCAGTGACTGGCTTGTCTTTGTGAGGAGGGAACCCCCACATGAGAAGAGGAGGTGGCTAGAATGATTGGTGAGGGAACAACGGACTAGAGTTTCAGACATCATAGGAACATGTGTTCCATCTCACGTGGATGCGGATGTCTGCAGTATTTGTAGACGTGTAGACGTAGGTGAGGATACACACATATGTTTCCTCTCTCTGTCAGCTGGAGGCCCAAAAGAGATGATGTTCCAGGAGCAGCGAGCACACCCCATACCCAAGTCTTTGTTTCTTTTTTTAATGTAAAAATTACTATTTTATATTTTTAATCTTTAAAAAAATTTTTTTAGACTTTTTTATTGTATTGAAATCCAAGTCAATGTACAGCGTAATAATGATTTCAGGAGTAGAACTTAGTGATTCATCACTTCCATAGAACACCCGGTGCTTGTCCCAACAAGTGCCCTCTTTAATGCCCTTTACCCATTTAGCCCATCCCCCACCCACCTCCCCTCCAGCAACCCTCAGTTTGTTCTCTGTATTCAAGAGTCTCTTATGGTTTGTGTCTCTCTTTCTAATACCATCATCTATTACAAGGAATCGAGTTTCCTTGGAGGAGTGGATGAGTCCATGGAACAGGACACACACAAGATCAGCCTGAAGCATCTCGTAGTGCCAAAAGTAAGGAGATGTTCGGAAAAAATTCGCAGTGACTTGTGTTATGGACCAAGTGTTTGTGCCCCCCCAAGTTCACATGTTGAAATACTCCCAATACAATAGTATTGGGGGGGGGGAAGTAATGAGGTCATGAGGGTAGATCCCTCATGATGGGATCAGCACCTTATAAAAGGGACCCCGGAGTGCTTTCCACCATGTGAAGACACAGCAAGATGGCCGTCTATGAACCAGGAAGGGGGCTCGTCATCAGACACCAGGGCCATGGCGCCTGGGGCCTGGATGCCCAGCCTCCCACACTGTGGGAAATAAGTGTCTGTTGTGTGAGGTGGGCAGCAGACAGCAGTCTTGCAGAAGCGACCCCAGTGGACAGACAATGGGGTTGGCCAAAGGGACCAGGCACCAAATGAAGGAGATCCCTTTGTCCAAACCTTGAATAATGGAAGCAGTAAAACTGAGTAGTTTGAAATTATAATCCGTCCCATAGAATCAAATATTCATGTGTTCATACCAACGTAAAGGAGTGTGTCCGGGGGCCGTGTTAGCAAATCACCACAGACTTGGTGGCTTGGAGCAACAGAGGTGCATTCTCCAGTGTTCTGGAGCCCACGAGTCTGAGATCAGTACCACCTGGGCTGAGACCAGGGTGCTGTGAGGCCACTCCCTCTGCCCAGGCTCTGGGGACGGCCTCCCCCAGCTCCCGGTGACTGCCAGGAACCCCAGCCTTCAAGGCCAGCACCTGCAAACGTGCCTGGGCCCCGTCATCACGTTACCTTCCCCTCTACACGGCCCCCACTCCGGAACGGCAGGCTGCCCAACGTGACTCCCACACAAAGAGCACAGCATGGAACGGAAGGAGAGGTGACTTTGCAGCAAGAAGCCCGACAAACGCCAGCCCAGCTGGGTGAGAGGCAGCTCAAACAGTTGTGGATCACGCTGACAGCGTGTGCCCTTCACCACGCTGTGACGAAACGGCACTTTGCCTCCATGGTCTCCACCCCCAAACTCATAATCCCAGTCTGATCATGTGAGAACTCCCAGGCAGACCCTAATATAGGGGCACACGGAAAACACCTGATCAGTACTCCTCGAAATTGTCAAGGTCATGCACAGTAACTAAGCAGAAATGTGGGATTGCGGACGGCATCCTCGTATAGAAATAGGACTTTAGGCCAAGACTCGGGGAGTCTGAATAAAGTGGGTTTTAGTTAATGAGACGTTTTCGACATGTTTTCATCAGTGGTAACAAATGTAGTAACAGAAGATGTCAGTTACAGGGAAACGGCGCCCTATCTGGTGTGTGGGGGGCCGCAGTGATGTCTTCACATTTGTCTGTGCAACTAAAACTGTTTTAAAAGCAAAGTCAACTTATGTCGCTGTGTCTGAGCCCCCTCCCCGCCAAGGAGCCGTCTCAGGGATGGTTAGCGCAGTGAATTCTTTCCCTGTCAGATTCGGAGGCAGGCAACCAGCTATCCCGGCCTATAAACAAGCCTGGCTCACTAGAGGTCGTCCAGAAGTGAGCAGCACTCAGAACTGTAGAGCCAACCATTTGGCAGTGGTTCCACAATGTTCTAACTCAGCCGAGTGCACTGTGCTGTCACCCACAGCGTCTGGTGCTCGCCCCCTCCTCAGCCTGCACCTCTGCATCTCGGTGCGGGAACACCTCCGCCCACCGATGGAGTCCCTGAGCTCAGAGTGAGGGAGGGCGTCCCGTTGGCCACAGTGCAGACTCAAGGGCGGGCCCCATGCCACCCGGGTCTGGGCCTCCCGCTGCCAACACAACACCAGGTTTCTTCGAGCTCAGTTGCCTTTCTGCAAAATGCAACCTCACCAAGCTGGTGTAAGTTATGCCCACGGCACAGATGTGGGCATATGTTAAGTGTTCACAGTACATCTGAACTAGTTTTGTTTTCCTTACATTAAGAAGAACATGAAGCTTGGCTATAGTTTGATTGTGCAGCTGGGCCCAGAGGATTCCGTGGAAGACACGTGTTCTCTTCCGTATTTACCACGAGCCAATGACCTGCATGACTTCGAGGACAACGATGCATCTGCCCTGGCACTGGCCTGGGGGGCAGCAGGGAGGGGGCAAAACTTTGGGTTGACTTGCTATTTCCTTCGTGCATTTCAGACACGTGATGAGGGTGTCCTTAAGGATGCTGGTGACTCTCTTGAGTGTGTGCTGGGGAGGAGACAGGCAGGTGGAAAATTCTGTACCGGTCTGGGCCAGAATCTCGAGCACTCTTGCTTCATTATGATCACCCAGGTTGAGTCTTCTCCTTAATTCAGCAGCACAATGAGGGGTCTCTGTCGCTCCTCATGATAGTTTGGTAGCCACCCCACCAGGGCTTTCTGCCAGGCCACTTGCTCAGCTTCATGGCTCCCAAGGGCTCCATTTCCCCTCACCCTTCAGGAAACTCCCCGCTAGATTCAGGTCATCGTTCTGTAAGGGACCCTAAGTGACCCCGCATGGATTCACACACTGGGTCGCTGATTTTCTTCGTCCATTCGTGAGCAATTTGTTGACAGCCTCAAGTCTGCCGGGTCCCGGGCTAAGGAGGGGACCTGGAGGGATCAGACAGAGCAAGGGGTGAGGTGAGGGACACAGCCGTGTCCACCACCCACCGGACACTTAGGTTTAACAAAGTAAGTGTGATGTCCGGCTAAAAGCAACTGTCTGGGGAGAGTTCATTCCTGTGGGACATGAAACCCGAAGCTCCAGTCCACGCAGCATCCCCCCTGAGCCCCAGCCAAAGGAGCTGCCATCTCAACAGTGACACAGGAAAAAATGATGTTGAATACAGCAGAAAATCAGGAAGGCAGAGATATAGCTTCCACATGAGAGAAAAATCAAATAAATTGTGCCATTTTGATGAAACGTCTCAACGGTTGAGACAGACAGTATTTTTATGGTGCTGCAGGTGCATTGTAATTGATCAAAAAAGTCCTTTCTACATGGAAAGCTTTCAGGTCCATATTTGATCTGGACCATAAATCATGTCAGTTGTGCCTCTGGGTTCACATGCCTGATGGGGGGAGAGCATTGAGGACATTTCTGATGGATTTGCTTACTGTTCTCGAGTCTGGAAGTAGCCATGGGGCTGGCAGAGAAGCCTCAGGTGTCATTCACACATCACATCCAAGGAGGCCAAGGCCAGCTCCCAGGGTGCCTGGTTCAAGGCATCCCAGGTAGGAACGTGTGGGAACATCCCTGAGCCGGGGGTCTCTGAGGGGCGTGGGGCCCCGACAACACAGTGACCAGCAGACCAGTGTGGGCCCTGCTCGTTGGCCTGGTCTGCCCATAGGGGGCTCTCCACCCATGCAGACCCCATTCACGGAGCCCACACTTCCTTCCACATGAACTCCAGTCCAGCATGGAGACTGATGGTTGGGTGCATGGTTCTTTCACTAGAGCTACCCATTGGACAGACCAAAGGCGAGGAGCCTTGGTCTCATTGTGCCAGAACTTTCCTCTGGGTCAAGTATCCTGGGAGCAAAGTGTTAGATCCTGAAGGCAAATTCTTTGGCAACTTTAGGAAGGTTCACTCTCCTTAATCCCATGGCTCCACAGGCCTCCAGCCCAGCTCAAGAGGGAGGGAACATTCACGAAAGTTCAATGATGAACCACCATCCATATATCAGGGTGACCTACAGATCCTGTCTCCCTAACCATAGTACAATCTCTACCCCCCAGGTCACCAAGACAGCTTTTCCTGGAATAGTTCTTGATGTCTGGCATTTCTGAAGTACTTTTTTTTGAGGAGTTCCTGATATTTTAGGGTCCTCACCACCAACTCATCTGTCCACGTTGTAGGCATCCCCAACCATTCTCAACATGAAACTTGAAGTCCCTTGTCACTGCTGGCAACATCCAGCTGCCACGTTCATGCAACCGGTAATTAGCTCATTCATCCATTTGACTACGGTGCTTTGCATCCAACTATGTGCTGGACGCCGTCCTGGGAACGAGGAGCTTGAGAGTAAATCAGATGAGGCAGATGCCTTCGCCGACCCTTCTGGTCAAGGAGGTGAAGGCTGTTAAGAAAATATTAAATAAGATGAATGCACGCATCCCACAAACAAAAATAGGCACACACCTTAATTTTTGAGAAAATCTATGAGCGGTGTAATCAGGAAGAGGGCACAACGAAAGAAAACAAAGCCATGGGTGGGGAGGCATCATAAAGGATGGAAAGAGGGGACGTGAAGTGGGCAATCTGACATCAACAACAGCAACAAAATGAACCCTGCGGTAGGTTTCTGATTAGAAACACAGAGAACTTCAGCACGATTCACTCCAACTCTGTTTTTTTCAAGGCTACCTGGGAACCTGGAGTAAAATGAGGCAGTTCAGAGAGTCTCACGGTGCCCTCATTGGGAGAGAGAGAAAGAGCAGAGGCAGGAGTGCAAGGAAACTGCTTGTCCCACAGCCCCCGGTGGCTGTGTCATAATGTCTGACAACACCCGTGGTCGTTTGCCTTCAGTGTCCAATTACTGTGCCCCCCAGAATGCCGAGAAGCCCTCTGTACAGGCTCATTTGCAGCAGGGAGGGAGAAAGGTGAGTGGAAAGACACGATGTGGAACTGGGAGGAAACGCCAAGCACGGGAAGGTCTGCATCCCTGTCACATGCTCTCAGACCTCACTCTACACACCCACGTGACAGGCTCCCATCGTGAGGCCATCAGACCCCCCTGAAGATGAGTAAGCAAACAGTCTGTCTCTGAGAGGCTGCTAACCCACGAGGGGAGTCCTGGGCTAAGAGCCAGGGGACCCAGGTCGGAGCCCTGCTGCTGCCAGTTCCCAGACAGTGGTGCCAGTGGCGTCCCGGATGCCTGTGCAATAGGAGAAGAGCACAGTGACAGCTGCCCAGCAAGTCTCAGGTATTTGAAAAGCTGAAACATGGTCACGATGAGTCATGATATCCGTACCTACATGCTCATGGCCACTGCTCAAGGGGGACTCATTATGTGTCGGGATATAACAGCTCAGCAAAGCGCACAAATCCCTGGTGGCGTGGAGCTTACATTCTGTGAGCAGGCGATGCGGACTAGACATGCACACGCAGCTCAAATATTCAGAGGAAGAGCTGGGACCGGGACCCAGCTGCTCAGTTGTCAGCCACGCCTATGTCCTTGCAACTCTGCCAGGTTGCTTGGACAAGAGTTTGGGGAATAAATTATGTAGGATGGAGGGAATAAGATAGCAGAACACACACGGCAACTGCACAGCCTCAGGCAAACTCAGGCTTTCCTTGTCCACCGCCAGAAGACACAACTGACCCCAAAGCGTGCAGCGCGATGAAACCCACAGAAACAGTGTAATGGGGCAAGTTCATGCTTCTAGAGCATCAGAAATTTGGAAACAAAGCCGAATAGAAGCCGCAGAGTCCAAAGCAAAGCTAAAATGTCCATAGTCAACGGGGAGCCATGGAAGATCTTATGGCAAAGAATGACAAAAACTGAGTTTGGAGGAATAGCAAAACCTTTCCCCAGTAAGACTATCACAATTTGAGAGATTATTTCTAAAATAACCATTTAAAGTCTCGGGGCGGGGGGGCGGGGCACCTGGGTGGCTCAGTTGGTTGAGCATCTGACTCTTGATTTCAGCTCAGGTCATGATCCAAGGTCATGGGACTGAGCCCCGAGTCGGGCTCCATGCTGAGTGTGGACCCTGATTAAGATTCTTTCCTCCCTCTACCCCTCTCCCCAACTCATGCTCTTGTTCTCTCTCTCTCTCTCTCTCTCTCTCTAAAGAAATAAAAAAATAGAAAATATATATTTAAAGTCTGGGAATCCCCCTAAAGGCTGGTTCAAGGAACAAATCAAAGCACACCTGGTGGAGGGCCCAAAACATCACTACGAGCAGGGAAATAAAATAACCAAAGTCACAGCAACAGAGAGCAAGTAACACTCTCCAAAAAACACCTCCTGAAGGGCCAGGCCCTGGGCAGTGTATGACCCCCCCTTTAATATAGCAGTGCTCGCAGGTGCAGAGCACATAACAAGCTTTTAAAACTCATGAGGGACACAAGACTAGCCAAAATGATGAAACGGAAGAATTCTCTTCAAAAGAAATTCCAGGAAGAAGTGACATTAAAGAATTGATCAAAACAGATTTAAGCAACATAACTGAACAAGAACTTAGAATAACAGTCATAAAATTAATCGCCGGGTTTGAAAAAAGCGGAGAAGACAGCGGAGAATCTATTGCTATGGAGATCAAGGGACTAAAAAGTAGTCACGATGAATTAAAAAATGCTACAAATGAGGTGCAGAATGAAATGGAGGCGACCACAGCTCGGATTGAAGAGGCAGAGGAGAGAATAGGTGAATTAGAAGATAAAATTATGGAAAAAGAGGAAGCTGAGAAAAAGAGAGATAAAAAAATCCAGGATCACTAGGGCAGAATTAGAGAACTAAGTGATGCAATCAAACAGAACAATATCCGTATCACAGGAATTCCAGAAGGAGAGAGAGAGAGAGAGAGAGAGGCTAAAGGTGTACTTGAATAAGAACATACAGCAAATGGAGGAAGCTTTATCCAGTGAAATTTATTAAAACTCAAGTGTGCATGGAAGAGTCTCCAAGACAAGGTGTATGTCAGGACATAAAAGAAGCCCCCCAAAATTGATGAGGGATTAAATCATACAAATATGTTTTCCAACTACGACAGACTAAAATTGGAAATCAACTGCAGAAAGAAATTTGGTAAGTTTACAAAGGGGTGGGGATTAAGTCACACACTCATAAATAACCAGCAGGTCAAGGGAGAAGCCACAGGAGACGTTAGAAAATATCTGGGGTGAGTGAGGAGGAAGACGTAGCAAGGCAGAGCTCATGGGTGCAGGAAAAGCAGCACGTAGAGGGAAAGCACTGCCGTGACTTCCTGGAATCCTGGACTGCCAGGGGCAGGCGGGGAGGACTGAGCTTGGTTGTCACCGGCAGGGACCGAACGGGAGGCTTAGCTGGGACAGAAGGGGGTTCTCAGGGATGACGACAGAAAGAATGACCAAAAAATAGTTCAGAGGTAGAAGAACCTGGATGTCCGTCAAGTTTGCAGAAGCCTTCCCACAATCGATTCTTAGGGGATCAGTTAGCTTATTGATTATGGAGAAATGTGTGTCCGCTACGAAAGTTTGGATAAATATTACGGTAAAAAGAAGTGGACGGCAGTTTCTTATAGACTTAACCAAACCCTTACCGTGTGACCCAGAAATCCTGCCTGTAGAGGGTTCACATAAGAGAAACAAAATATGTGTTCACGCAAAACCTGCGCAGGAGCACTTACAGTGGTTTCATCTGTAACCGTGGAGGCGGGAGACGCCCCGGATGTGATGGATAAGCAGGCGGGGACGTCCTGACGCTCCACCACTGACCAGTGAAAAGGAACGAACTAGGGATAGAATCGGAGACGTGAGCAAACCTCAAACACATTTTGCGAAGTGAGAGAAGCCAGACTCCAAATAGTACATGTGATTCCGTTGATAGGACATTCCGCGAAGGGGGAAGCTGAGGACCGGAATCAGTAGTTCCCAGGGTCGTGGACGAGGAGACAAGCCGGGAAACCGGAGGATGGGGGGGCGGGGGCCGTGGCTGCACGCACTTACTTGTAAACCCTCACGCAACGGCACCCCAGACCATGGACTCACTGTGTGCAAAGAATACGTCAGTAAATCTGGTTGGAGCCAAGAGAAGAAGGGAAATGCAACATAACTCACCCCAATACCGTTCTCCTCATGCATCCGATTAGCAAAATGAAAACTTGGCACAGAAGGAAAACAGCAAAAAGTTCGAGTGCAAATACTAGGCAGCTGGCTGCTTTCCTTAGGGTCAGACTTCCAAGGAAAACAGGTTTCCTGAAGTATTCAAGCGGTGCTCAGCAGTGGGGAACCCCTTCAACCTCATGCAGATGGAGAGAGTCAGGACGGAGTGTAGACACAGACCCAGAAGGGTGTGACGGGAAGGACGCAGTCCTGGGTTTCACAAGCAGACCCCACGGCACCTTCGTCCTGAAAACGAAACCAGGAAAGATCAGACCCTGTTTAAAATGCACCCGGCACACTTTCCCCGGCCTTGCCCCGGCTGGGTAGCGGCCTCGGGGTGCCTGCGGGCCCTGGCCGGCGGCCCGGCACGTCCCTGGGAACCTCTCCACGCGCAGGGAGGGACTCACTTCTGTTCAGAGCCCACCTGCTGCTCTACGCTGGCAGCTTTGTGTGGATCACGCGGCCAAAACCACAGAGAGGAGCGTCATGCTGTTGGTGCCACCCCAGCGGGTGGGAACGCCCACGAGCCCAGCACTGAGTGCAGGAGCAGGAGGGGCCGGACCAGGTCCCTGACATCCCCACACCTGACCCCCAGCCTCCCGCGGAGGCAGGGCAGGTGCACAGACGTAGAATCTCCCGAGAAACACAAGCCCCACGTCACCCTGCGTGGGGGTCAAGGATGAGCCTATTCTCCACCGTCCCGCGGACCGAAGGCAGCACCTGCCAGAAGGCTTGACAACGTGGCCAAATCCTCAGGCGGTAGACGGTGCAGCCACTGGAATGTGGGGCCTGAAACCCAGCGCGGGGGGCTCCCGCGTGCTCTGCTGCCTCCTGGGCCCACGGGACGGCGTTTGCCCAGAACAGCGGGTGACGAGCGACGCTTGTCATCCAGGTTTTGCTGCTCCGCTCCGCGGATCCCTGGAACACGGCACATCCACGGCCTTTCCACAGCCGTCAGTCACACGCTTCCCGGTGATGGTTTCCCGGCCTCGACAGGAGTCAGTACTTCCCCTGCAGGAGCTTCGCAGTCAGACTGGGAACTCCCGGATGTCAGGGGCCCTGCTCTGTCCTGTCCAGGTCCTTCGGTCCATGACTGAAGGGCTGTCTGTCCTGGGCGCCCAGTGGCCTCTCAGAGGGAAGGCTGTGACTCGTGAGCCCAAACCCCCTGACGGCTGATTCTGGAGAGGGTCTCGGTCAGAGGAGGCCGACCTCCGAGGCAGGAACAAGCAGTCCTAGGTATTGGGGATTCAGACAACAGAAATATATGCCTCCCTCACTCTTTGTGCATCGTGGACCAGCCGGGGGTCTGGCATCCTGACTCCTAGATCCCGGGAAGGGGGTCGGCCAGCGGGGGATCCAGGCAGCCTGCCATGGCCCTGGCAGGAGTCACAGCTGAGAACTGAGCCTGGGGCAGGGAGCAGAGCCAGGCTGTGGGGTGTGGGGATAGGGTCACTGTCAGGCTAACCCCTGTGGAATCGGTCCTGAATGCCTGGAGCCCATGATGAATATGAGCATCCAAGTCAGCTCAGGCACAGCAGGGGTGAGGGGGACAGGTGCAGCAGGGGTGAGGGGAGGCAGGCACAGCAGGGGTGAGAGGAGGCAGGCACAGCAGGGGTGAGGGGGGCAGGTGCAGCAGGGGTGAGGGGGACAGGTGCAGCAGGGGTGAGAGGAGGCAGGCACAGCAGGGGTGAGGGGGGCAGGTGCAGCAGGGGTGAGGGGGACAGGTGCAGCAGGGGTGAGAGGAGGCAGGCACAGCAGGGGTGAGGGGGGCAGGTGCAGCAGGGGTGAGGGGGACAGGTGCAGCAGGGGTGAGAGGAGGCAGGCACAGCAGGGGTGAGGGGGGCAGGTGCAGCAGGGGTGAGGGGGACAGGTGCAGCAGGGGTGAGAGGAGGCAGGCACAGCAGGGGTGAGGGGGGCAGGTGCAGCAGCAGGGGTGAGGACAGAAGGCACAGCAGGGGTGAGGGGGGCAGGCGCAGCAGAGGTGAGGGCAGAAGGCGCAGCAGGGGTGAAGGAGGCAGGCACAGCAGGGGTGAGGGGGGCAGGCGCAGCAGGGGTGAGGGCGGAAGGCGCAGCAGGGGTGAAGGAGGCAGGCACAGCAGGGGTGAGGGGGGCAGGCGCAGCAGGGGTGACGGCGGCAGGCGCAGCATCAGGCAGCGGAGGGAGGAGAGCAGGTTCCAGGAGAAGCACCAAGCCAGGCTGCAGAAGCCTCACCGGCCAGGAAGAGGCACTGCTGGAATTAGACTGGGGAGGGGGCCCCCCACAGTCCCCCCTTCCTCTGTCCTGCCCTGACCCCCCTGCAGCTCCGTCCCCATGAGACACCTGCAGGGAAGCAGGCTCTGCCCGGCTCTGGCCTGTGCAGGTGAGCCGTGTGCAAGAGAGGCCACCGGGGACAGAACGGCTGGGGTTACCTTCCGTGGAACAGAGGGGTCCCCCAGAGTGGGAGCCCAGGGGGCTCAGCCCTGCACGGTCACAATGGAGAGGACTGACTTGGGTCGGGGAGCCCGTGGTCCAGCGGCTGGGGATGTGCTCAGGGTTTGGAGCCCGGACGGAGGGAGAGCCGGTCCTGCCCCAGGATATTGTATCCCCAGTTTACCAGTTTCAGAGGATGGGAAGTGCAGGCTTCCAGCTGGAGCACTTGAGGTCGTCGGGGAGGAGTCAGCAGCTCAGGGAAAGCCTGGCTTTAAAGGGTGTGAAAAGCCAGGGTGAGGGGGGCAGAGCTATTGAGCTGCAAGTGGGAGATCCGTGGGCCCAGAAGCTAACGTGTCATGTCCCCTGCGTGGAAGCTGGGGCAGCCTCCTAATGGAACAGGAGCCCTCATCCCAGATTCTGGGCCCTCCTCGGGGGCTCAGCCGTCCCGGCCACGTTCCTTGTGACAGTACAGCGTGTCTGTGGTCCCCCTGGTGCTCTCCCTGTGAAGGAGGGTCGTGTGCCGTGCGGCCGTGGGGCCGAGGGTCTTCCTGCCCCATCAGACATGAGTTCCGCAGGGGACAGACACCCCGTCCAAGACCCTGTGGGCTCTGTCATCTCGACAAGTCGGCGACTAGAGGACGATAAAGTCATACTGCCCATCACGGACTGGAGACTCACGTGTTTTCGTCACGTCACTGTGCTTTGCAAACTGTTGTTTCAAAGCCTTCTCCAGCAGACAAATCCCCCGCCCCCGACATAGTTGCTTAAGAGATTGTCTTAACCGACTGTGATACGAAGTTGATTTATGACAGAATGGCGTTGGTGCAGAAAACCAGCCATTTGAGCACTAAAATGAAACTCAGCAAAGTTCATGCTTTCCGACTCGTCGTCCCTCAGGAGTTCATGAGTAAAGAGCTGGCTCTTACATTCACGATCTCCCAAATCCTACTACAGACTGGCTTGTTTGGGCTCAAGGTATGTTCAGGACTTAAAAATCCCCGTAGAAAATGGTTGCAAAAATGGTATCTGCTTTCTGTTTCCGATGCAGGTAAAGCCAGGAAAAGTGCTAGAAATCCTAGCAGAGAGCAGGTCCCCAAACGATGTAACCTCAAGAAAATGGAAATGGGGTGGCGGAGGCCGAGACGGATCTCAGAACTGTGGCCGCTGACTTGTACGTCCCTCCAGGTCAGGGGCTTTGATCAAGGTCATTTTTAATACAAGAAATGCCAGTAAGTGTCACAGGCGTCACAGGTCTGTGACTTCACAGTGGAAAGTGATTCCGCCCACCGCCCTGCCTCCGTGATCAGAAGGCTGTTGTCCTCCTCATATCATAATTTCATTCTTCGCTTTCGTCATTTTTGCCACTCTAGAGAAACTGCAGAATTTGGAAAATGCCCTTTTTAAAAATCATTTCTATCTCCCCGTGTTATGCAAAGCTTGCATTGCCTTAGGGAGGAATTGAGCCCCGAGAGCCGTCTCAGCCTGAGAGGAGCTACAGAATTTATATCAAGGGTTTGCAGCTCATCAGCCAGTGTTCCTGGGAAAAGTCTTTCCCAAAGGCCACGGGCAGGCCTGGTTGGCTCTTGGACGAGCCGCTGCCCCCGGGCATCCCCGCAAATCCATCTCGGCGTCCGTGCGGAGATCGTCCAGGAACCAGCGAGGAGGCTGCACTCTCAGGAGTTTCTGCAGGCTGAGAGAGGACCCACGACCATAAATGACACACCTCTGCCTGAGTTGCATCCAACTCCGGGTGCCAGAAAGCCAGACTCATCCCAGAGGCGAATGGAGGGCCCCCCGCTTGATCTGCAATTATGCACATCACACAGAGGTGGTCCTCAAGGTGGCCTCCATGTGCTTCCTGCTGAAAGAAAGCATTTAAGGGAAACCAAAGAGGCACAATGGAAAGAAAATGAGTTCCCTCCTGGCCGAGCCACCTTCAGACGAGGCCAGCCCGCAGATCTGCTGCTTTACCGTAAGTTCCACAATCGGGTAAGAGGCTAAGTTCAAGTGGCAGCATGGGACCCACCCCAGCACAAGTGGGGGAAGAGGCTTCCCTTTACGACACCCAAGGACAGGAAACTTAGTGTCACCCTTGCATTCCTGTGCCGGCTATAAAATCGGCTGTGAGACCATCCGTCGTCCAGCCTTTGCTGCAGGATTCCCCTGCAAACAGCTTGGGCTATCCCTCAGAGAGGAGTAGCCGGGAGGACGGAGGAGCCTGGACTGATAAATCCAAACGGAAGTCATCAACCATGGCAGATTGTGCAGAAGGACCCGTGCAAGCTTGGAAAGAGGAGGAGAGACCGGGACGCTCGCCTTGCAACCCGACTTGCAAAACAATGTAGTTTTACCTGATAGTATCAGGACGTGGTAGCAGAATTCTTAACTAAATTAATTCTGTTTGGCACCCAGATACTTGAGGGTCCCATAGAAATGAAGCATATTTCCAGAAAAGACGGAATCCATTATTGTGGCCACCTCCTCTTTGTTTGGAGGTACGTGCAAAAGGAAGTCTGTAAAGCCATTTCCTGAAGCACTTCTCTGTTCATAACGCCATGGGTTCATCTGTTCCCCAGCTCACAGATAGTCTCAGTCCCCCCCCCCCCACCCATCCGTGCATCTACTCACTTCAAAGCTCACAGCCACTTGCTTCCGGGAACGAATCCTGCCGAGCATACAAAAACACCAGCCCCGTTTGCAGGGTCTCTGAGCACAGAAGAAAATTCAAGACTCCTCGATCACAGAATCTGAAAACTGGCCACTATTTTCCTAAAATCAGAGTATCTTTTTCCCAGTGGGAATCAGATTTCTCAGAGCCTGAAAAGCTAGCAAGGGAACATTGAGAAGGAGCGAAGAAACACCAGCAGAGTACGGAGGCTTCCTGCTTCGCCCACCATCAAGCCCACGGAGTCGGTCATCAGCACAAAGCGGGGCGCACAGGGGGCACGTCCTTGTGCACGTCGGTCCTGATGGCCTCTCATGGGCCCCGGCTCAGACCCTGGAACCCAGACGTGAGGACCTCACCCTGATTGTCCTTGATCATTTACAAAGACTGTCCCCATCTGTGGGTCCTAATCAGCTCCTAGCGAGGGACTCTCCGAAGAGCTTGTTGTCTGAAGCAAGGGCCACCTGCTGCTTGCACGGGTGGTCTGCAGAGCCCCGAAGGAGCACAGCAGCAGCTGCCCTGGAGCTTGGTGGAGGGAGCACTCGTGCCCCCCGCCCAGGACCCACTGAGCCGGGATCTGCGTTTTATCAGGACCGGCAGGTGCTCTGCGAGCACGGGACATCTGAGAGGCCCTGAAGCCGAGGGCGGATTCTCGACCTCGGCTGCACGTCAACATCACCTGGGGAGTTTTGAAAATGCTGGTGGATGCCTGGTTCTGCCCCGACATTCAGATGGTGCGGTCGCGGGCACGGCCCGATGCCGGGGGGTTAGAGACCCTCCTCGCGAGTCCAGGGTGCTGCAGTTCCCGGGTCACCGCATCCGTGTGCAAGTTGCCTGCCTGCAAACCCCCTGTTGAGAGGCCGATTTACACACCCGATCCCGAGGGACTCCAGTCCTGAGAATCTGCATTTTCACCTGGCCTGCACACGAATGCCGATGTGGGTGGTCAGGTCCCTGGAACACATTTGAGGAACACCATCGATGAGGGGGAGTGAGAGTGTGTAAGACCCTTCTTTGTTCTTGGGACGGTTCTCAGCTTGCTCGTGGGCCCCCATCGTAGCCAATGGCAGGAAGGGACCAGAACTAAAATAATCTTCCCTAAGAAAGGCGTTGGTGACTCTCCCAGCATATGGAAGAGTGCTCCTCAGGTTGATTCTGCTTCTTCAGAGCTGTGTCTTCTGTGTCCCAGGCACAGGGCCATGGTAGGGGGTCGCTCCCGGGCACAGGGTCTCTGCGGGGGTGGCTCCCAGGTGTCAGATCTTGGTGGGGGCCGCTCCCAGCCATAGGGGTACGGTGGGGGCGCGTGTGTTTCTCCGGATCACCAAAGCAGGGCTGGTTGCTGTCCATTCCGCCCTCGGCTTCCATCCAGAACGTGCTCCCGTCTCTCCCCTGTTCCCGGAGCTTTCCTGTTGGCAGCTCTTCTGGCCGAACGGGCAGGTCTCAGCACTGCCAGGACTGCCCCCCGCCCCCACTCCTGCTCTCCATGGCAGCCCTCCACCCCCCACCCCCAATATTTGGCAGGTGAGAATTACTGAGCCCCCCCCCCCCTCCACTAGAGACATAGGGAATATGCCTGAGAGTCCCTAACTCAGCCCTTTGGCCTGGAAATGCGCCTCGGCTATTTCTAAGCCAGCCTCTACTGTGCCTTGGTGCTCCTGGGACTTTCCTGAAGGGCCTCCGGTGTCCGGCCAGCGTCCACACCCACCCAGCCGTGGTCCACCATTTCCTGCAGCCTGAACTCTGAGTATAAGCCGAGACCTCCAGACCTGGTCTCCGACCTCACCTCCCCCGTCTCCTCCAGGCCCGTGGGAAAGACCACTCCTAAAGCTACAGTTCTAAACCCTGGCCTTACGTTGGAAGTGGCTGAGGAACTTTCTCAACCACCGGATGCCCTGGCCTCACCCCAGTGATGGATTTAATTGGCCTGGAAGGAGAGGTGGGTGTGGGCATTTTTGAAGGCCGCTAGGCGGTTTACGCAGCCTGAGCTGAGAACCCCGGCTTAAGTTGTGGCCCGAGGCCCTTATCCTCCCTTTAGAACAAAACCTCCGTGCCCTGCGGGCTCCCGGGCCGACCTGCCTTCGGTGGGAACTAAAGCTGCTTGGGATTTGGAAATCCTTTGTGGAACCTCAGTCATGATGACTATCGCTCTAAAAATGGTTTTAAAACCCTTATAGCAAAGAAACATCTCTGTTCAAATGTGTTTACCTCTTACTCTAAATGCAGAAACCCTATTGGCCCCAGGGGTAGAACCCTGGGATTTATGACTTACAGCAATGAAAATGCAGTGGTTTATGGAGCCTGGTCAGGGACTAGATTAGACAGCGATGCCTGTGTGTGCACTGGGGAGGGGGTGCCTGGACAATGCCGGCGGGCGTGGGTGTCGGGGGCCAACGTGGAGACCCCCAGTCCTGCTCACTCGGGCCCCACCCTCGTCCCGCAGGCAGAGGTGGGCAAGACCGGGCACTGGCCGGGCTGAGGGGACACCCAGAGCATAGAGGGTGAGCAGGAAGGTCGTGTGGATCATGGAGAGTGTTGATGAAGAGGCTGTGTGTCCCCAGGGTCTGGAGAGGCTCTGCTAGCTTGTGGCCAGGGAGACCCCTCTGAGCCGGTGGGACACAGCCACCCTCCCCTGCCGACCCCCCTGGCCTGGTGCCCTTCAGTGACCTGAGCCCTCAATGGACCAAACCCCCTCTGTTGGCTGGGAGCGCCCTCCCCAGCCTGTCAGTACCCCGGGAGAAACAGGGGTACTTTCCAGTGCGTCCTCCCTGCCGGCCGTTCAGCCCTTGGTTCAGACACACACTGGGGAAGATGCCTCCAGGAGGGCACAGCCGGACCCCGCAGGGCTCAGGCGTTGCCAGGAGAGCTCGTGAGAAAGGTGGCCCAGTGAGAGCTTCACACGGGGCCTCTCCTGCTGCTGTGCTGTCAGGGACCACCGCTGCTGGCCACAAGGGAGTCTGGCTGGGTCTTGAGACGTCTCTGGGTCTTCCTCAGCCTGCAGGGAGGGTGGGCTGACCTCCGGCCCGTGAGCCTCAGATCTACGGCAGCGAGGCCCCCAGGCTGGCCTCTGCACGCTGGCTCACTGCCCCCGTGGCCCCGTCTGTCGGTCCGAGGACAGTGTGAGGCTCTTCTGTCCCCAGCTCTGACCCTGGTGGGCCTCCTGGCCATGTCCAGTCCCCAGAGCTGGAGGGGGCATACACGAGGCTTCCTGGAGACCGGGAGAATCTCACTGTGCTCCTGCGCATGACAGAGAAAGCAAAAAGAGATCTCATGTCTTAACCCAAAGCCCCATTCCGCATGCAGCCTCCAAAGAGTGCTAAGATTTGAGTTTCCCTTACACGCAATTGCAATTAGTGGAACACAGCTTCATTTTTGTAACTCAAGTCATACCACAGACATCTGTCACCACACGCGAAAATGAAAACATAGGATCACATTCGTGCTGGTGGAGCAGAGGCCTGAAGGCCTTTTATCATTGGTTCATGTGCTAAGACTGAAAATAAAAACTGCTTCTGAGTACAAGATCTTTTCAAGTGCAGTATGTGTAATGGGAAGACCCAAGGCTCTGGGTACAGAGCTCCCTGCGCGGCGACCAGCGGGAGGCGGTGACGGTCGGGACACAGCAGGAATGCCCGAGAGAGGCTGCTGTGACGAGTGGCCGAGGCACCGGGAGGCCCGGCCCCGAGCCCTCTCGGGGCGGGTGGCAGGGACGTGCCACTGTCCCGGGAAAGCAGATTGAGTGTGCTAACGCTCATCGGACCCGAAGCAGCGTGCTTCTCTAAAGCCTCCCGTGGCTCCCGATGGCCACGTGCGGGCCTCCACGTGTTGTCTCGGTCACTTTCTCCAAATGCCCCTTCCCCCCTCCTGGCCACAAGCTTGGGCTCCAGCAAACACGTCTCGTTGCGTGCTGAGTGGATCCCAGGTTCACATCCCTGGATGCTCTCACACTGCTGCCTGTGCCTGAAATGTGTCCCCTGCCACCGGTGGTCAGAGTGCAGCCCCCGCTGTCCCCTCGCTGGACTGCTCGGCGGGGCAGCCGAGTGAAGAGAGCAACACTGGAGACGGGAGGTGTCTGTGAACAGAGCCACCGTGCAGGGAGGGGCCAGGTGGGCTTGTAGTTTCAGAGCATTTCGGTAAAATCATCCCTAGACTGCGCTCACGGAGGCAGGGGTAGATTCTCACTCTGCACCGTGCTTGGCGAGCACATTGAATCGTTGTCCGGTGACCTGTGGTCTGAGCCCCGCGAGCCTGAGGCTGGTGACAGTCCGCTTGGACCGCTCCCCATGGGACAGGAGGAGCGGGCGCCCTCCCTGGTGTGGAGCCCCAGCTCCCGGGCTGCTTTGCCCACGTCTTGTTCTCGGAACACACGTACCTCTCCCGGCACGGACCCCGCTCGGGGTTTCCATTCGGGCCGGGGTGCGCACGGCGCAGCCGAGGCACCGGGCCTCTCCCGGCAGTGAGCTAGGTTTTCTGAAAAGTTGCATCTTTTCATCAAACGCAAGTTATGAGTTTCACCACCAGGCGTTTTTAATTCCCTGTGCTCTGTCCGTGGCCTCCAAACCTTGGTGTGCGACACCAAGAGGCGCCTCGAGCTCCGTCACGGTAACGGGGACTCTTGGGAACACTCACTCAGTCCTTAGGGGTGTTCAGGGCTGGGGATTTGTCCCTTTTTTCCCTTAAATCGGTGATGTACAACTCCTGTCAAGGCATAGGTGTACATTTTGAGAATCCGTGGACACTTTGGCTTGTATTTACTGCGAAGAAAGGCTTATGACCAACCGCCCAGCTGCACTTGTTTCTTTCTACATAATCCAATCACTTTTTCTAGCAAATTCGTTCTTGGTGTTAAGATACTGAAAACACAGTATCAGTCACCTTCCTTCCACACCGTTTCTCCACTGCCTGATCCTGCTGCTGCTCCGACAGACCTCAGCTAATTATCTTCAGGTTTCTCACGGCCACCAAGGACCCAGCGCCTTCCCCACAAGGGATGAGACACGCAAACGGGCAGAGCCCATGGGCCGAAAAAGGGCCTTGCACTCCGTCCGGGAGTGACTCAGGCTTGCAAAGACCTTTGTTTGCTCTAGGACACGACACAGCCATATTTTCAGTCCTGCCATGCTGGGGATTCTCTGATCTTCATCTTTGACTTACTTTTAAAAACTGCTCTCGGGACGCCTGGGTGGCTCAGTCGGTTGAGCGTCCGACTTCGGCTCAGGTCATGATCTCACGGATTATGAGTTCGAGCCCCATGTCGGGTTCTGTGCTGACAGCTCAGAGCCTGGAGCCTGTTTTGGATTCTGTGTCTCCCTCTCTCTCTCTGCCCCCCACCCCCCACGCTCTCTCTCACTCTCAAAAATAAATAAACGCTAAAAAATAAATTAAAAAAAAAAAACATTCTCTTTCCAGAAAATGCAAGGTAATTTTTTGCACTGCTTAGCCACATCTTACATAAAAAGGAAGACCGACCATGCGTGAGGCCCGTGTGGAAAGCTGGTTTCTCGGTCTGTGCGTGAAAGGGGACGTACATCTGAGGCTGGGAACAGTGGACCGTCGTGTTCTGCTGTCACATGACACCTCCAACAGAGTCTGGGCCGAACCTGAGAGGCACTGATGTATCTGCAGAGAAACGCATGAACATTCACACTCAGAGGAATGAATACAAAGATTATATTCATATAATGAAGAATGACAAAAATGGGGGACAGATCAGCTCTTTGGGCTGGAATTGTGCACAGGAGGCAGGGCCCCCCCTCTCCCCCAAGTGTCTCCTTGCAGGGGCCAGTGGCCACCTGAGACCTGGGGAAGGTGAGCACGATTTGTTGGCACGTGGCCAAAGGGAAACAAACATTCCCATCGCCTGACTCATGACCCCGGCGTGGCATTGAAGACGTGGCTTGCAGAGTCCTGGGCTCGCTGATCCACAGTCTGAGTCCGTCACAACAGCTGCAGAGAGAGACACAGGCTGAGGACAGCAGCTCCATCAGGAGCCCCAGGCATGATGGGAAGGAGGAGCAGAGACCTCCCTTGAGCTGAGAAACGAATCTCAGGGCACAGAGAAGCAGAAAGCACAGAGGTCCTGATTCCTGCAGCCACCAGGGTCCTGTCGGTTCCTGGATTCATTCCATTGCCCTGCCCTTGTAGCTGTCAGCATCTCACAGACCACATCTAGACCCAAAGTGATGAAGATTCCCACCAAAGGTGATTTTTCCAGCCCCTTGCCCTGCCCTGTGAGCCCCTCATTACTAATGGGGCTCCTTTCCTTTCCTCCTCTGCCCCGACATGAAGAAGACAGCTTGTTCCAGTCCCCATGATTGTGGCTTATGAGCAAAAACCGAATACATTTTCTCTGCCACGGCAACAATTCTGCCTCCCCGCCCAGGGGCCGCCTACCCCAAGGGGTTGCCTGGATGCCCAAAGCCGAAAAGACTCCTTTCCAGCATCTGCAGGGAGTCTGTGATCCAAAACCTGGGCTCCTGGCCCTCAACATCTGGGGGGAAGGAAAGACACACAGCCGTCAGCTCCCATCAGCCAAGAAAAATATCCTTGCCCCATTCCGCTTTGTACTTTTTCCAGAAACGGCTCAGACTGACTAATGTCAGAGGGAAAGGCAGATAAAGGGAAGGCAGAGAGAATGACTGGTTTGAGTCTTTTTCTGGAATCTGCAAGAGACAGTTTTTCATTTAGCTCATGCTATTTGTACAGAAACCAGGGCATGCAAATATTTACTTGGTTCTCAATACTACCAGACATCTGTCCAGTTTAAGAACTGACCCACAAAAACGTCACGTTGCGTAAACATAGCCATCCTTTAGCCAGAGAACAGCTTTAAAAGAAAACTCTGAAATGCTTAAGGAAAAAAAAAAAAAAAGAAAAAAGACAAAAAAAAAGCTTTATTTAATCAGTGGCAGATAGGAGAAGTAATATTCCTGAGCCGGAATAGTCATAAGGAGAAACCAAGTTTCGACAGAGCACCGATCCTTTTTATCGTGTAGAGTTGTTCTTGTGGTTCCTGCAAACATTCTGGAGGCTCAGCCGAAGCCGCTGCAGGGCTGGATGGAGTTGGCAGGATCCGCGCTGACATCCGTCCGCAGCCTGTGGCGGACTGTGTCTTTCCTCAGCCCCTTCGGCGAGCGTGTTAATCGGAGGCCATTTTCGGGGAGGCCCCTGAACTTCCTCCACTTTAATAAGATGCACTGGGCCCTGGGGACCCGGAGCGCACTTGCTGCCCGGCCAGCAGACACAGCTCCTTCCTGCCCAGGACTCACACCTCAGGTTCCGAGCAAGGGCACGCTGGCCCCGCCGGGACACTGAGCAGCGTGGTGTGGGACAGAGCACGCGGCCGGCGTGAAAGCGTCGACGTGCCCGATCTGGAAAAAGCAGCAGCATTCGAACCACCGTCACGGTCCGCCGCCCCCCACTGGATGTGCTCACACACTCCTTTAGTTTTAACCGAGTTTTTATTTGGGAGTAGTTGCGAATTTATACAAAGCTGTGAAAATAATGCAGGTGGTGCCGACACCCCCGTCGCACAGCTTCTCCTAGTGACGGCCGCGGAGGTGACCGTGGCACGTCCGTCAAAACCAAGGGGTTAGCACTGACAGCTTGTCACAGCGGCCGTGCGCCCCCCTATTCTCGTCCTTAGTGGCAGAGCTGGCACCGGGACGTGCACCCCTGACGCCCGTCGCCGCTCCAGGCCGGCGGGGATCTGTCAGGGGGCTGAGATGAAGGAGCATTCGCGTCAGCCACGGAGGGGACAGCCAGCTGGGGTCACACAGAGCGGGCGGAGCAGGACCTCCAGAGCCACCACCCCACCCGTGGCATCTCCAGCCCTGGGTAGTACCCCCCGCCTTCCAACCCTCGCTGAGTCTGGGCATCCTGGGAGTGGGCAGTCCTACCGAAGACACTGAGCACCGGCATCCCCCCCGCCCCCGCCCAGGCCCGATGACAGGACTCCAACGCCGCATCATGAAGCCATCTCTGGGAGCCCGAACGCCCTGCTTCAACCAGGAAACAGAGCGTGCGGTGGAAGCCGTCCCCGGGAGGTCCTCGTGCTTTATTCTGCAGTTGACCTGAGTGGCATCGCCCTAAGCACAGCTCAGTGAAGCAGAGAACCCCGCAGAAGGTCCAGGGCCGCTGAGAGCCCCGTGCACTGCAGCCTCTACTCTAACTGGCTTGTCCACCATCTTCAATTCACCACTGGGACCATGGGTGTCCCTTCGTGCCCCCACCCTGTGGAATATGGGCAGGAATGTCTATTCAGTTATTCGTCTGTCCCTCACTCATTCACTCAATAATGTTTTATTGAGCTGCCTACTGTGTGTTCTGCTGAGTTCTAGGACCCAGTACAAGCAGAGCCAATGTGATGGCCTTCACCGAGCTGCCTACTGTGTGCCCGGCCCAGGTCTAGGATCGACTCAAGTGGAGCTAATGTGATGGCCTTCACCGAGCTGCCTACTGTGTGCCTGGCCCAGTTCTAGCACCCAGTACGAGTAGAGCTAACGTGATGAACTTCACCCTCACTGAGCTTGTACTTCACAGTGAGGAGGTAAGCAACTGGTTGAAGACTCTACAGGATGACTCCCAAGGGCCTGCCGGGGCCACAGGGCACCTGGCAGGGCAGGGTGCCCGCCAGGGGAGCAGGGGAGCACGAGCAGGGAGATGAGAGCACAGACCCTGAACCACGGCTCAGCCATGCGTGTGTGAGGCACACCAGGGCCTGGCACTGTGGTCGGGACCTTCCATGCAGACTGAGGGTGAGAGGGACCCACTTTTTGCGGGACATTTTCTGCTTAGAGTGAGCCAAGCAGACCCCACTGTCAGAACAGGAAGGCACAGTGGCCATGGAAGGCTGGGAGCACCCTGAGGGCAGCTCCTCTGTGCTGTCTGTGCCCTGGTTCCCTGTCCCCCGCCACCCGGGTTTGGCCTGGTTCTCTGCCCCCCACCACCTGGGTTTGGCCTGGTTTCCTGTCCCCGCCACCGGGTTTGGCCACACTGTGATGGAGCGTGGTCTGATGTTTTCCACCTTCTCTCACTGCTAAGGACAAGAGGAATTCGGTGAGAAACAAGGATGTACGGGGGGGCCCTGGATCATTTTGTTTCAGCAGGATATTTTTTTGGCCTCATAAGGCGATGCAGGCTGAGGACGACTGGGGGTACCCCAGGGGTCCCCGGCCCCGGCTCTCACACCCACTGCGCTTCGGGAGGGAGCAGGCACAGAGGCAGCGGCTGGGCTGGTGCCCATCATGGTACATGGTGAATTATCAGTGCAAGAAGCAAATAATATGGAAAGATGAAACGCTGCAGTGGCCACGGGGTGTGGGACTGTGTTATTTCCCCTCAGCACATAATGTATGGTTATTACTTGAGTTATAATGGCTTAGGAATCATTTAGATACATCTTCTTTAGTATGATTTTTAGTCTGTTATTTAGACAGATGCTAAGTTAAGGGCTAGCTTATATTTTCATTATGAAATCTCAGAATCTACCAACCAACAGGCACGTGCTTCCGGGCCGAGCCCCTCCCTCCACATCCCCTCACAGGGCAGGGAAGGGACCTCGCTGCCCCAGGGCACTGGCTGCAGGAGGAACCAGCCCAGGACTTGTGCTCTGCAGAGGGCAGCCTGGAGCACGGGGGCAGAACTGCTTTCAGTGCCTCTGCACCAGCCAGGGGCATGTTTCTCAGCCCCCGGCAGGACCCATGGGTCTGTGCTCCCGAGGGCCAGTGGTCCCCAGGGACGGTGGTCCCAAGAGCAGGCGCTCCAGAAGGCGAGTGCTCCCCAGGGCAGGTGCTCCTGAGGGTCAGTGCTTCCCAGGGACGGGGGTCCCAAGAGCAGGTGCTCCAGAAGGCAAGTGCTCCTCAGGGCCAGTGATCCCCGAGTCCACACTCAGCCGTGGCCTCAGCACACTGCCAGCACACGCCCCTGTGTTGCTGCCCAGAAGAGTCCGTGTCACCCAAAGTGAACAGCAGGTGGAAACATCCTGAGTGAGGCTCATCCAGGGCTGCAGCGTCACCAGCTCGGGGCTTGTCTCTGACGTCAGTGTGCTCCATGGACACTCGAGTTCTGTTCTCCTCACGCTTGGAACTGGGTGATCACGGCCTCAGGAGCCCCTCGCCCCTTGGGGTGACAGGCACGTATGCAGATGTATGCACGTGCACGTCTCTCACGTGAGCACATACCCACATAAGTGCATACACACACACACGCATACTCATGAAAGCACATGCACGCGCACACATGGACACCCATGCATGCACACACACACATCCACATAAAGATGTCTGCACAGGACCATAGGCACACACAGCACCCACATGCACGTACCCACACAACCACGTGTGCACACACTCATGTACCTGTACCCACATACCTACGCACTCACGTGCGCACACACGCACACACACGTATGCACGAACACACACATGTATGCACACACACACACGCACGAACATGCACACACGCTCAGGGGCACCCTCCCAGGGAGCCGCCCAGCCGGCCTGGAGGCTCCCGGATGCAGGCCCCCGGACCACAAGGAAGGAGGCTGCACTCCACGGGGTTCCTCCCTCCACCTCATGGCCGGAGGGAGTGCTGAGGAGCCGTGAGGGGCTGTGGACATGTCTCTCAGTCCTACTGTGAAAGCAGAGGGACCCAGGGTCCCAGGGAGCTTCTGCAGGGCTGGTCTGCAGTGTAACTTCAGGTGACGACAGGTCGTGGTGCTGACCTGAGCCCTCTGGTCCAGAGTTCTGTGCCATGTGCTACGTGAAGACAGTCGGTGGCCCCCGAGGTGGGCACCCAAGGTCTCTGAGTAGAGGCCCTGCACTGCTGAGGACTGCAGGCTCCGGGGAGGACGGAGATGACCTCCTGGAGGGGTTCCAGACCACGGGCCTGACTCTGCCCTCCCTGCCCTCTGCAGAGCCCACGGAGCATCCCTGTACCTGACCCTGCCCTCCCTGTCCTCCTGCTCTGAATAATAGTAATTCACGATAGCCTCACTTCCAGTTTTGTGGAAGAAAATTTTATTAATTTAATAAAAGAAGGTTCACACATCAAGTCGGGTGCTCACAACATCCAGCCTCCCAGCTGCGGAAGCCCCGCGGTGAACAGCCCAGCTGGGGTCCCGACTGAGGGTCCAGGGCACAGTCTTCCCCTCACGTGGGACTTCCCACTAGCTATTTCCGCCATCCACCGCCCAGGTGTGATCTCTGGTCGGTTGTTAAGTCAGCCTAAGCGCTGGTTTTTCTCAGTTTCTCTTACAATCTCAGCAGCCTGGGCGTCTGCAAACTCCTCTTCCCTCCCTGATCCATCCCAGGGGGCCAGCCTGTCCCCTCCAGGAGCAACTGAGGCACATTAATCCCTCTTGTATTCAGGAACAACAGGGCCAGTTCTGATCCCGAGGGCAGATACGGAGCACAAGCCAACTAAGCCCCCATGACTGTGTGTGGGCGGCTCGGGGCAGGAATGCATAACAAGTTACACCAACAACTTCCATACAGACCACCCCCCTGACTCAAGGAGCCCAGCATGCGTCCCTGCACCTGACACCGCCCTCCGTAGAGCCCCCTGTGAGTCCCTGCCTCTGACACTGCCCTCCCTGCCCTCTGCGGAGAGCCGGTGGGGAGGTGACAGTCGGGTGTTCCCAGGCCCCTCAGGGCTGTGAGAACAAGTACACACGTGGCCACCCTGCCCTTCCTCCAGGAATCACAATCGGGTAAAATGAGCTCCACACAATTTACAGCGCACACGGAATTGATTTTTAAGTTTCTGAAATAAGAAAACGCAAAGACAAGTTACAACCTGGGAGAAATTACTCACAACGTTGGCAAAGGCTTTATGTCAAGAGTAAGTCAGGAACTCCCACAAATCAATAAGGAAAACACAAACCTCCCAGAAGAGTGGGCACAGCCGATGCTTAGCGGGAGACGAAAAGCGCGTGGGAGCAGGTCAGGGAGGCCCCGCTGCCCTCGCCGGGGCCAGGGGACACTGGCCGGACCTCAGGGCACAGGGCTTGTCCCCAGCCCGCTGCAGAAACGCCTGAGCGCACCGTGCGTCACACGAGTGGGGCTCCCCCGGCCTCTCCCGCAAAACATCCGCTTTGAAAACGGTTTGCAATTATCTCCTGAAACTGCAGACACACACCCGACCGTCCCACAGGGCTCCTGCTTGGCCCACGGCGTCCAGAACCTTTGCACACCTGGGGAGACTTGGTCAACACTGACCCGCAGAGCCTCACGGATGATGATGGACGAGAGGCAGAGGGCCCTCCCTGGAGGAGGACAGGGCGAGAGGGTGCACAGAGTGGACACGTTACAGCCGCTGATGCATGGGAGGGTACGGTTTCCAATTCAAATACCAAGTCAAGGCTGCTTTCAACATCTTGCCTTCTTCTGTAAGATAAAAGCAAACTAAAAACGTAAAAATGTACTTTAGGAGGGGGCACCTGGGTGGCTCAGTCGGTTGAGAGTCCAACTCTTGATTTCGGTTCAGGGCATGATCCCAGGGTTGTGGGATCGAGCCCTGTGTTGGGCTCCAAGCTGAGTGTGGAGCCTGCTTGGGATTCTCTCTCTCTCTCTCTCTCTCTCTCTCTCTCTCTCTCTCTCTCTCCCTTCCCCCACCCTCTCTCTCTCTTTTAAAAGAGTAAGTAAAGGCACTAACCCTTGTGACTCAAAGCCAAGGAGCCCACACGGCTACACCGCAGTTCGGCCTCGGCCTGTGTTCTGTGGCTACCGTTTCTCAGACCAGCCGGCACTGGGCGGACCCGAATCTGTACGCGGCGAGGAGCGGCACGTCTCAATCATCTGTGTGCGACGCACACACAGACCCCTCGGTCCCTCCCGGGAACCTGAGTTGGTGGCTTTGGCGTCATCTTCCACTCACCCCGCAGCCAGGCCAGCACGCCTGGAAACCGAGGCCAATGTAGGCCACTGCGCAGGCCTGGGACCAGTGTGCAGGGGGGACATGTGAGGGGAGCGCGTGGTGGCCGCCATCCCGAGTCTCGCGAGTGCACAGGAGGAGAGACACGAACGTGTGCTCCCCGACAGGGGAGAGGCCGGCGGGAGTCTGGCGATAACGCGTGTGCCCTTTTCACGGGCTCTGGAAGGACGCATCACTTCCGGCTTGGAGAGTCAGCAGTGGCAGAGAGAGGGCTTTCGATGGAGAAGAAGCAAGTGTCCCAGCCCCTCCCAACGTCAGGTGCTCCAGAGACACCTGCCACGTGCTGCCCACCGAATGTGAGCGGCTCTAAGGGTGCTTGACGGTTTCCCATTTCACAAATCGAGGCTCTGAGTTTGGACAGCTGCTCCCGTGTCGCTCAAGGCAGACTCGGGACTCGGATCCTAGCCGTGTGTTCACCCACGGACGCACTCACGCACGGGACGAGGACGTGTGGCCGGTGGAGAGAGCGAGGTCTTGGAGCCGGGTCTGCGTGTGCACCTGCGCTCGCTGCTGGGTGAGTCTGGGGTCTGTGCGGAAGCCTGGCCTCCGGTCTTCGCCGACCCGCCGGGAGGAGGGCTCCCACCTCACGTGCTCTGTTGCTCCTTACAGCCCCTTCGCTCGGTTCTAGGGGCACGATTTCCTAGCGTGGAGCCCGCTGAAGAACCAGATACCAACTTTTCTTTCCTTTTCTTAGAACTGGATATTTTGAAGTGTGCGTGTTCGTTAAAACCAGACTTTAAGACCCCGTTGAGCCAGACACCCCCCAGCCCCCTCTGGCACTGGCCCAGCTTGTGCTTGAAACTGAGCCCCATCGGGTTTATGTGGTTTGAACCAGCAGAAAATGTAAAGCTTGTTTTCTAGAGAACTGCTTCCCCCTAGGCAGCTGTTGTGTCTTTTCAGACCCCACCAACAAACCCACCTGCTGTGTCTGCCGAGGCCTGGACTCCAGGTCTGCGGCTCTGGTTCCGGCCTGGGGACGAGCGGGGCCCCGCGTTCCTCTCCCAAAGTCAGGAGCCCAAGACCCCACCCGGCTTACACCAGCCCTGGGAGCACCCCCGCAGCCCCTCCTCCCGACGTCAGGGGCGGGATTTTGCCTCGTCCTGGGGTGGGCTCCACACCAAAGTGAACGCGGGATGTGTGTTCCGTAGATGCGTGCCGTGTGTGTGCCCCCTCTTTCCTCACAAACAGTCCGCTTCCCCACCCTTTCACCAACGTGTATGTGACCGCAGCCCCCGTGATTACAGAGCACTTGTTCCCTCCCCCTTCGGGGACACGGGTCACCCTGCCTCCCGCTCGCCCGGCTGCCTCTCGAACAAGCCCTTCCCTTCCTGTGGCCTCCCTGCCTCCGTGGAGGGCTTTGCTGCCGACCTGGCAGACGGACCCGCGTTCGGTTACAGACTGATTTGGGGAGTGGTTGGTTGGTTGGTTGGTTGGTTTCAAAACCCTCCTGCTTTGCTGGCTCGCCCGGTGCAGCGATAAGGAAACAGCAGGAGCCTCCGCCCCGTCCCAAGGGACCCTGAGGTGTCAGCACTTGGCTTTAGAATCCACACTTTCGCTCACTTTTTGCTCCCTCATTCATCGCATCTAACGGGCGGACAGGGCTCCCGGGGAGCCCACAGGTCAGGGTCACCCTGCAACAAGGCAGCCGGGGGTGGGGGGTGGTTACTCAGACACAAACCCAGGGCCGCTCACCTGGCCTTTCTCCCTAAAACCATCACAAGGGGCCGGAAGCAGGACGCTTATGCAGCACCCCGGGGGAGGCCCTGGGGAGGACGTCCAGGAGCACGGCCCTCGGGGGAGGAGCAGAGTGGCTCTGCTTCCTGCAGTCTCCCTCTTCTTCCCCACCCTCCTCACACATTGCAATTTCTTCAAACCAAAATGCCCAAACACCCTAAATGCACCAGAAAAGCCTCCCACGTAAGCATAATCATGCTAATTGATGTTGCTTGAGAGCTAATTAGCCAGACCCCGTGCCGAGCACCCGACAAACAAGAAAGGAAGCTCTGAGAGCCTGAATCGCTTACCCAGACCTCCGTCTGATGTCTGACTGCTGAGCCAGTTTGGGCCCCCAAACTCTGCTGTGCAGCCCATTTTAATTGTCTCCCAGAAGCCCAGCGGTATTCACTGGCACTGCCTCTGGCCGTACCCATGAGGGCCGGGGAGACCGAGGCAGTCTCCACGAGCACAGTTGGAGCAGGGAGCTGAGCGGTGCCCGTGGCCGGTGCTCGCCTCCCCTGGTCAGGGAGTCCTGTGTGCAAACACCGCACCAATGCTATGGCTGCTGGCCCAGGTCCCCCAGCCTCTGTCTCCTTCCCTGGGTCCCCAGTGACTTGGAAATCTAGAAGGTGATAGTGCTCAGTTTCCCGATGGCCGTCCTCCCAGAGGATGGCCTCACAGGCCGGGGTCTCTGGGTCCACTCCGGGGCAGGAAGTGCAGTGTGAGAAGTTGGTCTCAAACTTCCGGCCTCCCTCCCTGTGCTTCCCCTAATGACCTTCGACCTTGGCCAGGCCCCTTCTCCCTCTCTGGCCTCCTCTGAGACCAAGGCCCACGTAGGTAAGACCCAAGGGGTCTCCCCCCAGCCCTTACTTCCTGTGTCTTTGAGAACCACGTTAGTGCCAGATCACGTGACTGATTATTTTTCTCAGTGCCTCCTTTCAGTATGTGGCTTGATCGGACAAAATTACATGGTTGTGATACTATTTCTCGGAGACGACAGGAAGGAAAGGGCTTCCCAGGACAGTAGATGCGGACTCACGATCGCACACACAGCACGGACCTTCGCGCCACCCTGAAAAAGCTCTCGGACTGTGGGCTAATGCCCTTGGAAATGTTTCTGCAAATGCGTTGGGTGCGGTCGCTATGGATCGCCACCTGTGCGGTTTGGCTAAAACTACGTGATTCTTTGAACGACTTCCCTCATTGTGCCAAAATATTGCTGCTTATAACCTGTTGGGGCTGTGAAATTGCTTTCTATTTTATTATAAGAAAACACGGAAAAATACCAATTTGTGAGTAGAGAAGTTTGTCACAAATGATTGTCTCCGAGTGGAATAAGAGGAATTTGAAGACTGTTTATCCCTCCTACTATATTTTACAATAAAAACTGGGTCATTTTTATATGCTCAGAGGAAGAAATGGAAGCTATAAGGAATAAATCGTGTCAATATCCTAGCGATACTTGGAAGGGAGTGGTCAGGAGCAGAAAACAGACACATTTATCCAAAGCACGTAGCGGCATTGGTGAAATACAGAAGAGTGATTCAATATAATTTGTAGAACAAAATCTATACAGGTCATACAAAGGTCAACGCACCTTCACTGAGATAAGTAAACAGTAGGGCAATTGTGGAGGAGGCACGGACAACACAGAGCGTAAAGAATTCAGGGTTTGAGGCTGAGCTGAGGGAACGTGGGGAAATGAGTGGAGCGTTTCCACCGGGATGAGGTGGCGTGGAGACCTGCCTACCCGCCCGGGCCCCTGCTCTGTGCCCCGGGGTCATGGCTACCACACTGGCTCAGTCCAGCCACAGGCGCCCAGGACTGTCCTCTGGTGCTCACTTGCTGTACGTGGACGGCCAAGTGACCCAGGGTAGTCACTGCTCTCCCGATGGAGCCAGGACAATGACCACGCACTGGAGAAGGGCACATCCTTCCAATGGCACGGGGACCACAGGACCGTCAGCACAGCTGAGACTCCGTGAGTTGAGCGCAGGCCCGGGAGGCGGCGGCCTGCGTGGTAGCAGGACAGGCAGACTCCGTGAGCGCTGCGGTCGGGCTGTTGGCGAAAGATCGCAGTCACAGGGAGAGGAGAGGACTGTGCGCCGAAGGACTCTTCATGACCACGACAGCTGAAAATAGCTTCTCTGTGGAATCCTGGTGTCAGTGTAACCCTCTGAGCAAGCACCCAGGCCGGAAGACAGGCAGCGTTAGCCGTGGTGCAAGCCGGGACGCTTCCCCACGCTGCGGTGTCCTCTACTCACCTCTGCTTGACCAGAGAGCCACGCTTCTCTGTCAGACCGGGGGGGTTTGCTCACCCGGACCCCAGGGCACAAGGCTAAGCGGGAGGGGGCAGGTGGTAAGGCACTAAGTCTGCTGGAGTAATACGACATTTAGGTTTCTTGAATAATTGTGAAGTCAGACATCTCAGCTGAGCATAAGTTGACATGTGTCAAGATTTCCTTTTTTTACGGGGAGAAAAGAAGAATCTTTAAATGTCTTAGGAAAGAGTTTTGCCTGTGGCAATGAACATTATATTGATGTCCGCTCTGCTAGAAATTTAGATTGCTCTCGATGTGAAATGAGATTTATCAGCTTCCGAGTTTTCATATCCAAGACAGCAGCTTCCAGTACAGGGGAGGAAAACATCAAGGCAACATTACCGAGAAAACGTGCTCATTAAGGAAGCTATAAAAGCGAACAAGAAAATAACTACCGTTACCTACAAATCTCTCTGCCCTTCTATCCAGCACAGGAGACACGCTTAGGTGTCGTGAGGGGGTTGAGGGAAGGTGTGTGCATGTGGATGAAAGAATACGGCTGGTTGACGCCACTGGGAGCAAGGGGGCTGTTTAATGTACAGAAGGAATGTCGGCTCTTGGAACTTGGTAAACCCAAGAGTGCAAATCAGAATTCAGCCTAGGACCACCCTGGGTTTTTCTTACCTTAGTAGTACACCTTCCTTCACCTTCTAGTTAATATGCTACTAATGGTGTTGGTAATTCTGTACAATGTTACGTCTCTCTCAGACATTCTCGATAAAATGTGATTAACACAGCGTGTCCCCATGGGCATTGGTGTCTGCTCTTCCACCTCAGGTTTTACTTTGGCATTCCTGCCTGGACGTCACACTGTATGGCTTAGTAAAATGAATAAAAGAGATTTATAAATAGACACTGTTTAGATAAAGGCAAAACACCATCCATCTGGAGAGAGAAGCTTACCCACAGTAGATCTGTGTTTATCGAGGGACATCAGCCACATGTTAAACCTCGATGCCCTGTTTTCAAAGGACATAAAACGACCATCGATGAGCCCCGTAGCCCAACAGGAAGCTTATCCCCTGGGCTCCTCCTCCAGATCTATTGGGCCGTTTCTCTCCAGGGCAGAGCAAACATTTTTCCCAGGTAACATCAAAGTGAAGAAGAGAAGAGAACACACGTTTAAGGTATGCCCGGTCTCATGTTATGCTCGCAGAGGTAGAAATGATGATTTCTAAAGAGATGCACCTGTGGAGTGTTACATTTAGGCTGTGTTTAAACTAGTACAAATAATCCAGTTATGATTTGAGACTAAACACAGACTTGAAGAATTCTTCTCTCTACCCCTTCAATTGAAGGAGGTAAAGGGATCATTTTTCTTTAATATAACATGGGAATTTCTCAAGTTCATCTCTTAAAAACTCAGATAACTTTTCTCTCTTCTACAGTTTGTAAGACTATTAAGCAAACTGTGAAGGCTTTGTCCCCAGCGGACAATTTGTGTCACTGGATCTGTGTGTTCTTATCCCTAGGGATGATCTTTCAAAGACACTCAACTCTTCCCAGGAAGTGATCAGCCATCGGTGCAATGAGTCGGTATAAGGATATTTGAAAGTATCAGCAGCCTATGATGCAATAGAAATGATTTCATTTTATTAAAAAGTGAGAGTTGAATTCTGAATACATTTCATATAATAACTTACTTTGCTTTTGAAGATAGCACTAAATGTCTGATTATTCTTGTGGTTGTTGAATACTGAAGCCGTGTAATCACCATAGGAGGGCACGGTGGCCGTGGTCTATGTTAGATATCTGTGTGTTTCGAAAACTGCAGCTGAGCTCAGAAACAAAAACCAAGTTGTTGTCCCTGTCTAAATCTGCTCTTGGTTGTGACTGAGCAAAAGACAGTTTTCACACCTTCCCTCATGCAACCTGGCGTCTCCTAGTCACTTTAATAAAATCATCAGCTGTGTGTCTATCGTGGATGACCATCACTGTAACTGGGGTTTATTGCATGGGCAGTTGCCTTGGCATCTTCCAGCAGTGGCCAGTGATCATGAACACATTGCTCACTTCCCTCTGGAAGCAGTGATAACAACACTTGGTATTCACCAGAAGCTCTAGTATGAACGTGAGCTGTTAACAGCCATCAGCTGTCATGGCCATGGGTCATGCTGTAGAGAACTGTGTGCCAACTCAGCATCCCCAGGGGCTCTGTGTCAGTGTCCTTGAGGGTTATCATCGACACTCTGCAGAAAACTGAGTGTCTCAGTCAGGGTCCAGTCAAAAAACAAGAGCCACACCGTTATTTAGTAGAGATAAATTAAATAATGTTATGGGGCGCCTGGGTGGCTCAGTCGGTTAAGCGTCCGACTTCGGCTCAGGTCATGATCTCATGGTCCGTGAGTTCGAGCCCTGCGTCGGGCTCTGCTGACAGGTCAGAGCCTGGAGTCTGCTTTGGATTCTGTGTCTCCCTCTCTCTCTGACCCTCCCTCGTTCATGCTCTCTCTCTGTCTCAAAAATAAATAATGTTAAACTAGATTTTGGAGAACTAGGAAAGCAAAAAGGAAACTGAGGTGGCACAGAAGGTAAATTAAAGAGGCAGCAAGAGCTGGGACGATGAAGGGAGGATATCGGGGTAATCAAACTTAGAACTTTGGGGAAGTCCATGGAGATGGTTCTCAGAGAACAGGTGTCATTCAGCTGATGCTGATACCCCAGGGGCTCAAGTTTCTGAGACTCTGATAACCAAAGAGGAGGTGCTGTCAGCTGGGGCTGGCATCTTCACGTGGTGAATTCTGGGAGAGAAGGAATAATACAAGCAAGCTAGAGCCTGCGGTGGCTACCAAAACTAGACACCAGGGAGGAGGGTCAGCGCCCAGCTGGCCTGACGACAACAACAGGAAGCAAAGTGGGAAGGCTCACATCTTGTCTCCCTCCCACCTTGCAGATCCCAGATGGCTGGTGGGGAGCAACTGGCACACAGAAAGATGATTTGCAGAGCTCCAACTGCAGCTTCCAAAGCATAGTTTAGAAGTGCATTTGGGGGGGGGGTGCCTGGGTGGCTCAGGCAGTTGAGCGTCCAACTCTTGGTTTCGGCTCAGGTCATGATCCCAGGGTCACGGTATCGAGCCCTGATTCAAGCTCTTACACTGAGGGTGGAGCCTCCTTAAAATTCTCTCTCTCTCTCTCCCTCTCAAAATTAAAAAAAGAAAAAACTTTAAAAAAAAAGAAGTGCATTTGAAACTGGGAGACCATAAACTGGTAATCGGCACAGTCCACCCCTTGACCATCCAGTAAGTTTACGCTTATGCGTATTGGGACCTCCATACAATGTCAGCAATGGGGAGCTTCTTCTCACTAAATACGACCAACCTTCACACAAAGATGCTCTTATTCTGGTCCCAAAATGAGGGGACGTGGAGTCCCAGGAATCACCTAGAAGACATTCGCATTATCTGTCTATGTGACTTTTCTGTGGATGTTGAAACAAATAACCACAAACTTAGTGACTGAAAACAACACCTTTTTCCCTTACAGGTCTTGGGGTAAGGAGTCTGAAATCAAGGTGTGGGAAAGTCTTCTGGAAGACTCAGCAACATTTCTGCTTCCTTGTCTTTCTTAAATTTTAGAAGCCACTTCCATTTTTCTTCATATCATGCCAACCACATCTCAGAGTACATGTGGTCAGCAGATAACAGTCCTGAAGAGGTCCATATGCCAACCCCGGAAACCTGTGCATGTTTCTTTACTGGCACAGGGACTTTGCAGATGTGACTGAGTTAAGAATCTTGAGATGGGGAGAGTAGCCTGGATTTTCCAGGCAGACCCAATATTGTCACAAAGGCTCTTCTAAGACAGCAGTGGAGGGTTACTTGATTACAAAAGAAGCAAAGGAGATGTGATGTCTAGTTGATGGGCTTCCTTTCTGTAATTGATGACATGGTTTGTCATTATTTCTTCCTTCTTCCACTGCCCATTCCACGACTCTTCAACCCCCCTCAACTACTGGGGGTGTGTGTGCTCTACTCCACGGGTCACAAAAACCTTCTTTCCTGAAGAGTGTGGACGTTCAGCAGCCCTCACTACTGCTTCATCATCTTCTTCTCTTGTTATAGTTTGCCATTAACTTCTGCTGTTGGGCAGAACTAAGTACTAATAGATGCCCCAGAAAGGTCCCTGGTTCCAGGAGTAAGGCCTCCCGCACTCATGGTGCACCTGCCAACCCAGTCTCCCCTCTGTGGATATTGACCAGCTCAACTTGAGGAGTATCCCCCCTTTTGCTGATGTTATGTCATGCTGATGTCATAGAAAATCCCAGATGGTCAGGTGGCAGGCTCACCTTCCAACTCACTGGAACCACTGCTACATTCCCTGATGGCAGCTTTCTCATCAAGGGGATTCAAGACTTCCAAACCAGCATGACTCAAATTTACAGGGACAAGAAGATAAAAAAAAATCTATAGGTATTTTGATAGGTGTAACATCAAAAGGAGCAATTTCTACTTCCACTGCTTGATTCCTCCACCAATGTGTGTTGGCTCCAGGAGAAATGGGTCCACCCGTTGTATACACAAGCATGATCTATATATGCACTGTTATATGTACAAGTGTATAATATAAAACTCCATCCATTCAGGATATTGTCTAGGAAATAGTGCTTTGAGTTTTTTGTTGCTCATTAAATCTTTCTAATAGACCTGGGTGATGCCATGCGTGGTGAACCCTCTGAATGTCAGGGACGTGAGTCCGTTGTCACAAGCGAACTTGTGCAGAAACTGTGGCAGTGAGTACAGCACACATGGGGTGCCAGAGAAAGCACCGCAGTCAGGGAGTGCAAACCCCGATCTGGAAGACGTGTCTATCGGTGAGGACGATTTCTACCTTTCAAGAACAGCGGTGGTTTGCTATAGTCGATGTGCAACTGCCCCAAGAGCTGGTGCCCGTGGGGCTATTGGCTTGTTAGGCACTCACTGGCAGCATGGCCAGGCCATCCTGAGCAGGGCACGTCCGTGTTGTTGGGGCCAGCCCTAGCCACCCCCCACCATCACCATGATCACTATATAGTAACATTTCAGTCTCTAAGATCTACAGAATGAGTAACATCACCTGCTTATCTACTGATAACCAACTCTGCAGTGGATACACTTCTGTGAGCATACACTGGGACACAAATATCTTTATACTCTGTGTCCTTTCCAAGAATAGCATCTCCCTGCCTCTTCCCCAAAACTCCTTGTCATCAATATTCCAATTATATTCTTTCTAAATCCAGGGCCATCCAGGAAAATCCTTAGCAAGCACCCATGATGAGTGCTGAGTCGTCCTTCTGGACATCTCTGAGTCAATACTCAGTGAGCTCAAATGTCCGCACACTGGGAGGTCCCGCAGACTGTGACTTCTGTGTGTCGGCCTCTGGTGGTCCTCTTCTGGTTGGGGTCAGCATTGCAGGCAGGACCATCTGTAACCCAGGGATGAGCTAGCTCCTCTTTCCCAGTCAATGACCGTAAGAAACTCCCATGAGTTATTTGTGTCAACTTAGAGGAAGAATACAGTCAAGAGTAGATGGGAAGAGGCAAGGAAGGATTCTCTTGTAGGTCTCAGAGGGAGGACGGCCCTGCCTCACCCTTGATTTCAGGCTTCTGGCCTCCAGAACCGTGAGACAATAAATGTCTCTGGTTTTAACTCCCCCCCCCCCCGCCCCGCTTTGCGGTACCTTGTTAAGGCAGCCTGACAAATCCCAGAGCATTTATCCAAAGGAAAACAGTTATCTTCAAAAGAAAGAATATCTTTACCCTAAAACATCACAGCAGGCTTCTCGGTACGCAGATCCGGCACTGGCAGCAGGAGCCTCTGGGAGCCTGTGAGAAACGTAACTTCTCAGCCCCACCGCAGATCGCTGAATCGGAAGCTCAGGGGTGGGACCCAGCAGACTGTGTTCAAACAATCCTTCCAGGTGATTTTTACACTTGCTACAACTTACAAGCACTGCCTTCGAGGAAACCCCAAGCTGTGGGGGCCGGGGGCGCTAGATCGCAGCCCCGCGTGCTGCAGACGGTCCGTGTGTCTCTGTCTCCAGCAGGTCTGTCTACACTAGAGCCTGGACTCCTTCGAAATCACCGTTGCTCCCACTCGAACACGCAGTCTCACAGGCTGTTCAGGAAATGGGCAAGAGCGTGTGGCATGTGATGGTGTTCCTGTCTTCTGTTTGTGCGCCTATCTCCTCCAAACATCAGCATGCGGTGGACCTCTACACCTCCCTGGGATTTTCTCTCACCTCTCGTCTTCCTGAGGCATCGAAAGTATCTACCTCTTCCTGTTCGCCAGGTCCCATTGCGTGATTTTACCACCCAGAGAGCCAGTGCCAGCTGCTTTGGAAAGTCCAGTAATTGGATTGCCACGGACGACCTTGCAGAGAACAGGAGAAAAGAGGTAGCTCTGAGCCAGGGCTCACGGGGGTGTGGCTGTCCCTGCCAGGTAATGCAAACCTTCCAGGAGGGAGCAATTGCAAACGGCGTGGAGGAAAAATAACACCTACCAACCGTGTTCTGGGCTGTGTTGCTTTACTCCAGTAAAGAGAACTACGTAGAACAGCGGCTACAATTCAAGTTACCAGTCGACTGGATCTATAACAATGCGGGGTTATTCCCTGAGCTCCACCTGCTTCTGCACAGGTCAGAACAGGTTGTTACAGGAGTGCAGAATGCGGTCTCCACTCTGTATCTTTCAAGTCTTTGGTGATGATCCAGTCTCTAACTCCTGCAAGGATGTTGTGTCGCTTCTGTTTCATTTTCTGGTAGATGGGGGGTTTCTCAGGGTCTTCTACGTGTCCACTGCTGTCACGAATAGCCCTCTCTTCGTGGGTCAGGGGCTGGTATGGGGATCCTTCCACTGTGAATCATGTCCATTCTACTTATAAATCCCAGAACTTGGGAAAATGATCTCAGGGTGGTATATAATCCATTGGGACCATAAGGATTCAAACTTGGGCCAAAACACCGCCTACCGCCGGACTGCCATTAACCACTTTGTGAATGGTAAGATCACAAAGGTTTTTTCTGCGGGGGAAAGAGGATCTCTAGGAGCGGTATAGACTCTTAGACGTCATCTAGAAACTCCTGAAGCGACTGGGCGTTCTTCCCCCCGAACACAGCCACCTTAGTTAAAGATCACAGGCCCATTCGGAACAGCTGTGAGGAAGACAGTGGTGGCAGGATTGGGGGTCCTTCCTCAGGTACCCTGCGCCCCCCAGTTCCTCAAGGTTGCTGCACCTGTGAGCTGGCTTAGTTCTAGAATCTGGAAGTACTTCTCCACATACCACCTCAACTTGGTTTCTGGCCACCAGCCTGGGGTTCTTCCTGCCGTGTGGCTATAAATCAGGTGACATTTTGGTGACCTTCTTCTCTACTTCATTCCCAGGGACTCTGTGAGCCGTTAGACACGGCCCAAACGCCCCCTGGGTTAAACCTTTCGGAACACCACCTTGCTCCTGACGCCCATTACGGCAAATACAAGCACCTCGTTTCTGGCAGCAAAGCCACTTGGCCTCTGCTGCTGAGGACCCCTCCCCACCCCAACAAGACAGGGGGAGTGGGGCTCTGTGGCAGAACCCCCACTGTTGTTGCCAGCCTACAAGGACAGCCAGGACCATGCTGCTTCCCTCACAAAGGCATTTCTCAATGCTCTAGGACAACGCTCTTTCCACGGGCTTTGTCCAGGTGTGTGGTTGTGCAGAATAGTCGTGAATAAACCCCTTCCCACGTGAGTACCCTCCAAAGTTGTGATCCATGTAGACATTCATAAAACACCAGGAGAGTTCTAACACCCCAACTTCACTGTACGCAGTGTAGTTGACTGGAGTTTCTGTTAATAAGCTGGGGACGCCACCTTCAACCACACAAGCCACCTCATCCCGCGCAGCCTCTCTGGGGAGCACTCTCACGTGAATCCACCTGCCCCCTCGTGTTGGAGTCTGTCTCCTTTGGGTTAATATCTTAGACTCCACCACTATACACGTATCTGGGGGTTCTGCAATATAAATTAACAAACATTTATCTTCCTTTTAGAGGATGAGCGGCCTCTTCCTGAGTCAGACCGTGTGTTCCCCCAGGCACATGCCCAGATCTGCCCTGCTAGCTCGTCTAGGGGCAGCCGGAGCTGGTCGGGGACTCAGTGAACCAGGCATGTGCTTCCGTGGCAACTGTCCCAGATGAGGTTACGTCAGGGTATTTAATCAAAGGTTGGTGGCATCCTTAGACATGTGGCAGGGTAGTTGGGATGCTTTTACCAGCAAAGGAGTCTCGGGGCTGTTTATGGATTCAAGGTTCTCAGCTGCGTTTGTATCTGCCCATGCACCCCCATTCCAGGTCTCAGGGTCCCCTCCTGCTCCATCAATACCCAATTTACACGCATGATTTGCTGAGGCTGTGAATTCAACCTACACTGGAATTCTGCAGTTTACACAGCTCATACGGCCTCTGATTCTGAGAGAGGTCAGCCCCGCAACCAGGTGGATTAGAAGCTTCCTATACAGCTACCAGAGTTCTGCTTTACTCTGGCCATGACTTGACCTGAGAGTTTAAAAGTCAAGTTTGTCACCTTCTTTCTAGAAGCACTTCCTGGCCCTCAGGAGCAATTATCTACTCCCCAGCCCTTGTAGACATCCTTAATGCCACTAGAGTCCTTCAAATGTGCTTTTTCCCTAACCACTTCACACCCATCAACTGCAGCTGATAACTTAATTAATAATGATGCTGGTGCATGCTTTGGTGCTACTGTCCCATTTCCCATTTGCAAGGAACTCAGCCACGCATTCAAATCTAAGGACATGACCAGAAGAACCCCCAGATACCATTTTGAGTGTGTGTTTCCCAAGGCCACTCCCGGTGACCATTTGTAAATCAGCCAGGTTCCAGTCAGGAGAAGGTCACATGAAGACTCCTTTTCCAGGTAGTGGAGGGCTGGAAGGGCAAACAGGAAATGCTGAGTATCACAGAAGCCATACTGTCAGGAAACAGATCCCACCCTGGGATGGAGAATGGACAAGAGACAGAGGCTGGATGTTTGGGAGGCAGTACACCTGGGTATGGAGGCAGACCTCTGAGCAGGGGTTGGGACCTGGCTGGCCAGTGACGTATTTGGTTGAAGCGGTACGTGTCCCCAGGCTCCCAAGGGAGGGGAGAAGGACTAGCAGGGACAACAGTGGGGACTTCGGGAGAGCACGGCTCGCTCAGGAGTGCCAGGAGCTCAATGCCATGGGGTATAGAACAGGGAGGAGTTAAAGGAAGGTGGCAGAAGGTAATCCTGCTGGCCTGAAGCATCCTGTGTCATGTTCAGGGGTTCCGATCATCTCAGAGACGGCGGAGGGTTTTCTCAAGGGGTTAAGTAGAAGAACAAAGGATGAGATTTTCATTTTTCAATGAGAATTCTAGTGACAGTGTGCCAGGTCAAGACCCATCAGGAAACTGGTGAAATCGTCTTGATGGAAGAGGTGTATCTTATTTTTTAGGCCAGAAGTGCCGAGAATGGAGGCCAGAGTATGGGCCCCAGATAGGGTGAGGGGGTATCGATGGGCACCCCTTTGGAACCAGGTAGGAGGCGTCCAAGCACCTGAGTCCAGTCAAGGTGACTTCCCGGGCTTCAGCATGAGTTTGAAAAGTGAGAAAATCCCAGCTCGTGTTCCCACGTGGTCTCACATCATTGGAAACTGTCTTCCTGGAGCCCCGAGCTTCCTGCAGGTTTGTGTCATGTGTCATACTCTCCCCCGCCTCCTCATCTCTGGGTCCCTGGCAACAGAGGTACTCGGCTCACCGTGAAGTTCTACAAATGAACGTCTCCTGAAAGATTACTATGATGATAACTCATTTCGGGTGACTCCAGGTATAAGACCCAGAGCCTTCAAAAATAGTAAAGCATGCCCACTGGATTTTACTTTTTAGGAAAAGTGAAAACCAGGATTTAAATTCCAGGTGGCTTCTGGACTGTATCAAACACTCAAACAGAAACCACTCTTGGCTAGACCAGGCAAGACTCAAATATTTGGACAGTTACCCCCCCCACTGCACTAACACTCCGTTGCACATTCCACGCAACCTTTGAAAAAGAGACGTGTGTCTTCTGTCTTTCATGCTGAATAAAGGTTACTCTTTCCTGAACGACTGATCGTATAAATACCTAGGGAATGGAAAGCCCATGTATGTTCCTTTCTTTATCACAGTTTGTTTCTCCAATTAAGATACTATTCTCAGAAATGGCGCAACGGTGTGGAGTGGGAAACCGAAGCAGTGTGCTATCCTTCATCGATAACATGTCAATACTCATTAAAAATTCTGTGATTAGCATTACACTGGCACCACTTACCTGCTCACACATGCCTCCCTTTTGAAAGGATATGAGCTTTTTATTCTAAGAGATATGAGTTCATTTTCATCCACGTCATGGCTTATATTCTTGGACAAAGACCAAGTCCCACACGGATACTGGTTCTAATTTGGTTTTAGTCCAGTCCCAAGTTAGAAGTCATGTCTTCCCAGGGAAGACTGTGTGAATACCTCCTCTCACGTTAGTGTTCCCGAGTTAGATGTGCATGATAGCTCAGTCTGTTAGGTGTCTGACTCTTGGTTTCGGCTCAGGTCACTATCTTTTGGTTCCTGGGTTCGAGCCCCATGTTGGGCTCTGCGGTGATGGTGTGGAGCCTGCTTGGGATTCTCTCTCTCCCTCTTTCTGCCCCTCTCTCCTTCTCTCTCTCTCTCTCTCTCTCTCTCTCTCTCTCTCTCCCTCTCTGTGACTCTCTCTCTCAAAATAAATAAACAAGCTTAAAAGAAAAACAAAAAACAAACAAACAGAAACTTCAAATGGAGAGCATTTTGTCCACATTTCATTTAGGAAAACATTATGGAATGGCTACTGCATGCCAAGTTCAGTCAGAGAGGGGAGAAAGGCTGAGCGAGGTGAGGACTGGCTCTGGGTTTTCCAGAGCCCGGAGGGAAAGCAGAAAGTAACACAGCCCAGGGCCAGCCGCCCAAACTCCTCCAGGGATTTCAGGGAAGGCTTCTTGGAAGAAGTGCAGGTTGAGCTGAGTCCTGATGGATGAATCAACATTTTCCAGACCCGGGGCAGGAGCAGGGGTTTCTGGGCAGGGAGAGCCTTGGACAAGAGTGTCCGTGTGCCCGTGTTTGAAGGGCAGAGGCGCGTGCCCCTGGGGCAGAGTCTGGTTACTGTGTCTGCCAAGCCGAGGCCCCCATGTGTTCTGGCAAGAGATGAAACCAGAAAGCAAGCTGGAGTCAGGTGCAAAGGCCTGCGTGTCTCCCGGAGAAGACTGGTCTTTATGCTGTGGCGGGAGAAAAACTGCCAGAGTGCAGACTGGGGGGGTGAAACAATACTTCTTCTGGACACACCGAGGGAAGCACAGAAAACTGACTGGAGCCGGGAGAGGCTGGCGGCGGGGAGACTGATCGAGGCCGTGGCCATAAACACCACGGAGCCCAGAGCCAGGGAGACGATGAGGCTTGGGTCGACTCGGGAAGCAACGTTAGTCAGAAGAGGTCGTTGATCGGACGGGGAAGCGAAGGGAGCGAGAAGGACGAAACAGGGCTCCGGGGTTTCCCCTCTGCAGCTGCAGGGTTGCACCGCCACCAGTTTAGATTCAAAGGAGGCAGGAGGGGACAGAAACCGATAAGGGAGGGAGGCTGGTGTGGGGATAGCGGGAGGGGGCAGGGAGCCCCAGCTGCCGCGGCCGTCACCACTGTCACCACCGCTGCCACCAGGGCCATCTGCCCAGACACCTATTACGACGCCTTCGCGGGAACTGGTCAGAAGGGAAAATGTTCAGCTTCTTCCTTCGGCAGTGGATTATTTACGGAAATTAAATATACACAAGAGCTTTAGGCGGGCAAACAAATACGCCGTACTTGAGGAAAAAGATCCAGAATGCGTCTAAGTGTGCAAACACCGCTCAGGGGAAACCAGGTAGGATTAGACAAGGAAATAGAATATTCTGGATGACAGTGACCTCCCAGATGTACCTGAGTGCTGATCGTCTTAAAAAGTCTAGCTCTGCTCATAAATGATTTTAAGTGCGTCTATTAGTTATATACGTTATAGTTTATTATATGCTATCATGTTAACTGTATATAGTTATTGTATGTTATAGCTATGGCTAGAGTATATGAATTAAGCCTCATGTTGGACTGTTCTACTAAAGCCTTGTCTACTGGGCGCCTGGGTGGCTCGGTCGGTTGAACGTCCAACTCTTGCTTTCAGCTCAGGTCAAGACCCGAGGGTCGTTAGATCAAGCCCCACGTCAGACTCTGCACTGAGCGTGGAGCGGAGCCTGTGTAAGATTCTCTCTCTCTCTCTCTCTCTCTCTCTCTCTCTCTGTGTGTGTGTGTGTGTGTGTGTGTCCCTCTCACCCTGTCAAAAAATAAATAAAAGCGTTCTCTACCTAAAAATAAGAGGACATTGAGAAAGCATTTGGTGTGGCGTGCCGTCTGTTAGGAGGACTCTCTTGCAGGAGGTTCCCGCTTGTGACATCACACTTGTGTCACCATATGGCTGCACAATACTTACCTCCTCTGTTTCTCTTTGCAGCGCTGTGTTACTTCCAGGGGCAGCACATGACTAGGTATTTGGTGAACCGGGAGGTGACAGCCACGGTGAGTCCAGTTAGCGTTCGTCACCACACACGGCCACAATTTTTTCGTGTGATGAGAACCTTTAAGGTGTGCTCTCTTAGCCACTCCCAACTCTGCGGCACAGCGTTATCAGCTCTGGTGACCATACCGTGCTGTACATCCCTATGTGTGCTTTAGGGTATAACTGCAGGTTTGCACCTTTGAGACCCTTCACCTGTCTGCCCTCCCCCCCACCTTCTGCCTCTGGCAACGACCGATCTGTTCTCTGTGTCGGTTTTGTGTGTTAAGATTACACACGAGTGAGATCACAAGGTATTTGTCTTTCTCCCAGTGACTTGTTTCACTTAGTGTCATTCTCCTTGGGTCCATCCATGTTGTTGCAAACGACAAGATCTCAACCTTTCCATGGCTGAAGATGTTCCCTCACACATATGTGCCTCATCTTCTTTCTTCATTCATCAGTCCAAGGACACATGGCTGTTTCCATACCTCGGCTACTGTAGATAATGCCGTAAACGTCAGGGTGCATGTATCTTTTTGAGTTAGTGTTTTAATTACCTTTGGATAAATACCCAGTAGTGGAATTACTGGATCGGACGGTAGTCCTATTCTTAACCTTTTGAGGCGCCTCCACACCGTCTCCCACAGCGGCTGCACCCGTTTGCATTCCCACCAACACGCATGAGGGTCCCTTTTTCTCCGCATCCTTACCAACATTCGTTGTTTCCTGAGTTGTTGATTTTAGCCACTCTGACCGGTGTGAGGTGGTATCTCATTGCGGTTTTGACTGGTCTTTCCCTGATGGTGAGTGATGTTGAACATTTTTTTGTGTGTCGGTTGGCCGTCTGGATGTCTTCTTTGCAGAAGTGTCTATTCAGGTGCTTTGCCCATTTTTTAACTGAATTGTTTGTGGAGTTTTTGTGTTCTAACAACTACTACTCTGTATGTCATCAAAATGACCGCGTTAATTAACCCACTGTTCTGTGCATCATAAGGATTAACTTCTCGTGGTAGTTTATTCTTCGTTAGCATTTTTTAGTGCACAGACTCACTCTCATGTGACCACAGTGTGCACAGGGTGCTGTGTTCACTTAACGGGAACCCTTCTGCCACCTCCCAGCCTCTGCAAGCTCCTCCTGTTTGGACACTTCCTGTACCGTCTGTGGCTGGACCATAGTCTTAACTGTCACTTGCTGGATATTTCCGTGGCTTCTGATTTTCATGATTACAAATGAAGCCCAATTCATTACTTAAGGTAAAGGCAACATTTTGCACCAGGCACCCCAGCCCCTCAGTGGGTCATGCTCTCTCTCCATGACGAGGCTGGGGCCACCCCGCCCTTAACGATGTGGCCATTACTGCAGAGAACTCAGCAGATGGGACAGTCCCCCTTGATGGACAGTCCTCCTTGAGCAGAAAGCTCCCAGAGAACAACCTGCATTTTTTCCCAATGCGACCCTCACCATGCACCACCCGGAATCAATGCACCGAGCAGAGGTGAGTCGGCTTGGAGAATAATGCATCATGACTGACGGGCTGGCCGGCTGCTAGGATGTCCCTGCAGCACTTCCCAAAGGCACAGGGTGGGACAGGGGTGGGCTGCAGGTGCAGGGACCCCCTGGGCAAAGATGTCACTGAAGTGAACTGATCACCCTAACCGACCCGTGCACAGTGACTGGCCAGCCGCCTACAGTCACCCACCTGGAACCATGACCCCCGGGAGGGGTTGAGGGGACCCCAGGGCAATGAGCTGGATCAAAGGGAGGGAGGTGGATGTTTTCCAGACAGACCGGTGGATGAGGGGAGGCCAGCCCAGGCCAACAGGGCGGCAGACACAGACTCGGAGGTTCTGTGTGTGGACACACTGCCAGTGAGGCCGCAGCTCCTGGTCACAAGGATCTCCTGTGTCCCTGCTTTGAGAAGTGTCATTGGGAAAAGCCAGCAGAGACCTGTGTCCCTCAAGGCAGGAGGAGATGGCAGTGTGGGCTGCATCAGGGATGGGCGGGGTAGAGACACGAGCCTAGGTTAACCGCTTCTAAGGAAGACGCTGTAGTGCAAAGTGACGTCCCCCATGATCCCCGTGAAAAGAATCTACGGCTGTCTTCCACTAAACGGTGGAAACCTGTATTTATATTCCCTTTAAAATGTGTTCAGTGAGTGGCACCTGGGGGCCTCAGTCGGTGAGGCGTCCCGCTTCGGCTCAGGTCATGATCTCACGGCTCGTGAGTTCTAGCCCTGCATCGGGCTCCGTGCTGACAGCTCAGAGCCTGGAGCCTGCTTCGGATTCTGTCTCCCTCTCTCTCTCTCTCTCTGTCCCTCCCCAACTCCTGCTCTCTCTCTCTCTCTCTCTCTCTCAAATTTAAATAAACATTAAAGCAATTTTTTTTAAGTATGTTCAGTGAGTGCAAAGAAACACACTTCAGAAGGTGAACCCTTGATGTTGAGATGCAAACGTTCCCTCTCGTTCTCTGGGTCTGGGTGTCACACTCTGTCCTGTCTGGTGGTGGCTGCGCTGTGCCGGGAACGAGCACCAGGCCTGGGAGCCGGCCCTCCCTCTGCTCACTTTGGCAAGGTCACCTCTGCCCGCCCCGCGGCAAGAGAAGAACGGGACATTCTGAGTTGCTCCCTAAATCCTCCCTCTGGGCCGTGCAAACAGAACCTATGGGGAAGGGCAGGGGACCCGAACCGGGGGAAATAAATCACGTTCTGCCACACGTCCTCCCCTGGCTGCGGGCCTGGCTGCCTGGCTGTGACGGCAGCCCACACCTGCTCACGTGGCATTCGCACTGACACAGCCTAACCCCGCATCACGGTCACTTGCCTCAGACGCAGATTCATGCTCCTGTCCAGAGGAGTTCTCGAGCCCTCTGTCCAAGCAGCTGGTGTCCATCTGTCCTGATGCCCTGCACGCGGCTCCCGTGGGCTCATCTCTGCACGGCCTCGGGGGCGGCCAGCCACTGCGTGGGAGGCGTGGAGCCCGAAGCTGACCTGGGGGCGGAGACCGTCACCCATGGCCCACGCCCCCCCCCACCCCCGGCGCCTGACCCGGAGTGCGGTGTCTCGCACCCCGCGTCCCCCGTCCACGGCGGACACAGGGGCACCAGGCGTGGGCGGCCGCGGGCTCCTGCTGGCCCAGCGTTCCTGACAGCAGCCTCACAGCGGCTGCTCGTGGTTTTGTTCACGCCAACATCTCACGCACACACGGACAGAGGGTCATCAGCCGGCTAATTTTAAAACAGCATCTGGACCCCTCGTCTTTCTGGAGCATCAAATCCCACAAGGACGGAGGAATTGGCAGGTACTCGTTACCACGTTGGGTCCCAACGCCGGACGGAGTCGTCTGAAGCCCCGTCCGGATCGAGCGCTGGGCAGCCGTGGTCCTTCAGCTCGAGCCCGGCCAAGAGCCAGTGGTGTGGACCCCACAACCTCGTCGCTGCTTTGGAAACGCGAAGCATCTTCTTCTTGTAAGACAGCGTTCGGGGCTCAGGGTCATGGCAGGAACAGCAATAATAACCCACTGGACGCCTGCTCTGGGCTTGGTCTCGGCACAAGTTATTGACTCCAATGTCTAACACTCCAGCAGGTGGGAGCCCTCAAGCCGACATTTTTATCCGTGACAAAGTGAGGCGTGGGAGCCAGGGCGCCGGGCGTCACACTCAGAAGGAAAGGAAGTGAATCTTGCACGTTTAAGAGCTTCATAAATGGTGGCAATTACGTGGTTCTCTGCTACCTATTGTCCCTTTTTCAATTCAAACAGCAGAACACTGGGGCAGCTCTTTATGTTATACAAAGGTTTTTACTTTACAGAGAGAAGGGAATCCGAGAGTAAGAATTAGCCTGTGCTGGCCCCCGGGGGGCTCGGCTGGTTAAGCATCTGACTCTTTAAAAAAATTTTTTATTAACATTTATTTATTTGTTGAGAGTCAGAGACAGAGCACGAGAGGGGCAGAGAGAGGGGGACACAGAATCAGAAGCAGGCTCCAGGCCCTGGGCTGTCGGCACAGAGCCTGATGCGGGGCTCGAACCCATGAACCGCGAGATCATGATCTGAGCCGAAGTCCAACACTCAACCAACTGAGCCACCCAGGCGCCCTGAGCATCCAACTCTTAATCTTGGCTCAGGTCACGATCTCACGGTTCGTGGGTTCAAGCCAAGCATCTGACTCTTAATCTTGGCTCAGGTCATGATCTCACGGTTCGCAGGTTCAAGCCCCACGTCAGACTGTGTGCCATCAGTGCGAAAATTCCCCGTCCCCTTCCCTGTGCCCCTCCCCCGCTTATGCATTCTGTCTTCTCTCTCTCTTAAAATAAATCAATAAACTTAAAATTTTTTTTTTAAAAATCAGCTTATGCTGAATCCTGGCCACGAGCCTATCATTGTCCTGAATCCGCTATCCTGCCCTACTCGAGCCCTCCCCACAGTGGACCCGAGTATCAGATCCCCTTCTAACAATGTGGGTGGTGAGACGAGGGGTGTTAGGCGGCTCCCAGATCACACAGCTAGTGAGGTGCAACCTGTATTTGAACCGAGCACTTCTGATCGCCAAGAGACATCGCTTCTTGGATTTGATTGGATACCACGTGCTGGGCTCGGAGTGCAGACTGTGTGTGTCACGTGGAGGTTACTGAACCCAAGCAACGTGCTTCACCACGTGAGATCAGAGAGCCTCTTCTTGAAATGCTGGATGCGAACCAGTGTCTGTCCTGATGACTTGTACATGCTTCCTGCCACCACCCTGCCCCCATTTGGAGGACAAGGGTCGGAATTAGAGCATGAGAATCACTGACCAATTATGAGTAACAATTACTGAGCAATTTCTGTCAGACTTCTGAGCTATGGCATCCGGTGATTCCCGCCCTGTTGCGCATGAGGAAAACCGGGCTGAGAAGGGACCCTAGCGGCTCCTGCTGGCCAGCCTTCCACGGGTTCCATTCTGCCTACCCCCTTAGGAGACCCCAGCTGATGGTCTGCTCTCTAACCCGGGGTCCCCTCGCCGGCCCCTCGCCTTGTTCTGCTGGATGAGCCACCAGCAAGAGGCCCAGTTCCAGAAACTGGGTCAGCGCCCTGAATCCCTGGGACTCAGTCCTTCTCCTATGATGGGCTTTCTCCCGGGTTGGGGTCCGTCCTCGCCTGTCACTCTCCAGGAGGTGACAACCTGCACCAGACAGCATTATCCCCAGGTGGACTCCCGGGGCTTCACGTCCTCAGTCCCCGCCTCCTGGTGCCCCCAACTCTGTGTCTTGAGCCCTCTGCTCACCTGCTCCATCTGTACCAACCCTGCCAATCATTCTCGCTCCCCAGGCCCCATGATCCTCAGGTGGTTCCCTGAGACCCCAGGAGGACCGTCCCCCCTCAGGTCTTCTCTTTCGTTGTGATGACTGACAGCAGTGTCCCCAACCCCAGACTCCTCTGGCGGCCTTGCCCCATGTAAATAAGAGTGTTCCCATCCCGCTTGGCAGAAGACTACACCTGTGATAAGCGCCTCTCGTCTGTCAGTAGGAATCCGTAAAACGTCCCGTCTGCTGTCTAACTTCCAACCAAAGTGGGGAAAAGGATACAGGCACATTGCATTTCCTCTGAACCTTTAAAAACTGGGCATCACTTTTGTTTCTTCTGAATCTTGTCTCCATGAATTAGATACTTCGTTTCGCTTGCTTCTCTTAACAGATGAGAAGGTGCAAGTCTCTGTGATTACAGCCTGGACCCCAGCCCCAGAAACTTCAGATCATGGATCCCCGGAGTCTCGGCCCCATTAAGGAAGGACACGTGCATCAGTCAGGACAGTCCTGTCGGTGCTGCGGTAACGAGCATCCCGCGTGCGCCAGGGGTTTGCAAGAGTTTATGCTGCGTGTCCGAGGAGGGTCGACGCCGTCCCCGCTCGAGGGCCTTGGACCATCGCCGGCTGCTGTGGCAGGGGACGAGAGGACACGGAGGGAAGCACACTGAGACGCTGGCTCTCGCTGCCGGGACACATGGGCTGTCGGCCGGCGCGGGTCAGTCTGTGGGAAGGTGACGCCTCTCCCAGGTGGGGCTCAGAATGTGTGTGAACAGTCGGTAGCACACACGGCAAGTCCACCTCAGCTCCTGCAGACATGGCAGCTTGGGGAGCTGACTGGCTTGGGAACCGCCAGAAGCACAGCCAGGACCAGAACGACACCTCAACCCCAGGACGGCGACCGTTTCACCCCTCGCTCCCGGCCACGCCCCTGGACTGTCCACGGGCTGCTTTCTGGGGACGTCGCCCCCACACAGGCCTTCCAGCTGAGGGTCCCGTGTGGGGCCATCCGTTTCCATTAGCCTTCCAGACTCTTCTGCAGGTGGAAATTTTAGTTCAGGGACAGAGATATGCACCTGTATCGTTCTTGCTTGTTGGAGACACAAGGCGTCCATGCAGAGCCCTACAGGACAGGCCCAGGCTGCCGTGGAAGCAGGACCCAGGGCTGGAGGGGGCAGGCAGCTGGCAGCCTCAGGAGAAAGTTCAGGAATAGGCTCACAGAAGATGAAGGTGAAAACGGGCAAGGCCTCCCGGCCCGCCTCGGCCTGATCACCGTCAGTTTTCTGGGTGTTACTGTGGGAGGCAGAACAGTCGGACCCCCTGGGGCCTTGATCACCAGGCGCCCGGTCGGCTGTACCTTCACCCACATGCCCGCACACGTGTGACTGCCCCATGTCTCACCACCTAGCCTGCTTGGTCGTCCCCAACAAGACCACCGTCCGCCCCCATGACCTGGCCATGTGAACGCTGGAGGAAAGGGTATCGATCCCGCGCACCCCGCTGGACCCGGTTACCACTGGCTGAGTATCAACTTTGCGTGGCTCCCAGTTGCAATCTGCAGACTGGGAGCAGCGTGTGTGTGTACGTGTGGTTTCTCAGGCCACAACGTCTGAGGTTTGAGGCCTTAAAATAACGGCAACTAGAAATGGAATGGGGACGTTCGAGTTCCATTCTGGTTGAGGTCGTAGTTTGTAGTCGGTCCTGGGTAGCAGTCACCAGGTCCAAAAAATAAAACCGTGTGCTTCATTTGGAGGCGTGGTCCGACGGAGGGACCCCTCGCTGGTGGTCCTAGTGTAGCGGATCCTGTTCCCGCCTGCACACCCGCGGCTGACGTGCCCATCCTGCGTCTGCAAGGTGAGCAGCCCACATCTCACCCCAGCAAGTCCGGCTGTTTCGCTCGGGGGTCTTGTCCTGTTTTCAGGACCGAGGGGGGATCGCACTTGGAGAGCCACCAGCATTGGGAACTTGGGGATGCTGGTCAGTGTCCGTGAGAAAACTCTCCGAGCGTACTCTGTAGATGGCACGTGTCAGGATCTGCCCTACTGAAGAATCAGAAGACGAGCGTTTGTCAGAGGTAACAGTGCACATCAAACAGCCCTTCTTTCTGGCCATGCCAGCCAGTGGGACATGTGCAAACCAGCCAGTCGTCAGGATGTGTGCAAACCAGCCGGCGGGACGTGTGCAAACCAGCCAGTCGTCAGGATGTGTGCAAACCAGCCGGCGGGACGTGTGCAAACCAGCCAGTCGTCAGGATGTGTGCAAACCAGCCGGCGGGACGTGTGCAAACCAGCCAGTCGTCAGGATGTGTGCAAACCAGCCGGCGGGACGTGTGCAAACCAGCCAGTCGTCAGGATGTGTGCAAACCAGCCGGCGGGACGTGTGCAAACCAGCCAGTCGTCAGGATGTGTGCAAACCAGCCGGCGGGACGTGTGCAAACCAGCCAGTCGTCAGGATGTGTGCAAACCAGCCGGCGGGACATGTGCAAACCCAAGCAGTCCTTTGCAAGGGAGGGACCAGGAGCAGCGTCCCTGTGTCTAAGTCACAAAAGCTAAGGTCTGGGGGGCACCTGGCGATTCGTCCCGGACACCCAGGCTCCTCTCTGAGAATCTTCATGCCCCACTGATTTTGAGTTCTGTCACTGTGTCTGCGGGTGAGGAATGTCACTTCAATTTGACTTTAATCCAGGGGGTGTCCCCAGACAGCACCCCCATCGTTGGTGGGAAATAAATACCATGGGAGTGTCCCTAAAGCTCATAGAGCTACCACTGCAGTCAGATAACGCTCAAGGACAAAAGTGAATGAAAGCTGGATGAGGCCGGCTAAGTGTCACAGAAGCAAGTGCACGTGAGCGTGGCAGACAGCAGCCACGTTCTGGGGGAGAGAAACAACACATTGCAAGTGAAGCAGGTCAATCCGGAGAGACTTCTTGGAGGAGGTGTGTTGGTTTGCTGAAGCGATGTGGTTTCAGTCGTTGGGGGCAGGACAGGGCAGAGCAAACATTGAGGAGGCGTGAACCAAAGTGGGGTCGGGGTTTAGGGGACCGGCTTGGCTGAGTCTGGAAGCGAGTTCAATTCCCGTGAAGGAGGGGCAGCACAGGAGGTGGGGGTGACGGGTGCAGAGCTCACCTCCCCCTCCCAGCCCTCCTGCAGGTGATGTCATTGTCTTGTGAAGGTCCCTGCCGCAGGGTTTCCATGGGGAGAGCAGTATCGCTGAGAGCCCTGATCGCCAGCCTGAGCCGCGAGGGACAGTCGGCCAACAGCCTCCCTGGTGGCCATCACAGCGTCTGCCGGCCTGGGCCTCCACAGACCCGGCCAACACTGGGGACTGCACAGCCCTCGGAGCCCCTCCCTGCAAACAGCGTGCACGGACTCCAGGTCACCTATCGGAGGTCCTGGCGTGTTGTGTGCCTGTCACTACTGGGGTGTGTGTGTACCCAGGATGGATAGTACACCTGCCCGCATCCCTGACATGAGCACACAGGCTGACAGCAGGGTTCTGTGCAGCACGGGGAGCACCTCTGTTGTCCAGTGGGAGAACAGTGGGAGAACCTCTGTTCCCACGAAGGGCTGTGAGCAGGAAGCTCAGGCCTGTTGACATCATGGGGAAGCGCCCAGGGAGCCAGGGCCGTGCTGTGCCTGTGGTCACACCACTCTCCCCACTCCCCATTGCTCCGTGACCCCGTGGCCTGCGCTCTGGGAACCCCACTTCTGTCTCCAGGCGGGCCCCGAGGCGGGCTCGCGAGGGGGAGACGCCCAAGAGAGGCTGCTGGACTGAGGGATGGGGAAGGGGCCCGCTCCCTCCTGTTTCCCTGTTTGCTTCCCACTCCTGGTCAAGAGCAGCAGCTGCCAACCACGAACCATGGCAGTGTGTTGTCCTGTCCTCGCCCCGCGGGGCCCTCCTTCCTGGTGGCCGGTCCAGCCAGCAGCTTCCCCAAACCAGCAGTCAGCCTGGCCCCGCGGCCCGCGGCCCTGCTCAGGTCACAGCCCAGGCCCTGGAGGCCAGCACCCATTCTACGGCCAGCTCTGAGGGGCCACTTTCTCCCTCAGAGTTGTAGTGACCCAGCCGCTCCCTTGATTCTCCTACAGTGGCTGCTTCAGCAGCGACAGCCTCCAGGACACTTCAGTGTCTTCTACTGGCCGGGCACCCAACGAGCGACCTCATAAGTAAATTATTTCTGGTTAGTAGCTGGTGCCATTGCTGCCTCCTGACCAGCGCCAACTGGAGCAGAGCCTCTCACGGCTGTTGAGAGGGTAAAGCCCGGTGGGTGGGCACAGTGGGCAGGAGCTCGGGTTCCAGAGCCAGGATGCCCAGGCCCACCCACAGGCTCTGCCGATGACCTCAGATGACACACCTGTCTGTGTGACACCCTTGATCTCCTAATCCACGAAGCAGGGTACAGTCGGTAGGGTTGTTCTGAGGGTCATGGAGCTTAACCACAGAGGGTGGCAGGAACATCCTCTGGAGTGCAAGGTGCCCTAAACAACACTCTACTGTTAGTCTCATTACTGTTGTAAAAATGCAAAAAACACTTTTAAAGGGTAAAAAAAATCCCCAAATCTTCCCTCCTAATAATAACCTTTATTAGTATTATACTGACATCAACGCAGAGTTTTTTTTTACCCGTAGAAACGACGGGTGAGGGAGAATGAGATTTCCTATAATAGAATCACAATCCACCTTAGTGTTTAATAAAGCATCAGGATTGGTTTTACCAGAATGAAACGAAAGCTCAGGAAATTGCTGGGCTTTAGATAAATATCTCTTTTCGCTTTGTGTTTTATTCCATACAGGGTCCCTCTGAGAGTTAAAGAATGAAAACAACGATGGAAAAGATGGAGATCTCAGTCCTTTGTTTAGATAAAGCTTTCGTGTTGCTCAGTAACGATGGGCTCATTTTCCGGAGAAACAGATCTCAAAGGTGTAGAGTGTTACCCACTCACTCCTCACCTCCATCCAGCTTTGTGGGAGCTCATGGTGTTACCCCGACTGTTACCGCCAAGGTTTGTATGACAGGCTGTTCTGGGAGGGCGTTCCCATCAGCATTGTGTATAAACGGGTCTGTGCTCACCACAAGCCCTCACACCACACACTTTCCATTCCTGAGAGCTTTATTTTTATTCATCTCCTGGTTTTCAAAATTCAGTTGTCAAGTAGATATTTCAAGAGGATGTATAGTTGCAATATTCCTTGAGTTCTGTCACACTTAAGAGTTGGGCTGCTGGTGTGATTCAATGCTGCACACCAACACATCCTTCATCGCACACATATTCAGGGATATTTCCTCCACTTATCACTATTCTCTTAAACTGACAACTAAAATGTTCCATAACAAGTTAAAAATGGGTAAACTTGCAAAGTGCTATATAACCACCAGCCTACTCTATTACACCTTGCTTGGGGTAGTCGCGGTAGTGATGATGGGGTCGAATGCCCCAGCTTGACCCACGGTGGCTCTAGAAGGAAGGGCCGCTCCCAAGGCATCTCTTCCCATGGCCTCTCTGAGGAGGACGTGTCCTGCAAGAGACCATCTCTGTGGCGGCCAGAGGGGACCATGGCCCCAGAGGATGGTTCTCCATACCTTCCCACACACGCAGGCTCCCGTCTGGGGCAACTTCCCAGAGTCTTGAAAATTCCCTTTACTTTGTGGGGAACTTTATAATGCATTTCTCATGGAAATAAATTCTCCCAGGTTTTTCCTTTATGAAAATACCTTTTTTGGCTTTAAAAAAGATCAACTGTGGGGTATAATTTGTATGTAATAAAAAAAAAACACGTATCGAGTAATAGTTGAGTAACTTTTGATGAAAGTACCCATCCGTCCACCACCACCATCCAGATATGCAGCATTTCCTCCACTCAGAAAGCCGCTCATGCCCCTTTGATTTGGGTTTCCTGGCCACCATTCATCTAGCCCCAGGCTCTCCAACACAATGTCAGTTTTATCTGTTCTAGAATCTCTCATGAACAGGACCACAAAGCATTCCCTCTTCCATGTCTGGCTCCTGGCACACAGCCACTGCTCTTGGGGCCAGTCATGGTTGAAACAGTAGTTTCCCATCAGTGTTACACCCAGTATCCCATCGTGCAAACGTTGCAAAGTGTGTTTATCACTCACCTCTTCACATAGATTAGTGTTGCCCCCAGTTCTTCACCCTCACTTTTGAACAACAAGTTAGTGGGCATCAACGTCCCGGTTGGAGGTATTTCTCTCCCGGCACTCAGTAGATGCCATCCTAGACTCTCCAGGAAGCTGAAGTGATCATGGGAATCTGGATCTCTCCATACAGAGCCAAAACTAGTGTGCGGAAAAACAAAAAGAAACAAAGCATCCTCCACATAACAGACAGGCAAAGGACACCCCAAACTTCAGTCTCCTGCTATTGGAGAATTACTGACCCGTCTTTGGTGGAAATATCTCTGTGGAAATCTAATGGGGTTTGGGGAATGAGCAGGAAGGAAAGAGGAAATCAAAAGGACTAAAACGTCCCTGAAACAGAGTCAGCCCTAAATGTGAATAATCTGAGAGGCATCCTATTTGATCAGTACACGAAGGAAAGATCCTCAAATCGAGTGGGACTCAGAAAGCATTGTCTCTGGGGGACAAGAGGCTGAAAGTTGAGGGGATGGCACCCTTGGAGACTGGGTGGTGGAAGGGAAAAGGGAAAAGCAAGAAACAAAATTTAGAATCCTGTGAGATAAAATAGATCCCAAAACATTGAAGGCTACACAGACCTTCCACCCCTCACCCCCAAAACAGTTACAGAAGCAACCGTGGCCACCATGACAGAAGTTGATCTCAGGATATAAAACTTAGCCTCCGGACCATCACAATGTGAACAGACATATGCAGTCTTCATCTGTATGAAGCATCTGTATATTCAGCCACATAAATAATAAACAAAAAAATAAGTCATAGCACTTAAGCTGATGAATCCACCCACCAAAAACAATGAATGAAGAACAAAACTAACACAAGCTCCAGAGTAAATTAAATGTCCTCATGCATACATCTGAGGATATCACAGATTCAGGAACGAAACTTAAAAATACACAAAAGGGGGAAGAAATCCAGTGGCAGTTATTGAGCTCAGAAAGAAATAAAAGAAAAGATCCTGTCATATCAGAAATGAAGGCAAACCTACAAACTTGCCCTAAGAAGGGTAGATGTAGATGGAAATCTATTAAACGTCACAAAGGCAAGTCAGGATAACTTGGAGAGGAAAATAAAAGAAAGAGAGAAATAGAAAGGATTAGGGTAAAGTGGTTGAAATGGGAGATGGATGAGGGAAACCAAAATCCAGCACACGTATAATCGGAGTTTCCAAAAAAGAAACAGCTAAACAAAAGATCATAACTGATATTTAAATCCATAGTTGATGGATATTTTCCAGAAATAAAAGACATAAGACTGCACTTTTAAATGGCCTACAGGGACTGGAGAATATTTACCGAGAATGATCAACCCTCGGATCTTACCCCAGTAAGACCAGTAGGGCTTTAAGAGCTAAACATGAACTAACCCTCAGAGCAAAAAATATAAAATAACCTACAAGAGCAAGAAAAATTAGTCTGGCATCAGACATCTCAAGGCAAAAACAGCACAAGATTTTCACTATATTTGAGTAATGAATACGTGAACCAAGGATTTACTCTCCAGGCAGAACTGGTCCCATGGCCAGGCTCGAGAACAGCTACTCTGACCACAGCAAAGCACAGCTTTTGTGAAGCCTTCCTAAGGGACCTGCGGGAGGATGAACTTCATCCATCCAAAACACAACTGGAGAAACTTGGGCAAAAAGACTGATGATGACCATTTGAAATATGTAATTGAATATTTAAGATCAGCATAATGCAGGTGGGGGTGGGAGTGGAGGAGTGATATACAAGTATTACATATTCAGCAAGATGGAAATAACAAATCTAAAAAGAGACATAAAACAAACAGGGAAAAGAGAAGAACATCTTGACTGTGGTGGGGGGCACAGGGGATTGTCAACGACACCACTAAATTTGATTTTAAAACAACAGGCTGCAAAATGCTAAGAAACAACACGAAAGATGAGGGGATTTGAAAATGGTGCAAGACACACTAGAAAAAAACTTAGGACAAACACGTGTCAGAGTAAATACCAGAGACAGGATAAAGTAAAATAAATAAGAGTGGAGAAGACCCATCATGGGAGGAAAGGAAATAGCAAATACACATGAATAACTCTAGCAATCGTAATGTGAAATGATATAACTGTGGTAAGACCCAGCACGCAGCCATATAAATAACATGAGTGAGTTTAACTGAACTATTAAGAGAAAATCATTCCCAATTTGCTCCAGAAACCAAGATTTAACTTTATGCCACACGCCCAAGACACATCTATAACAAAGTGATATGGACAAGCTAAAAAACAGGGGTGCCTGGGTGGCTCAGTCGGCTATGCATCTGACTCTTGATTTCTATTCAGGTCATGATCTCAGCGTTCATGAGATCAAGCCCCACATCGGGCTCTGCACAGACAGCAGAATGCCTGTCTGGGATTGTCTTTCTTCCACTCTCTCTGCCCCTCCTCTGCTCTCTATCTCTCTCATTGTGTCTCTCAAAATAAATAAATAAACATTAAAAAAAGAAAGCATATGTTCTCATCCTGAGTGAGAAACATTACAAAGAAGTGCATGCTTTAATGCTAAAACAATTCACAACAAATAGATGGCAGTTATGAATCACTCTGCTGAAAACGGCACAGTAAAAATCTCCATAAATATATAATAAAATATAGAAGTGAAGAGAAATAAGTAAGGAGCTGGAAGACATAACATAATCAATAAGACAGATTTTACTAACTGTTTGAAATTCACTCCTTGGCACATGCAGCACTTACCCTGAATTGATCATTTATTAGCTCACAGAGAAAATATCAATACATCCCATAAGGTAGACAATGGCAAATAATTGTTTCTGATTACAGTGCAGTAAAACTAAAAGCTAATACCTAAAATAAATAGCAAAAAGTTAATTCAGCCTGGAAATTAAAAACAAAACCAAACAAAACCTTCAATTAGACAACTTTTAGTTAAAAGGGGAAATGCAAATTGAAATTACAGAATTTCTAAAAACAGATCATGTTATAGTGTTCATTGAAAGCAGTAATCAGAGGAAACCCTGTAGCCTTAAATACCTACATCACTATAAACACTAATAAAGGGAAACGTTAGGAAAAGGGCAAAGAGTGAGCCACAAGAAAACACAAAAAAGCAAACAACAAAGAAAATAAAAGCAGAAATTAATGTAGTAGAGAATAGAAAAATAATAGCCCTAATAATAAATCAAAATTCATTGTTTTCATATCAAAGCAGACAAACATCTAGCTGCCTTGATTAGGAAAAGGGATTTAAATATACACATGAAAATAACACGTGTGTAATAACCAATTGCCAAAATAAAAATTAAGAACTATCACAGGAGACTATTTGCGGGATTCTCTACAAATAAATTTGAAAATCTGGATGGAAAGGATAATATCTTATGAAAAAAGAATTCTCTGAAATTAGCTCTACAGAAATAGAAAGTTTAAACAGAAAAGTTTTTATAGAAGTTAGAAACTTATCAAGGAACTACCCACAAAAAATATGAGGTTCTGATAACTTTACAGGGGATGATACTAAAGCCTCAAAGATAAGATATTCCCAGGGCCACAGAATTTCCCTGGGCATGAAAAGCAAGTAACAGCACTATTGACAATGGCCAAAGTGCGGAAAGAGCCCAGATGTCCATCGATGGATGAATGGATAAAGACAACGTGTGATACATACATGGAATACACAATGGAGTATTACTTGGTGATCAAGAAGAAAGAAATTTGCCATTTGCAATGATGTGGGTGGATCTAGAGAGCATAATGTTAGGTGAAATAAGTCAGAGAAAGACCACTATCATATAATTTCACTCATATGTGGAATTTGAGAAACTCAACAGATGAACATAGGGGAAGGGAGGGAAAAATAAGATAAAAACAGAGAGGGAGACAAACCATAAGAGGTTCTTAAACCCAGGGAACAAACTGAGGGTTGATGGAGAGAAATGGGTGGGGGGATGGGCTGAATGGGGGATGGGCATTGAGGAGGGCCCTCGGGATGAGCCCTGGGTGCTGTATGTGAGTGACGATTCACTGGGTTCTACTGAAGCCAGGACGACACTGTATGTTAACTAACTCGAATTTCAGTTTCAAAAAATGGAAAACATTCTTTTCATGAAGCAATGACACGTTGATACTTAAACCTGTTGAAGACAGCATAATACAATCTCCATCAGGAGGAAGCCAAATAAAACCACTCCAAGACCACTTCTCACCCATCAGGTTTTCGGAAACGAGCAAGTCTGCGTCCGCGGGCTGACGGTGAGGCTGCGGAGAGCGGGCTGCCCCCGGGAGGGAAAAAGGGCAGCGTGGAGGCCACACGTGCCCTTATCTTTGACCGGCAACCTCACTTCGATCAGTTTACCCTCAAGTCCTCCTTCAAAGACACAACAACATAGAGGAACAACGCTGTTCATGCAGCCTTGTTTGTGATTGCAGAATAATGACAATATTGGATTTGGCAAACTAGGTGCCACCTGCCAGCTTCCAGCCTCTCCAAACACAGTGTTGCTGGCACACAGCCATGCCTGTTAGCTTACGTGTGAGCTGTGGCTGATTTGAACTACAAAGGAGGAGCCCAGCAGCCCTGTCACCTGCAAGCCACAGACACGGATGGCCAGGCCCTATAAGGAAAAGTCGCTCCGAGCCTGTCACAAATGGCAAGACACAGGAGGTGGCTGGATGACGTGGTCACGCAAGGGAGTAGTGTGCAGGTATAAACAAAGATTAAGGAGCAGTTCTATTGATGGATAATAACAGGATGTGTTGTTCAGTGAAAATATAAGGTGTGTACAAAGAGGAAGGAAGAATATCTACTGGTTTAGGTTTGCAAAAATAAGCACAGGGAGAATGAACCAGAAACTGGGGAGCTGAGCTGCCTACTGGGGTGTGTAGCCATGGGGTGAATGGGGGGGATGGGGGATGGGCTTCGGTGAGTGTTCCTTTCTGTATAGTTTGGAATTTGGGAGCCATGCTAAGGTTTTACACACTCAAAATCCCTAAAATAGAATGCAGGGACTAATGCACACAATTTTTATTTTAATTGGATAACACAAGCACACTGAAAAGGAAAAAACAAACTAAATCAAAAGCTTTTTAACGGCATAATTTGAGCCTGTAGCCTGATTACGAAGGGAGGGAAGAAAAGAGCAAGCAAATACGGGACTCTAGTCAGCTTGTTTTCTAAGTAAGTTTTATGTGTGGGTTCACATCTCTTGGCCACGGGTGGAGGGGAACTTGGAATCAAAACAGAGGTCACCCTGTTTGCCTACGAGTTTCAGCAGGAGGCACCAATATCCTCGACTCTGCTGAGATTCGCTTATGAGCACACAAATCACTTCCAGGCTGTTTCTGTCCAGAAATGCAGGGTCTGAGTCTAACGAAGAGGAAACATCAGACAAACCCACATGGAGGAACGTTTCATGAGACGACTTGCCCACACTCTTTACAGACATCAAAGTGGGAATGTAAAATGGAGGGCTAGCTGCCCTAGATTAGGAGACACCAGAGTCCCGGCCTCCAGACGCATCGGGCTCGGGTCTTGGGCTGCAGGAAGTAAGATAAGTTGAAAGGACATAATAGGAACGACTTCAGAACTTTGAAAAAGGATTCTGATGAGATAGTAATGGTTTGGACAATTCACTGTGGTGTGTGTAGCAGAATGCCTTTGTCCTAAGGAAATGCACACTAAAGCGTTCAGAGATAAAGGGACACCAGGCCTGCAACTTACTTCTCAATTAGAACAAATGGGCGTATATACGATCGGAGTTCTCGGTAATCACTGGGAGAGACAAGATGCACAAATGATAAAGGGAGATGTGGAAATAATCGGTGAGTTGGGGTAAAATGTAGATGGGCATAATTTATTATTCTTACACCATTTCTGGTTTGAAATTTCATCTCGATAAAAAGCCTCCAAAACGTATTATTCCATAATCTCTTGGATCTCAGTTCCATTGACAAGTCAACTTTCAGTCTCACTGTTGGCCCTCTGAAGGTAGTGATGTTTCCCCCCACCCTCTGGCTCCCTTTAAGATTTTCTTATCTCTGCCTTCTAGCAATTTAAGAATGATTTGCCTACGTGGGGCTTTTTTTGTATTTATCCTGCTTTGGATTTGGAAAGTGTCATGGTATCTTCAACCAGATTTTATGTCCCTCTGTTATGGACTGAGTTGTGTTCTCCCCAAATCGATATGTTGAAGCCCTAACCCACACTGTGACTGCCTTTGGGATATGGCCTGTCAGGAGGTGAATATGGTTAACTGGGGTCACGATCAGCCCAGTCCTTCCACTGCCCGGAGGATGGGATCCTGATTATGTGGGTGTGGCCCTTTTGAGCTCTTACTTGTTGGTCTGTGGTTTTGCCTTAATGAGAGGAGGAGACGCCAGGGACCTCTCTCCCCACATGCAGGCGGAGGGAAAACCGCCTCCGTGGGAACACGGAGAGAAGGTGACATCTGCAAGCCAACGGGTGAGGTCTCATCAGACACCAGCCCTGCTGGAACCTTGACCCTGAACCTCCAGCCTCCAGAACTGTGACAAGAGGGACTTGTGCAGCTTCAGCCCCCGGGTCTGGGGTCCGTCCTGTCTGGTAGTCTGAGCTCACTAGCCGCACGGCCAGCGTGTGCTATTGCTTCAGTCTTACCCTCCCTCTGCTTTCCTCTGGGGACTCATAGACACGGACCCGAGCCCTGAGCTGTGCCCCACACGAGTCTTACACGTTTCTGTGCATTTTCCATTCTTCCTGTTTGTACACGCGACTTATGCCCTGGTTATACGTGTCTGCTCTCCTACCAAGCTCATTTGCTAAAATGTTAATGTTGTTTATGGTTACTTGGGCTCTGGAACTTCTGTGCGGTTTTCCGGTGGATTCTGTGTCTGATGAAAGCTTTCACCCTTTTCTCTAGGTTCTTAATTACATCGATCAGAGCTGCTTTCCTGTTGGTTCCTGGGAACTTCAAAATCTGAATCTCTGTGGGTCCCTTTCAAGTGTCTATTGTTTCTCTGGTTTCTAGTTGTTTAGTACTGATTTTTAGCAGGCCTTATCACCTTTTTTTATTGGGTGTCAGACTTCTCAGATTTTGCACATAACAGGGAATTTTAGGGGCTCTAGATGATGATTCTTTCCCCCGAAGAGGATGAGTTTGTTTCTGGCAGGCCGGTGGGGCATCCTCAGATCACGCTGGTCCTGCCCCTGCTTAGTTTTAGGATTGGTTGTAGCCCACCTATCAGTTCCTCCAAAGCCCAGAGGGTGGGATCCTGACTCTGCAGATGTGGCCCTTTGGAGCTCCTACCTGATGTCTGTGGTTTTGCGGGTGCCCTTGACCCTGGCAGGGCTGAACTCCCGCCTCTTTCACTTTCCACAGCTGCTGACAATCCTTTCAGTGTTTTCACCTCTCAGCCACTGTTTTGTCTCACTTCTAGAGATCTGCCCTGCACGCACACAGCCTATAAGTTAGCAGACAGGGGCGCCTGGGTGGCTCAGTAGGTTAAGCGTCCAACTCTTGATCTCAGCTCAGGTCATGATCTCATGGTTATGAGTTTGAGCCCCGCATCAGATTCTACACTGATGGTACGGAGCCAGCGTGGGATCCCGTCTCTATCTCCCTCTCTCTCTGCCCCTCCCTCTGCCCCCTCTCCCCCGCCGTCTCTCTCTCTCACAATGAATGAAGATACTGAAAAAGAAAAAAGCAGAGAATTTGCAAGGAAGCTGTTCGGAGGTTTTCTAGCTGCCTTCTCTGAGTCTCTCCTCCCTGGTTGTCAGCCACTTAATTTTCAGCCACTTTGCTTTTCCTGAACTCCGAGTATGTGTCCTCAGCCTGGTGCAACGTTGTCTTTCTGCTTGGACACCGCCTCTCCTGATCCCTCCACCTCCCCCCCTTCTGTCCTTGGAGGTGGAAGGATTTCTCCTGTGTTCACCGCCTCCCAAGAGCCATTAGTCTGAGGGTCCTGCTCCACTGACAGCTCTTCATCTCTTTGTAGCAATAAGGTGTGGGCACACGTGCACACTCGCACACGCACAGGTTTGTAATTGTTTCCAGCAGGAGAGTTACTACTGTATAGCTGTCATTGCCAAAAGGAAAGTACTGTATCTCTTTTGGAGTTGATTGAAACACGGCCCCAGAAAGATAATATCTGATATTCGAAATGCTCCTGGAAATGTTAAAACAATCAGTAAATCTCTGAGTAAAGACAGCCTCCTAAATCAAGCTACAACTAGCAAAACTGTTTGATCAGCCAGAAAACAATGGTAGGGTCTTAGAGAGCTACTTTGGTTCAAATTTTAAAATAGCATATCTGTTTCAGCTATACTGTTAGCTTCATTATAGCATGATCCGTTTTGATCAATTCATTGTTGAAAACTAAGGAATGGATAAAGGAATGTGAAACATCCCCCAGCTTACCCGCTGATTTTAAACACGTGTGGCACATTTGATTGAAGTCCGGGGTTTCATCCCAAGTTATTGGAATAAAAATATTCCCTTGCATAAATAATAATTGATTTTGATTTTTGCCGAAGGACCACAAATTCAAAAGCCATAATATGAGCAGGATAGAGGCCGCACTGAAGAATTCAGGGGAGGCAGGGGCGAACGTGTGAGACCGTGACAGCCTGGGTTGGAAACCCGTGGCCTGTTCAAGCCTCAACACACACCTGTGGTAGTGACCTCTTCCTCATAGGATTTCTGTGTCAGAAGATAAATTAATATAATAGAAGCGACTAGAACAAGGTCCAGTGCCCTGAGACAGATGTCTAATTCAGAGACAGATGCTTCCAGAGGGCCTGGGTCACACCTGCAGGCAGCTTCGGGATGGCATTGAAGGGATTCGACAGCCACACCTTCCCCGCACCGGACATCCCTCGGGAACGAGCAGCGTGTCTGAGAGTGGCTTCCAGCACGGGCTGACGACATGTGCTCACTGCTCTGGGACCCTGCAGGCCCTCTGAGAATGGGGACCCTGTCCTGGGAATAGGACGCAGGGCCACTTCTGTCTCTCCTGGAGGTGAGACTGGGAACACGACCCTATTGTCCTGGGGCGGCTGCCGTTGCCTCGGACAGAGAGGGCAGGACGCAGCCGCTAGCAGGTGGCGGGTTGTGATGCTGCAAACAGTCGGCATAACTGTGTGCTCGTGACCAAGTGGCTCCTCCCTGTGAATCTGCAGGCTTTTCCATGGAAACAGGGCATCGGAGATGAAGAGATGAAGACACGGCCTCTCTGCTCGCTCTGTGATGGGGGCTGGCCAGCTGGCCTCCCTCGGGGCTCAGTGTCTGGAGTAAGGTGCTCGGGCTCAGATCACATAGGTCCCCCCGGCTCTAACGTCCCAGGATGCTGCAGTGGACCAGTGCAAGCATTGCTAGAGCTGTCTGTGCCGCGAGGTGGTCAGCGTTTAGCGACGAGAGCGCGTTCCCTCGTGGAGAGCGATGTTAACCAGTAGGGCGCCTGGGTGGTTCGGATCAGTTAGGCGTCTGACTCTGGATTTCAGCTCAGGTCATGATCTCAGGGTCCGTGAGTTCAAGCCCCGCATCGGGCTCTGCGCTGACAGCTTGGAACCTGTTTGGGATTGTCTCTCTCATCGCTTCTCGGCCTTTTGGCTAAGATCAAGTGTGGGATTGTCTCTCTCCCTCTCTCTCTCTCTCAAGGTCAATAAACTTGAAAAAAAAAAAAAAAACATGTCAACCTGCTCTCCTGCTGTTACAGGACAGGCTGAATGGTGCACCCCTCAAATCCACATGCTGCAGCCATCATCACCAGAACCTCGGAATGTGACTGCATTTGGAGATACGGTCCGTAAAGCAGTAATTAAGATAAACTGAGATGGCTAGGGTGGCCCCAATTCATTACGACAGGTGTCCTTGTAAGAAGAGGAGATTTGGACACAGACACACAGAGAAGCAAGACCGCCTCAAGACACAGGGAGAAGGCAGCTGTCTACAGGCCGAGGAGAGAGGCCTCAGCACGAGCCAACCCGGCCGGTACCTTCCAGCTTCCAAGACTGGAGACGGTGATTTTCCGTAGCCTAGGCCCCCCGTCCGGGATGTCTTGGAACGGCAGCCCCAGGAAACTAATCCACCTGCCGATCACTGACGCGTCGCTCCTCTGTGACCCAATTTTGTTGTTTTTCGGTTTTATATAGGTGACGTATATACAATTGGAGAATTATATAGAGATCCACTGTCTTAGCAAATTTCAAGTGTATGATACATTATTATCAATGATGGTCACCACGGTGTACATCAGGACTTCAGAACTTAGTCATCTTAAACTGGAAGTCTGTACCCGTTGACCAACATCTCCCGATTTTCCCAGCACCCCCAGCCCCTGGCAACCCCAGCCAGGTCTCTGTTTCTCTAAATTGGACATCCTTAAACTCCACATATAAGTGACGCCAAAAACACAGGCAACAAGGGCAGAAACAAAGAGGTGGGACCACAGAAAACTGAAAAAGCTCCAGGGCAGCAAAGGAAACCAGCAGTGAAATGAAGCATCATCCTGCAGCATGGCGGATGCTGTTCCAAACCCAGTGTTTGACACGGGGTTAACGTCCACACTGTGCAAGGAACACATGCAACTCGATAGCGAAAAATCCACACAATCCGGTTGGGAATGGGCGAAGGCCCTGAATAGACATTTTCTCAAAGAAAGCGACGGATGTGCCCGGTTTCACATGCCTCAGGCACGCGCCCCAACTGTCAGGGTTGCTGTGCTGAGACAGTGCACGCTGAGCCCCGCTGAGCCCTGTGTGCCCGTCCTCTTTCCTCCCGTCTTCAGCGAAGCCCAGGCTTGTGTGCGAAAATGCGCCTAATAACTGTCAAGATTGTTGGGCAGATCGGAAACAAGTACTAAGTGCCTTGGATGCCAGAGATACACAGAGGCTCATCATCAGTGAGATACGATTCTCATCAGCCTTCGAACGGAGGAGTGCGTTTTATTGCTAATGTTTCACATTATTGGTATACTGTGTGTCTTTTTTGACTTGTAAATTTTCTTTAAAAAATTAAAAACACAGAAATATTTTGAGGAAAACTCAATATGTATCCTGAAAAGCCGACTAAATCAAGTCTGAGCCTGGCTGACTTGAAAGAGCTATGCTCTAAGTCTAAATATCTCTGCAAATGATAATCTGTTCTAAAATAATCATCTGCTGCGAAATCCATAAATTGCAAGTCATAATGGGGAGAGTGATCCATGAGAGGCTCTCCCAGGGGACACTTGCGCACAGAAGTCTTGGATTGATTCACAGCTTTGAATCTGAGGAAAGTAAGTCAAGCAATTCCAAAGAGGCCTGTCAGCTCTGCGCCAGTTTTCGGTACGTTCTGAAAGATGTTTTGATCTAATTTATGAAAAGAAGCGCTGTGGGCTTGAAGACTGAAAACAGACAAACACCCAAGCCAGGGAGAGCCCGTAAATCACCAGGAGAGCTGAGGCGCCCCAGCAGCCGCGTCGGGGTGCAGGCTGTTAATCCCGGCCACCCTGCGGCTCCCACTCTCGAGCGTTCCTAAGAGCCTGGCGGGTCTCAAAACCTCTGGTCTTGGCTTTTCTGGCAAGGTTCCTGCCTTGACTTATTTCTGTAAGAAGATCGGCATTTTAGTTAAAAAAGCAAACAATGGAGCTTTGATTATCAAAAAAGAACCTACTCATTTTCTTGTTAAAAGTATGACACAGATACAAGAACTCAGCAGCTGAGTTATTTTGGAAGTTAACGCAACATATGAAATTATTTTGGAAATGTAGGCGATGTATAAAAGGAGTTTTAGACTGTCTTTTCCAATTTAAATGGTAGGCCCTGAAAGTGTTACAAAATACATGTTAGTTTGTCACAGAAAATACTGGCATTGTTTCCCTGCCTGAGAAGGAATCCAGGGTTTGCTAATTTGTCTGATGCACTGGGAGAGGCAGCTACAAAGCTCTCTTAGGATAACCTGAAGATCAGAGCACGGCAGGCGCCCTGCAGACCGTCCGTCCTGCGTGGCCCCTCCGGGCGTCCGTTGGTACCCTTGAAGTCAGTGTCGGAGTTAGAACCCCCTTCTCTAGGCTACTTCTGTCTGTCGGGACAAATTCCCGCGCCATGCAGAGTGGTCTCTGTAAAGTGGGTCCTGAGTATCAGGATGGGAGGGAACACAGGGTTGGAGTCGGAGGAAGGGACTGGATGCTAGATCCGAATCCTCCGGGGAGCATCTCTGTGACACGGGCTAACGGCCACTAATGTCCCCTCCCGGGGGACTCGGGGGGGAAGGGGGAAGAAGCATGGGGGGCAGCCTTCCCAGCTAGCCGGAGGAGCATGGGGGTCCTGTGTCTCCTGGAAGTTCTCGTGTCTTGCTGTCCCCTCGCCTCAACCAGGGCAGGCAGTGTGGACATGAGCACGCCCGGCACCTGAGACTTTCTGGACCAGGTGTACCTTGTTCATTCAGACGTTTTGCAGACGAAGGACGAGAGGCTGGTTGGACCTCTGTTCATACAGCACTTGCAAAGTCCCTCTCCCCTCCGAGTAGATTTTAAGTCATCAGAAAACCAGTCTGGACCTGACCACATTTCTGCCACAGAGTTTCTGATGAGCCTCCTTGGAGGCAACTCAGCAGGGAGCTGCAATTGTGTCCCCTGGTTTGCAGGGACCGTGGTGAAACAGCACGTCCTGAGCTCGAACCCTTACTGGAGAAGACGAGACACGAGGGACTGGACAGATGTCCTGAACTGCCGAGGCGCGTCCCCGACTCGCCCAGAGAGCTCCCCACCGGTGCCGTGCAGACGCGGGCAGCCAAAGCCCAGCCAGCAGGGGCCTGTGGTCTGTGGGGGGGCTCGCTGGGGGTGACTGGGGAGGTCACATTTTTTAAGTGTTAAATTAAGGTATCTTTAGGTCACAAACCGTCTGACATTTCCAGATTACCCATGGCAGATGCACTCTTTGATTCAGGGGAAAATGGCCACCATCTAGAACAAGACGCTGATGTCCAAGAGTTAGGAGCATTTTTTTAAATCGAGACTATGACAAGGTACAGAGAACAAGCACTTTCCTTTTTAATTAATAAACTTTATTTTTCAGAGTAATTTGAGGTTCACAGCAAAACTGAGTGCACCCGCCCCCACTCACACACACCCCCCACCGTTATCCGTGTCCCCACCTGGTGGCACCTTTCTTACAATCCAGGAGCCTGCGCTGACACATGACGTCACCCCCCCGTGTCCCTCGGTGACAGGGTTCATTCTTGCTGTCGCGCACATTGTGGGTTTGGACAAGGCGTGGTGACATGTATCCATCATTTTGGTTTTCGGAAGCCAAGCTGTGTTGAAAGAGGAGGGTTTTTAGGAAATTCTGGGGGTGAAGTCACACAGACCTGGGGTGACCGCACATATAAAGATCCGGGCATGGAAAAGCACATCATGGGATTTTACGGGGAATCCTAGAGCGGGAAGGACACAAGCGTGAAGCGCAGGACAGGGAAGTCCTTCCCAGATCTGGGGGTGAGGAGGGGGGGAGGACAGTGCAATGAGCAGGTCACTGGTTCCCCAATGTCCCACTCCCTGTGAATGCTACCGTATGGCAAATGGGACTTTGTTGCAGCGGCCCTGGGAAGCTCACGCAGACAGCGTCAGAAAGAGTTTAGATCAGACGACCCCCCCCACCACCTCCTCTGACCTCCTCCCTGGCATCAAACCCCCGGACGAGGGCCGGGACAGAAAGTATAGTGCAGAAACACCCAGCTATGTTTGATAGACGCAAATCCACTCACTGTGTGAGCCCGAGCCCCCGGCTGCACAACCTAGTCCAGACCACGCTGATGGCCGAGCCCTGCTCACCACCTGGTCACCAAGAAGAATTTACTGTCCACCTGGCTGGTGAGCCCTGGACCCACACTCAGTCTTGCCTTGCTCAGGGAACTTCCCGATTTTTACCCTGTATTAGCCCTTTGGTGCTTCCTCAGGATGGATGGTCTTGAAGAAAATTGACCAGGATGGGGGCACTAGGAGTTCTAAAAAAGGGGACCCGGTGGGGGGGGGGCAGAGGGGCTCACTGAAATTGACTGTTGTACAGACAGGAAGGAAGTGAGAACCCTGCAGCCTCCAGGGAGGTAAGTGCAAAGGCCCTGGGGTAGGGATGCTCCTGGAATGTTCAAGAAATAGTAGATGGGCTGCTTTATACACAGCGACAACCCTAGAGCCTTGAACACTGCGTGACACGTGATAGGTAATAATAAACATTTGTTGAAAGAATAAACAAAGTCTAAGACATTCAGTAAACATCTGTTGAGTCAAATGAATGTGTACTGCCTTCTAGATATGGAAATTATTAAAGGAACGGCCAGTCCCTGCCTGGGGGCCTCAGAGCCTTGGGGAAGCAACAAGATAGTGATATGATAAAGACTCAACGACAACCAAAGAGCAAGCACCAGGGTCATACATGGAAATACCGCGCAGATATCTGAATGAATAGAGCCCCCACAGTGTCGAAATTCTCCAAAGCAAACCACAATTATTGTGAATAAATTAAGATAGGATCTTGCTGGTCTCTGGGCTGAGGAATCCAGAAATAACCCGTGCTCCCAACACGGGGCTGGCTAGGAAATGCAAGTCGTTGGCAGTCAGGGTTCCAGAAGAGTCTCCAGGCTGAGGGAGTGGCCAACACAGCACCCGGCAGGAGGCCAGGAGAGAAAGGGCCGGTACCCTTGTCCGGTCACCGCTGGCCTGCAGGGAAATGGAGTTTCCTCGCACTTGTTTGGAAACACACAATTGAAAAAAGTAATTTCAGTAGTATTTACGGATGTCAGCTATCTGATTTGCCACCAGCCCTCATCTCAGAAATAGTTTCCTGCCATTTAGCAACGGGCCGACACTGACAGCCAGGCTTCCCTCCGACAGGACCCTTCGTCAAACAGAGTCACTTTTCTTGTTCTGACCACATTTCAGGATCAGAAGATTATTTTCAAGTGTATAACAGGAGTTGTTCCTCCAAACTCCTGTCCAGATAGGCTCAAATACACCTTTTAAAGAAATTAACAGGCAGGCGCAAATTTATTTACGCACGTCATTGGCGAACGCACAGAAAGGGAAGGAGGTATGACAGCGCGCCTCGTCCCAGGCTCAGGGGCTGACTCCGCTTTACTGGAAATGTTGCCACCTGACGGGCGCGGTCCACGGCTCCTGGCGGCCGTTGGCGGCAGGGGCGCCTCGGGGACCGGGTCTCCTTTCTGGGTTGAGGTGCGATCCCGCAGCAGAGCTCAGAGAAGGTGGTGAAAGGAGCATCAGACGGCGGCCACTCCCTGGTACCTGAACACTCCTGTCCCGGGGCCACTGCCAAAGCCACTCCCACAAACTGAAGTTTACTCTCGAGACCCTGGAGCGGGCCGTCTGAAATCCCGGTGCTGGCAGGGGCTGTGCTCTCCCTGGAGGCTGCAGGACAGGGTCCCTCCTGCCTCTTCCAGCTTCTGGCGGCTCCGGGTGTTCCCTTGGCTTGTGGCTGTGTCCCTCCACGTCTGCCTCTGTCTCCACGTGGCTTCTCCGTGTCTGCACCTTGTCTTCGGTCTCTTGTAAGGACGGCTGTCCCTGGATTCAAGCCTCCCCTTTTCCAGGATGATTTCATCTTTCATCTCGAGACCCTTAAGTAATTTCATCTGCAAAGACCCTTTTTCCAAGTAGGCTCATATTCACAGGTTCCAGGGCTAGGCCGTGGACATGTCTTTTGGGGGCCACCCTGCCACCCAGGAGACCATGTGGCTTCCCCAGCAGCCCATACTCACACCCCTGGGGTGCTACCATTCAAAAGAGTGGCATTGGTCCTTCAAACTGGGGACTTTCTCAGAGGGAGGAACTCGGCAACTTGGTCACACACGTGGGGGGAGAGGTCTAGGGGCAGGGTCTTGGATGGGATCGGGCAGTCCCCTGGGAGCCCCGAGGACGTCCTCTGGCAAGGGTGGACTGACAGAGAGCACAGGTTGGTGAGACCCCAATCCTGCAGTGAGGGGGGAGGTTGGTGGTGGATCCTCCAGACTCCTGGCCCCCCCTCTGCAGGGAAACCGAAACATAGTCCACACCAGAGGGTGGAAACTGCTGCCTGAGGGGCAGACCTGGCCCACTGCCTGTTTTTCAATAAAGTTTCACTGGAACACAGTCTCAGCCATCTCTGGCTGCCCTCCTGCTACCGGAGAAACGAAGCCCTGCCCGCCACCCCCAGAGCCTGTAAGACTGCCGTCTGTCTGTCGACGGAAAATGCTTCCCAGAGCACTTCTGGGGGGAAATGTAGGTTTGCAGTTACTCCTTATTGAAGGGTCAGTGGCTCTTTTTGTTTTCTTATCAGCTAATTTCATTCCACGTTTCTCACGGAATTGACGACCTTCTGTCTCAGCTTGTTCTGAACCCAAGTTGCTTCCTCCGTGGCTACAGATCAGCCCGCCCTCCCAGTGGAGAAGGGCTGTCATTTAGAGCAGAGCCCGGCGAGCGGAGCGGTCCTTCTGGAAGTCTCCACAGCCGTCTGGAAACAGCTAGTAATGGGCCCCGGGGCACCTGCTTCAATCGATGGCTCCACCTGCAACGTTAGGAGCCCCTGTGGGCCTGGTCACGTTCGTCCTTAACAGAGTTGCTTGGCACTCACTTACCCTGTTCCTCGTCCCCATCGGAAGAGAAGTGGTCAGAATATCAACTGTCAAATAAAACAAAAGGGCTCTTTATCCAAGTGATGTTAATTAAGGATGGCCTGAGGTCATCTTTTCAAATTAAAAAATTAAGGTGGGGCGCCTGGTTGGCTCAGTTGGTCGAGCATCCAACTTCGGCTCAGGTCATGATCTCACGGTTCGTGAGATCGAGCCCCACGTCGGGCTCTGTGCTGACAGATCAGAGCCTGGAACCTGTTTCAGATTCTGTGTCTCCCTCTCTCTCTGCCCCTCCCCTGTTCATGCTCTGTCTCTCTCTGTCTCAGAAATAAATAAACGTTAAAAAAATTTAATAAAAAAAAAAAAGAAATAAAAATTAAAATAAAGTCCTATTGTGTGTCCTCCACCCAGACTCTCTGAGTGAGCAGAATGGGTAAAAGTGTGTGTGCACGTGTGCACGTGGGTGTGGGGCACGACTGTCTGCCTTTGGACACATTAAATCGTCCTTTCCTGGGACTGGTCAAAGCCAATCAGACTCACATGAGTGTTATTTCAGAGCCAAGAATCTAAACTTAGGGACCACCTTCTTTCTAAATGGTGACAACCGTGCCCTGTGTGTTATTCCCAGAGGCTGAGAGCTAGGGTGAACTCAGTCCAGACAGTGAGTGAAACGTGTGAACACAGGAAGTGTCAAATGGGAGGAGAGGGTGCCGTGACCAGCAAGACGTCACGTAGGCTCTGAGGCACATACAAAAGAAAGCGTGCAGGTTAGGGGTGTGCGTGTGCAGGCGTACATGTGTGTGCATACACGTGTGTCGGGGGGTTGGGTGTGTTAACCCTTCCACCGGAGACCGGGGCTCGGAACAGAAGGGAGAAACAGGAAAAGAAGAGTGGTCCTCAGAGGCCAAGCTGTGTTGGTTTCCTAGAAGGGTCGTGTAAGTTTGAACAGCGTCCGCCATGTGGCACAGAGCTCTGAGTCTGGGGTCAGAGGGGCAGGGCTCACACCTGTCCACCAGCAGCTGACTCTGTGACCTAAGGGGCATCCTCTCTTTAAACCTGTTTCCTCTGTTTGACGGGGAGGACGCTGACACCTCTCTTTTGGGGGGTTAAAGAAAGATATTAGATGCTCAGCTCAATGTACAGGATACTATAAATGTTCTAAAAATATTGTTGGTAACAGTTCTTCAATATTTAATATTTAATATTCTTTTTTTAATTTTTAAAAAATCGTTATTTATTTTTGAGAGAGAGAGAGGGACAGAGCACAAGCAGGGGAGGGACAGAGAGAGAGGGAGACACAGAATCTGAAGCAGGCTCCAGGCTCCGAGCTGTCAACACAGAGCCCGACGTGGGTTCGAACTCACGAACCGTGAGATCATGCCCTGAGCGAAGTTGGATGCTTAACTGACTGAGCCACCCAGGCGCCCCTTTAATATTCATTTTTAAGTGGATGTAATTTTTTTAGAAGAGCTTCAGATTTACAGGAAAACTAAGCAGATAGTACTGAGAGTTCGTACACACCTCACACTTAGTTTCCTCTACTGTTGCCATCTTAAATGAGTATGGGGTACAGTTGTTACAATTAATACAATACTTTTGAAACATGATTATTAACGAAAGTGCCTGGTTCACTCAGATTTCCCTAGTTTGTTTACCTCGTGCCTTTTTTTTTTCTTTTCCAAAACCCCATCCAGGACAACACATTATATTTAGTTATCATGTCTCCTTGGCTCCTGTTGGCTATGACCATTAGTCTGACCTTGCTTGTTTCTGACGATCTTGATATTTTGAAACCCACTGGTCAAGCATCCACAGGATGTCTTCAAGTAGTAATTTCTCCCTGTAGTTTTATGGTCAGCCTGGGCCCGGAGTTGGGGGGAGAAAGATCGCAGGGTAAAGTATCGTCCATCACGCCGTGCAAGGGTGCCTACCATCAACATGATGTATCAGTGCTGATTTTCACCTTGGTCGTTGGCCAGGACGTCCCCTGCAGGCTACACCCAGCCTTCTGTTCCATTCTGCACACGTGAGGAGTCACTCTGAGCACCTCCCACTTAGCAGGGGAGGGAGGGCCCACATAAGTTTCCTGGAATTATTCTACGTGGCATGCTTTTCTTTTCTCCCCATTCGTTAATGGACTCAAGCATTTACTTGTGTCTGTGCAGAATTGTGGAAGTTTATTCTTTATATTTGGGGGATGTATTGGCGTAGTTAGATTAATATCTACTATGTTTGTCATGTTTCAAGTGTCTCTCGTGTTCGGGTTTCCCCAGGAGCTCCTACTTAAATAGCGTGTGTGCCTTTTGGCTCTGAATTCTAATAACCCGCCATTATTGTGCTGGAGCCCGCCTGACGCGGTGGGAGGGAAAGGGGAAGAGGAGACATCTGGAATCTTAGGAGTAAATTTAAGTCTTTTACTGGGCCTGCGACCCTGGACTTGGTCTTCACAAGTAGGCTTGGTTTGTGATTGTTTTTGTGTTCGGTTGCTTCCCCCGCCCAAGCGGCACAAGAAGGCCCGAGGGGCTCACCCCTGTGGGAGTGGGAGTGGGGCTCTAGTGAAGGTTCCCCTGGGTGTGGCCCTTCTTCCTGGAGGACATCGGGGATTGTTCCTGGGTGGTCACTTTCTCCCTTCCCTGCCCCAGCCATGGTGGGGGTTCCGTTCTATGAGAACACAGTGGGGATCCCAGAGGAATCACCCTGAAAGCATATCCCCCCAAGACGGTAGCCACAGGACTCTCTCTCCCACTAACGAGGCTCCAAAACTCACCAACATTACCTGGAAATCTCCTATCAGTTGAGGCTCTATTGATTTGTGTTCCTGGGTGTAGATCCTGGCTGTGAGTGTCTGTGGTCACCTGTCCTTCCATGTGTCAGAGGGAGGTGTCCTGCGACCTCAGTTCTCTGACAGCTTCAGAAAAACCTCTGATTTCCAGGGCGCCTGGGTGGCTCATTCGGTTATGTGTCCAAGTCTTGGTTTTGGCTCAGGTCATGATCTGAAAGTTTGTGGGTTCAAGCCCCACATCAGGCTCTGTGCTGACAGCGTGGAGCCTGCTTGGGATTATCTGTCTCCCTCTCTCTCTCTGCCCCCATTGTTGCTCTCTCCTTCTCTCTCTTTCTTTCAAAATAAATTTTAAAAACTTAAAAAAAAAAAGAAAGGAAAATCACTGATTTCCCTTTGTTCCACTTTTTCTTGTGAAGGTAGAGTAGAGGCTCCCACATTCTTCATACATCAGAGCTTGAAGTGAAGTCCCTGAGTGCTTGTGGAACAGCCATCGCCAGGGAGCGTGGGGGCACAGGCTCCTGGCCACCAAGGGGTCCCTCCCGCCCCCGCACAGTCGCTGTGAGGAACCCGTGCCGACTCTGGCACGTTCTACAGAAGTGAAAGAGGCTGATGGCTCATTTCTTCTGGATGATGGTAATCAGAGTCAAATGTTGACAATGCCTTCAGGAGCTGCTTTAGAAAATTCTGTTTGATAAACTAAGTAAAGTGTTATTTAGCAACTGGAAGATAATTAGGAAGCAATTACTGAGACAAAAAGAAACCCCGAGTACACAGGGGGACAATTAGAATCTGGTCCAAATTTATGGTCACACCCAAAGATTCTGTTTTAATACCTGTGTGGCAGGAGCATATTAGAAAACGCAAATTAATGCCTGATTTGCACAGCTGACCTACGCATCGGAGAAATATGACTGGGTTTCTAATTGCCTTATGTAATCAGAGAAAAGCTACAGATCAGTCTCCCTCACCGCAAGCCCAGATGCTGCAGCTAAAGCTTTCTCCGGCCGGGTTTTTGCCGAAACATCTAAAGCCAGACATCTTACCCATGACAGCGAGGCTTGTCAGCAGACGGAGCCTCTGGAAAGGCCTCTCTTCATCCAGGCCACGGTTGCCACGGGCCTCACGGCAGGGAGCGATGCTTCGCTTCGGTGTCAGTGCTCAGCTCCACGTGGGGGTCTGCAGGGGCCACGCTGCACCAGCACCCTGTGACATCGGGCCCTTCCTGTGGCCGAGCAGGGCCAGGGGCTCCCTCTCCCCAGAGCCCTCATCCTACCCCGGGATTCGTCCCCTCAGGCACGTCCCAAGTTGGGAGTGGATGTGGCCCAGACTTGGTTCTGGGACATTTCTCTTAGTGAGAAGGCCTTACACTGGAGGCTCCGGGACATAGTCTGAAAACTGAGGGGCCATGGGGGGTGTCAGACATGGTGGCTGTACAACAGGCCTTTCTGGTGCGACCCCGGAGGTGGGGTGAGGTGGGAAGCAGGGGGAGTAGAACTGCCTGTGATGGGGCACATGTGTGTGCAATGTGTGTGTGCGTGCTTGCACGTCTGAGCCCGTGTGGAGGCTGATGCCACAGACAAGATCCAAACAGGCTGCGGGCGACTTTCTCCTTGCTCCTGGGTGGGCAGGGGTCGGCCTGTCCTCCGACACACCTCACCTGGCCTCCCAGAAAGGTATGATTTGAAGCCCTGATGCCAGGGCCACCCGTCATCCCCACTGCCCACCCATCACCCCAACTGCTCAGTCATCACCCCAACTGCCCACCCATCACCCCCACTGCCTGCCCATCACCCCAACTGCTCAGTCATCACCCTGACTTCCCACCCATCATCCCAGCTGCCCACCTATCACCCCAACAGCTCAGTCATCATCCCAACTGCCCACCCGTCACCCCAGCTGCCCACCTATCACCCCAACTTCTCAGCCATCACCCTGACTGCCCACCCATCACTCCAGCTGCCCACCTATCACCCTGACTTCTCAGCCATCACCCTGACTGCTCACCCATCACTCCAACTGCCCACCCATCACCCTGACTGCCCACCCATCACCCCAGCTGCCCACCTATCACCCTGACTTCTCAGCCATCACCCTGACTGCTCACCCATGACTCCAACTGCCCACCCATCACCCTGACTGCCCACCCATCACCCCAACTGCCCACCCATCACCCTGACTGCCCACCCATCACCCTGACTTCCCACCTGTCACCCTGACTGCCCACCCATCACCTTGACTGCTCGCCCATCTCCCCGACTGCCCACTTGTCACCTCAACTGCTCACCCATCACTCTGACTGCCCACCCATCACCCCAGCTGCCCACCTATCACCCTGAGTTCTCACCCATCACCTTGACTGCTCGCCCATCTCCCCGACTGCCCACTTGTCACCTCAACTGCTCACCCATCACTCTGACTGCCCACCCATCACCCCAGCTGCCCACCTATCACCCTGAGTTCTCACCCATCACCTTGACTGCTTGCCCATCATCCCAACTGCCCACTTGTCACCTCAACTGCCCACCCGTCACCCCAACTGCCCACCCATCACCCCAACTGCCCACCCATCACCCTGACTGCCCACCCATCACCCCGACTGCTCAGGCAGCCAGTCATCTGCTCACCTGGCAAGTGTTCTGAGTACCTCACAGCACCTGGCACTCGCTGGGTTCAGACGTGCAGCTACTTGTAACACAGAGGTGGGCCCGAGTGCCCGGCCAGGCAGGAGGACAGACATCCAGTGATTCCTTACTCACAATACCTGAGAGATGTGACAAGCACCGTCAAGCAGTGTGGGCTCTCAGGGTGGAGAGACTAGGCTCACTGTGGGTGTGTGTGGGTGTGTGTGTGCTGATGTGTGTGTGCTCATGCTTGTGTGTGTGCATGCTAGTGTATGTACGCATGTCGATGTGTGTGTGCACACATACAAGTGTGTGTGTGCATATTGGCATGTGTGTGTGCTGGTCTGTGTGTGTGTTCACGCATGATGGTGTGTGTGTTTGTGTGTGCATACTGGTGTGTGTGTGCACATGCTGGTGTGTATATGCGTGTTGGTTTGTGTGTGCGTGCTGGTGTGTGTGCACATGTGTGCACATAAAAGTGTGTGAGTGAGCGTGCATGTGCTGGTTTGTGTGTGCTGGTGTGTGTGTGCACATGCTGGTGTGTATATGCATGCTGGTTTGTGTGTGCATGCTGGTGTGTGTGTGTGTGTGTGTGTGCACTGGTGTGTGTGTGCTTGTGTCAAGGTTGAGCCAACGATTCTGTGTGTGCTGTCCGTGGAGACATGTGTGCATGCAACTGTATGTGAGCATGTGTGTGTGCATGTGAGCACAGGTGTACATGGAGGTGTGAGCACATACACAGGTGTGTGTTTTGTGTGTGCGGCACAGGTGTGTGTTTACTGGGGTCGGGGAGGGAAAAAGAAAGAGAAACCAGACTTCCCTTTGGAAGTGGTGTGAATGCATGGTGCCCAGATGAGCGGGGGTGAGGGGCGGCAGGGACAGAGCGAGGTCTGTGGGGCAGGGGGTGGGCCGGAGAGGGCAGAGTGGCTGGGGGTGCACGGGAGCAGGACGGAAGCCATCCCAGGGGCTGGGGGTGGGGGCCCCTTAGCGGTGGACCCCAGTGCTTGTGCCCACGAGCTCCCTGTCCTGGGAAGACGGCTGAGGTCCCACCGCGGACAGCACCTGGTGGGGTCACTGAGAACCCGGGTCTGCTCTGCTCCCAGCCACGGGGGTGGGGACAGCCCCGACCCCATGTGTGGAGCCGGTGTGAACGCCCACCGGGGAAACTGGCCAGTGCCCGTACCTGAGCTCTACCGCGTGGCTTCGGTTCCGAGGTAATAGGGTAATTTTACATTTCTGTGTTCAGACCTCAGGTGAGCTACAAAATACCTGCAAACTACAAAACAGATGAGAAAATCATCCTGTCTTTGCACTGCAGTCGCCATGTCTTTTGTTTCTCCCCTGCGTGTGGATCCCACGTGGTTGTAATCACGGGGAGCATATAATCACGAGCCTTATTTTTGCATTCAGCATCGCTTTGTGTGCACCTCTTCTAGGGCTCCATCGTCATAAGTGTTTGAGAAGAGGATATATACGCACATGCACAAACATGTGGCCCCCACAAAAACACTCACGATATCAAGACACACAGCTCTGCGAGCCACCCCCAAAACTCGGTCTACGCTCTGGAATAACCCACTCACCGTTCTGTACACACACACTTACATGCGTTGACACAGTGGGTTGTACCGTTGACGCTATCGCGAAGTTTGCTGTGTTTACACGTGCACACACGGGCACGCACGAGAGGTTCCTGCGTGAGCAACGTGGCACAGAGGTCACTACTACCCTCCACGTATGTCATAAATGCTCCGCGCACGTTCAGTGACCCACGCTTGGGGGATCTTCACCTGCTCTCTTCCCTCTCGCCCGCCCACCCGCCTCTTCCGCTTTCTTCCGTCTGTCTGCCGTTAACACTTGATGATGAATGACCTCGCTGCCTGGATCCTGCATAATTGCCCCATTATTCTTGGGAGAGATCACTAGAATCAGAATTGCTAGGTTAAAGGCTATGTACATTTAAATATTTAATACATATTTGTCAAATATCTGTAAGACATTTGCAACAATTTACATCCCCACTAGCAAGGCATAAGAATTTCCCCATAAACTTTCCGAAAATAGCCCATCTCGTGCTTGTGATTATTGCCAATCTGATGAGAAAGAAAAATAAATCTTCATAGTTTGAATTTGTATTTCTTTGATTTCTGGTGAGGTTGGACCTTTAATGATGCGCATTCACCATTTTGTTTATTAGATTTCTGATGATTGCCTACTCGATGGCTTAGAGCACTCATTTTAAGAGCAATATAAATCCTGGTTAAGAGCCAGGGCTTGGGATCAGTCGAAACCCTTGTCAACACCCAGTGCCACCGAGGGCTGGGGGCCAGTCCGTTCGCCTCTCTGTGATGGCAGTTCCTGACAACAGAAGCATGGCAAGGAGCCTAGGGGGTAATGTAGGAAAAGCCTCTGCACAGGGTCTAGTGCATGCTGAGCATTCAGTAAATGCTGCTTGTTTATTTTAGGGGACGTTTATGGAAGTATAATGTGAATGTGCACGAGCACAAGAGGCCTACGTATATAGCATGGAGCATTTCCAAATGGAGATTAAACCTGTAGCATTCAGAGCACAGAATAAAACATTACCAGAACCCAGAAGCCCCTGTCCTACTCCATCTGGTCACTGTCGCCCCCTCAGGGGTAACCGCCGTCTAGGTCATCACGGTTAATGTGGCATGCGGTCGGTCAGACTTCACATCAATGGACCATAGATCGTTCCGGCTAGCTGCTGCGGCGTGTGAGAAGCCTGGCCACCCCCCTGAGGTAGACAGGCCTGGGGGCCGTGCGCGGACACTCTGGATGACAGACCTCGCCGAGCCCGGCTTTGCAGGCACTCGGGCAAACAAACCACACGGTAACTGGACCCGAAGCCCCAGCCACATCAACTTCGGTCACTCAAGTCACAGCAGTCCCCGAGTCTTCCCGGGAAAACCAGACTCCTCTCCATCCTGTCCCTCTGGGCCACGAGTATGTCCGTCCACCGTTGTTTCATATGCCACTGAGCGTGGGGTGCTTTGTTACGCAGCAGTGGACGACTGAGTCCCGACGCTCCCATGAGCAGGGAGGACACTGCTTGTCTTTGGCGGTCCAGCTGTGGAAGTCACGAGTGGCTTCGGTGGAAATAATCTCTAGCCCACGGAGATTCAAGGGGAGGCGCATAGACCCCAGGCTATCGGTGGACGAGCGCCAGAGAAAGTGTGGCCACCACCCAGAGCTCACTTTTTGTGCCTGGCATCTTCCCTCAACTTGATGTGTGTAGGCCCCAGCCAGGTGGTGGCGGGCAGTTGGGATCCGCTCCTTCTTGCTGGATGATCCCCGTCGCCTGCGTGTGACACAGCTTACCCGGCCCCCCTGCTGCCAGTGGACACGTGGGTCGTTTCCAGCTGCAGGTATGTTGAGGAGGGCAGCTGTGCGCAGCCCCGGCCACGTCTCGGGGTGAGCGCGTGCACAGATTTCTGTTGGCTGAATGCCGAAGAAGACAGTCGCCGAAGGACACGGGGGCACCCGGTCAGCTTTCGCAGACAGTCCAAGTCAGTTTTGCCAAGTGGCTGTGCTGATTCGCTCTGCGACCACTCCCTGATGAGAGCCCAGCTCCTGCTCGTCCGCTGCTGCGCGGTGCCGCCCGACCCGGAGTCACTGAGCCTCTCGTGCACGCCGGCACACCCCACGCGGTTTCCGTGCGCATCTCCGGGGGACCACTGACATGGGCACTTTCTCAGAGTCAGTGTCCATTTGGATTATCACTTTTGTAAAGTACCTGGTCGCGCTTCTCACCCGTTTGAAAAACTGGGCTTCCTTATCTTTTCCTTATCGACAGGAAGGAGTCAACGTACTCTCAGCGTGATCCTTTTCTCCTGTTCGATGTGTCCGGAACACCCACACCTATCTGCGGTTTGCCTTTCCACTCTCTTAACAGAGCCTTCTCATGGTGCCAAAGTTTTATTCAGATGTAATCTAACCTACCAAGTTTTTCCTGTGTGGCGCGTGCCTCTCATTCCTTGTTCGAGAAAGGCTAGTCTGCCGTAGGGACTTGCACATTTTCCCGATGTTACCCTCCCACAAGACTTCTTGTCTACTCTTTCACATTTTTTTTTTATTTTTTTTCAACGTTTTTTTATTTATTTTTGGGACAGAGAGAGACAGAGCATGAACGGGGGAGGGGCAGAGAGAGAGGGAGACACAGAACCGGAAACAGGCTCCAGGCTCCGAGCCGCCAGCCCAGAGCCCGACGCGGGGCTCGAACTCACGGACCGTGAGATCGTGACCTGGCTGAAGTCGGATGCTTAACCGACTGCGCCACCCAGGCGCCCTACTCTTTCACATTTAAATAAATTCCTGACCTGTTTGGGATTTATTAATTTTTGTGCAGAGTAATCCTCATCCCACACTTCCCCCATCCCCCACCCCACCTCCCTCTGGTAAACCATCAACGTGTTCTCTATAGTGAAGTACTTAAAAGTCTGTTTCTTGGGGTGCCTGGGTGGCTCAGTGGGTTGAGCATCCAACTTCAGCCCAGGTCATGATCTCGCGGTCCGTGGGTTCGAGCCCTGCATCGGGCTCTGTGCTGACAGCTCAGAGCCCGGAGCCTATTTCAGATTCCGTGTCTCCCTCTCTCTCTGCCCCTCCCCCATTCATGCTCTGTCTCTCTCTGTCTCAAAAATAAATAAACGTTAAAAAAAATTAAAAAAAATAAAAAAAATAAAAGTCTGTTTCTTGGTTCCCCCCTCTCTTGTACGGGCAGGAGCCCAGACCCATCTTCCCGGTTGGAGATGTCCCATTACTGTCGCATCGTTACTTCCTGAAAGGGCACTGAAGCTTCACCTTTGCCATAAACCAGGTGAGGCATGCGTCCAGGTCGGTCTGCCTCCGGGCTCTCCAGAAGCATCTCTGTCCTCACCCTGCACCAAGCTGCCTTAATAAGTATCACTCTGTGCTATGTCTCAGCATTTGGTGACACAAACGCCTCAGGGTTTTCAAAAAATTACCTTTATTTGCTTCACTGTCCTTAATTCTTCATATTTCTGCGTAAGCTTTAGAACCACATAGCTACCTCTCACCATCCTTCCGGCCTGGTCAATGAGACTGTATTCTGTGCGGCCGGAAACGGCAGGTCTGTCCCCACCTTTAAGGGTGCTCCCGCTTGTGTTTTCACTCTGGTCTGAGAAAGCAGCAAGAGAACTCGTTGTACGTTCGGGCAAGAGGGTAGGGCCACGTCTGTTCCGACGCGTGTGTCCTTTCTCCTGTGTGAGGGGGTAATTTTCCAACCAGACAAAGAATACGATTTTCGGCCATCAGCTTTCATTGATCATTTTCAAAAAGTTGTTTCCTTAGCAACCAACAATCTCCATTGTTTTTAAACACAAATAGGGGGACATTAGGAAGTATTCTAGACTCTTTCCGCAAAAGATACTCTATTTTAAATAATGAAAGACCCCTGAGTGCCTTCTGTGAGCGGAGGCGGCAAGCACGAGTGGGGATGCCCTAACAGACACAGGGGGACAGACACGCACAACCCAAATCCCAGTGCACACGCACACACCCATGCACACGCATGTCCTCACTCACACAACCCACAGCAGACATGCACAAACTCAGACCCACCTACCTTCAACCACATATGCACATCCCAGCCCTGAGCACACATGCCAGATGCACACTCACACACACTCACATACATGCTCACACGTTCACTCACACGCACGCTAGCCCTGCACACACACAACCAGAAATGCACCCACACGCTCACCAGCACTCACACACACGCGCACACAGTGGACCTTCACATATTCACACACAACCAGACATACAGTCACACACACACACCCTCACACACACACACACACACACACACACACACACAGTGTCCAAAGAGACAGAGGGATGTACAGTGTCTGTGGATGGCCTTGAGAGTCATGGACCGGTGAGCTTCTCAGCCCAGGTGTCCTTGACCATCGGGATGACACTTTCGAGGTCTCTGCTGGGGTGTCACTGCTCCGGGTCAACCCCGCCCCAACACCTGCAGCCCTCCTCTGTCAGGCTCCCACTCTGCCGACTCCTCACTGAGTGGCCGGGGAACGTGCTGACTCCTCTGACCCCCAGGCTCCTCACCTGTTAACAGGGTATTTCACGGCGTCCACGTAAAAACCAGGGCCAAGTCGAGACCGCACAGAATTTTGTCATCTGGAAAGGGGGCTGAGGTCCTCTTACACTGCGCAGACACAGTGAATGCGGCGGAGGCTTTACGCAAAAGCACAAGCTACTTAAACTTCTGCGGCACCCCGGCACCCATGGGTCCTCCCTCCTCCCTCACCCCCCGTTCAGCCACATGGACGGGTGCCCCCCCTCGGCCCCAGATGGCACCACCGGCCGGTTCCTCGCATTAAAAGAGGTGCGTCGTCTGGGACACAACCAGCACATATGGTCTGAGCCCTCACTAGAACGTTCCCAGTGCCCCTAACCACTGAATTTTTCTGGAACAGACCCGGGGACTGTGGGTTCCCTCTGTGGCCACGGCTCTCTCCCAGCAGAGCCAACAAAGGCAGCCAGCTCTCCCAGAGCCGCCATGCACAACTTGTCTCCCTGCCGCAGTGTGAGCGACGCACATCTGAGCTGCGGAGATGGGTTTATATGTTTATGTGCTCGCTGCCAGCACATCTAAATTAAGCCCATCTGTCTTCCCGACTCCCCACACTGGAGCTCACACTCCGTTGTTCCGAAATGCTGGCGCCTGACTTGGTGCCGGCTAGCGGCAAAGCGAATTTTACGTTCCCCTCTCATAACGGTACAATTTTTTAAGAAAGCATCTCAATTGAAACCGTTCTCCTGCCACAAGTTCATCCCCCAGGGAAACGATCTGCACAGAAAAGTGCCTCGTGAAAACCACACTCTGACTTTGGGCCGCCAGGGGGCCCCGAGGGTGACCTGAGCCGGGACTGTGGCAGGTGGAGGGGGGACACAGGGCTGCACAAAGCAGGCAGGCGTGTTCCGGGATGAAGCCCTCTTCTCGCTGGCAGCACAGAGCCACAGGAACACAGCCCACAGAGCCGCTGCTGCGCAAAGTACCCCGGGGTGATGCACGCCTGATCAGGCGTGATGAGAGCAAGCAAGCCAGCCCGTCACCTGGCGCCCCCGTGCCCACACGGGGCCCGGCTCACAGCAAGTGATGGCTGAGAAGAGGCGGGGTCTTCAGGATCGCCTGCAGTCGGGTGACGTCTCCCACAGGTTTTACAGGCTTCTCCAGAGCAGAGTCCCAACAGCAAACAGCAGCTGACTCCCAGCCCATTAACTGTCCGAAGAAAAAGAAACTTGGGGTCACGCCTTCTCCCCATAAGCGCTGAGCCTCACAGCTCGTGGCCACACCCACCCCAGCATCTCGCCTGCAACACGGGGCTTCTGTTAACAGGAAATGCTCCTGGAAATGACAGGCTCTGGCCAGACCCTTGCTCTGACTCACGCCAGCCTTGTATCTTGCACACACGCCCCCCACCCTTCCTGCACGGGGACCGCAGGACCCCCGCCTCCCCCAGAGCTGTTCTGAGGGCACAGAGATGCTGGGTATAAACCCAGTGACCATGCAGAGCCCGGCAGGGAGACAGTGTGTGCCCCATGAACAGTAGCCACTGCCACCGTGATGGCAATGTTGTGACATGCTGCTGGCACTGGGGACTTGAACATGTCTGATTGGCAAGACCGGAAGCACAGAGGGCAGCTTCGGGCCAGGGGCCACCTCCGTGGGGGCCGCAGCTTGGGCTCCCACATGAACCTCCTGCCCTGGGAGCTGGCTGCAGGGTGGAGTGTGCAGCCCCAGGGCCAACACGCAGCTCGTGAGCACGAAGTCACCCAAGTGCCCGAGCGGCACCAGTCCCCGGAGTGAGGACACGGGGGTCCGGGCAGGATCAGTCACATCGGCAAACTGCCAAGACCAGAAGGTCTCATCAAGCTTCAGTGAGGAATAAATAACACTTTGAATGTAAACGATACAAGATTTCAGAAAACATTATTAGTAGCTTTGTCTTGGCTGGCTTTGATTTAAACTTCCCTTTGATTTTCATAAGATTCCCCTTCCCTAAACAATAAGCGATAACCGGATAGTATCATTTACATGCAAATTAATGTGAAAACAATATCTATGACTTTTCATTTCTTGCTGTTTAAAGTTTCTTAAAGTAAATTGAGACTGATGACCCAAGTTATTTCATTTGATTTCTTGGAAAAAGAAATCAGGCTTAAAAAAGAAAAGGAAAGGGGAATTATTTTCTACCGAGTGGCAACATTGAGATGTGACTTTCTAAACGCAAAGATAAATATAAAAGACAGTTAATTAATGTATAAGCAGACGTAATTACAACAAACGTGGTCACTAAAGCATATTGGAACAGTCCACGCGGGAGTTGGGCTATGCTGGATAGCTATGCTGGATATGCTGGACACTGCGTGTCCAATCAGAACGCGGGTGGAATTGATTAAATATGCCCTTGAAATTGACTATTGATCATTTTTAATTTTTGGATGTAGCCCAGTTTATTTTCCTGAGAACTTGGACTAAATTTTGTAACTTAAGCAATTTCTAGCAAGCACTTTTAATTTTTGTATTGATGGTGCCTCATTCGGATGTCAGTGTGGGCTCCATGGCGCGGAATCGTCTGCAGTAAGAGAAAGCCAGTGTTTGTGCAGCGATCGGTGTGTTTGTGAGGGACGTGTGATTCTGTATCTTCTCTTAGCCTATAGACCAGATAAGCCACCTTTCTGAGTGTCCCCAGAACTTGGAGAATAATGGAGAACTCAGTCCCCAAGAGACAGAACCTATTAAGCATTCTCACCCACTTTCCTGTGATTGTGAGTGTCTCTCCACTTCCCAGTCTGCGTTCACGGTCAGTTTTCCTCTTGGGAAGCCTTCTTTCCTTTGACTGGGGCGTCTTGCTGCTGGCACTGTGACAAGGTCTGGGTTGTGGGATCTGAAAGGCACCGAGCAGCGAGCTCTCCCCGGCACCCACCCCCCACCACCCCCAGAAAAAACAGCCAAGGGATTTTGGTTCGGGTCCAGTGGTAGAGGCTTTCGAGAATACATTGTGAGTCACGACTCAGGTAGGTTTGACAGTCCATTTGGAGGCAGCTTTCCCAGCATGACTGATGCACAGGCAGGCTATTTAAAGGGCTTATCGGGGCGCCTGGGTGGCGCAGTCGGTTAAGCGTCCGACTTCAGCCAGGTCACGATCTCGCAGTCCGTGAGTTCGAGCCCCGCTTCGGGCTCTGGGCTGATGGCTCGGAGCCTGGAGCCTGTTTCCGATTCTGTGTCTCCCTCTCTCTCTGCCCCTCCCCCGTTCATGCTCTGTCTCTGTCCCAAAAATAAATAAAAACCGTTGGAAAAAAAAAATTTAAATAAAAAAAAATAAAGGGCTTATCAATAAAAATCTTACGTCCACACAGCATTTTCCCACATACGATGTTTAGCCTCTCAATTTCCTAAACGTGTCCGTCTGTAGCTCGTACCTGCCACTTAGAAGGAGAACGGATTTGGTTCACACTCAGAAAGTCTCCGCTGCAGGAAGCCTGGGTTCCAGGAGCCAAGAGATGACCATCTGGGCATTTAGCCAAGGCCATCTCTACCTTGCGGGCCAGGCTCGTGTTAGCACAGTCTCCCGCGACACAGGAGGGTGGAAGGCCCCGTGACACTGGACGCACCGGCCACGCACATACCTGTCAGTGGTCACAGCGGTCACAAGGACAGGGGCTGTGGCCAGGACCCCAGGCTCAGAACTCGCTCAGTCCTGGTGGACACGTTTTCAAAGTGCTGTGAGTCTGTTTTCACATGTGAAACACAGCAGGGCTTTAACCGTGAGACACAGGTGACGAGATCAGTGGTTTGCAAACGTTTTACGTGGAAGAACCAGTCACGAAACCCCAGCGGGCCAGGTGAGCGGAGGTGGAGGGCGGTTCGAGAAGGTCGGGGTCCGTGCAGGTGGCAGGGGGGTGGGAGATGGGTCTCTGGGGCTTCTCTGTGGTCGTAGGAGGGCCCACAGAACCCGACTTGACAAAACCAACAGATTTCCCGGCTCAAGAAATGATGGTCTGACATAAGCAATGATGCCTCCTTTATCTCATCCTTGACTGAGCGAAACTGAACGTTTGTCTCTCCCTTTCTGAGAAACTTATTATCTAGAATGTGAAAAATATTCTCCTGGTATAAATGGATGAGGCAGAGGAAATGCTAATAACTATTTTCAAGCTTCAAATATCTGTGGTTGTTGTGGGTACGTACGTATTTTTAAGTTATTTATTGCTACGTAAGAAACCATCTTAAAACTTTGGGATTTGGAACAACCGCCGTATTTGCACACAGTTTTGTGAGTCAAGGACACGGATGGGCTGGGCTTGGCTGCGTGTTTTTCTCTGCCCCAAGGGATCTGAACTGGGGCTCCAGTGGTGCCCTTTGGTATGTCTCTGCCTGTGTCTGTCTCTCCCTCCCCGTGTGGAGTCTCGTCATTAGATCAGAACCTCTTGTGCAGCTCGGTCGTTCCAGATGCCGTGTTTCCTGCACGGTAACTGACTCCACGTCCCATTGCTTGCAAGCAGGTGGCCAGGCCCCCCCAGATTCCGGGCACTGGGGGCGGGCAGCTGACCCCACTCCTAGGTGGGGGCAGGGCAAAGCCACAACACAGAGGAGCGTATTTGATGGGAGACTTTGCTGCAAGCAGATGTGGGAAATAAAGTCTACCACATTAGGAATTCCAAACATAAACCCTCACAGGAGAAGCTCAGGTCACTGAAAGGGAGAACCCCCAACACAGAGATGTGGGAACTTGGTCAGAAGCGGTGGGGAGCATTCGCTGGGTGTCAGGGGAGACCCATCCTCGAGGAAGCCATCCGGCCCGCCCTCCTGGGTGAACACAGAGCTGGGGAGGCCGGGGCACGTCCAGGACCACCCGCCTGCAGAGAACCTTCTGAACACCTGGGGGGGGGGGGGGGGTGTGGCTCAGGGCCACAGAACTCAGCCCTATCCGGAGAGGCCCACGGGCAACAGGCCACCACACGGGCCACACTGAGCGAGCAAGGGCCTGGGACCGTGAGCTCCGCACACCTGCAGACACTCAGGACCCGCTCAGAGCGCAGTTTCTTTTTTTTTTTTTTTAATTTTTTTTTTAATGTTTTTTATTTATTTTTGGGACAGAGAGAGACAGAGCATGAACGGGCGGGAGAGGGGCAGAGAGAGAGGGAGACACAGAATCGGAAACAGGCTCCAGGCTCCGAGCCATCAGCCCAGAGCCTGACGCGGGGCTCGAACTCACGGACCGCGAGATCGTGACCTGGCTGAAGTCGGACGCTTAACCGACTGCGCCACCCAGGCGCCCCTCAGAGCGCAGTTTCTGCTCCCCACTGTCGGAATCTGAGCGTCGGTGGCCGCATAAGGGAAGAAACAGCAGAGTGACTTTAGGAGCCACGGCTGGAGGAGATAAAGGCAAAGGGTGCATGGTTTGTGCCGAGCAGATTCCCTTCCCAGGGCCGATTACTGGGACCGGACGTGACAACAGTCAGAGGGAGACAAGCAGCCTGGGGACCCCGCTGAAATGTGTTCTTGTCACAAGTGAGAAAGACGAGTCAACCTGAATCTTTTTTCCCAAGTGAAAACCGGAGGGGTTTTACTCCCTTTGAAGGAAGATTGGCGAAGGTTTCCCTCACTTGAGCTAAAGTGGGCGGGGCTGCAGGTTCCCTCTGACACTTTTTCCAAATGGGTCCGCTGGGGTCTCTGGCCTGAACACCCTGCACCAGCAGGGGCTTTGCAGGCCTGCTCGGCAGCGAGGGGGTGTGAGGCCTGGTCCCCCAGGAGGCCGTGATGGGCTTGTTTGCACAACCCCGGGTCTGGCAGGGACCTGAATCCCACCACTCTGGGGAGAACCTCAGAGCCATTGCCAAACACGGGATAACTTAGAGAAGGCTTGCCTGGGGACAGCAGGTGCCCCTGCACTATTCTGGAGGGTGAGAGAGCCCCGAGGGCTCCCAGGGCCCCCAATCTTCCTTGCTACTGGATCAGGTCACAGCTGGTAAGTTTGGGGACACAAAAGGTGAATTATAACGTGCAAACCTGATTTGCCATTTATGTCCACTCCCCGTTCCCGTGGGAGAAGCGCCTCCACCTGTAAAGACCCTCGGAGCAGGCTGGAGAATCATGTGAGAACGCTTCAGGTATAAGAGCTGAAAGTTAGCGCATTAATTAGCCTAAAAAGCAGCAAAATGGCCATCACCACCCAAGGCAAAACCCTACTGTGGTTGTTAATATTTACAATAAACGGATCTGAAACCTTCCAGACACCAAGATGTAGAAGAGGAAGACCCCCGTGCTGCATCTGTGACAGGAGCGACAGGTACCCCGTGCAAAGCATGCCTCCCTGGGTGAGGTGGCCAAGATCCATGGTCCCTGTTCTGCCCAACTCCGGGCCTGTGCTCCGCCCCTCGGGTCTGTGCTCCACCCCACCCCCGCCCCCCCACCCCCCACCCCCCACCCCCGGTCTGTGCTACATCCCCTGGGTCTGTGCTCCGCCCCCCGGGCCTATGCTCTGCCCCCCGGGGGGTCTGTGATCTGCCCCCAGGCGAGCCTATGTTCTACCCCAGGCCTGTGCTCGGCCCCCAGGGTCTGTGCTCCGCCCCCAGGCCTGTGCTCCACCCCCAGGTCTGTACTCCACCCACCGGGTCTGTGCTCCGCCCCCAGGCGGTCCTATGTTCTATCCCCAGGCTTGTGCTCCACCCCCCCCCCCCCCCCCGCCCGGTCTGTGCTCCGCCCCCAGGCGGTCCTATGTTCTATCCCCAGGCTTGTGCTCCACCCCCCCGGGTCTGTGCTCCGCCCCCAGGCGGTCCTATGTTCTATCCCCAGAGTGCTCCACCCCCCGGGTCTGTGCTCCGCCCCCGGGCCTGTACTCCGCCCCTCGGGTCTGTGCTCCACCCCCAGGTCCGTGCTCAGCCCTCTGGGTCTGTGCTCCGCCCGCCCCCAGGCCTGTGCTCCACCCCCCGGGTCTGTGCTCCGCCCCCGCATTCACGTCCTTTAGAGCAGGCCCTGGCCTGGTCTTCCGACAAGCCTTGTCCAGCTTGCTACTGACAACTCTCCCACTCTCCAAAGTGACCCAGAAGAGGCCGTTTGGGGAGTGTTTGTTTTATTTCCAAGCGATGAGGGAGGTTGCAGGTGTCTGGGGAGGTGGAGCCGGCAGGGCTGCCTGGACGAGGGGAGAGATCTGCCCCGTTGGGACTCCAGGCCCCACAGTGGAAAAGGCGCAGACTCTGAGCAAACGCAGACGCCCTCCATTTTCCCGTGGATCCATCCATCTTTTCCGATGCGGGCTTTCTTTGTTTCCCACCGTTCCCTGTTTTCAAATGTATACTCGAATGTGGGTTTCCCCTGATGGCTATCACATCCCTATTTTCAACCTGTTGTAAGGATCCCTGTTCAGCTGGATGACACCAAGGTGGGGATTTCCTCACCCATACAAGGTCCCTCTCCTTCTGGAGTCCACACGGTTTCTGGACAGCGGTGGGCGGGAGCGGGCACAGCTGGTGGCCCTGGACTGTCCTCGTGGAAACTTGTTTGTTAAAAACCAGGTCAGGGAACCTGCCAGCCCCTGGCTGGTGGGTGCCTCCCTCATGTCTCCCTGAACGCACAATTTCAGCAAACCTCTGTCTTGGTTCCCTGGAGCCTCCAGAGCAAACTTCCACAAACTGGGCGGCCTAAACCCACGGAACGTATGCCTCGCGGCTCTGGAGGCCACAGTCAGCCATCCGGTGGGCAGGGCTGGTTCCTTCTGGAGGCTCTGAAATCCGTCCCTGCCTGTCTCCCAGCTTCTGGGGGTGCCAGCCGGCCTCGGCGCTCCCAGGCTTAGAGACTGGTCACTGCCGTGTCTGGCCTGTCGGTTGGCACATGGCCTTGTCCCCTTGCATGTGTCTGTGTGTGTCACTTCTTCACGTGGGGACACCAGTCGTAGTGCAGTCAAGGCCCACCCTTGTTCAGCATGACCTCACCCTCACGAATGATGTCTGCATAGACCCGATCTCCAAGTAAGGCCACTTCCTGTGGTTCTAGATGAATCCGGGGGAGGGGCACTAATCATCTCAGAATGACAGCCAAAGTCACTTTTCGGTAAGTTCTAAGTCTTATTCCCACAGCAAGGAACGTGGACGGGCAGAGGGCAGGCACCCACATCTTCTAGATAGTGTCCCCCGGAGGGGCATGGTCAGCTTACCAGGCCTGTGGTCCTTTGGCCTGGGTGGGGCTGGACATCTCCACACTCAACAGATCCCTCAGCAAATTCTTATCTTTGTGGAAATCTGAGAAGCACCTCAGGGATCCATTATTTGGCCTAAATGTAGGAACATCCAAGTCATGGGATAGTTGAGTGGACGAAGTCCTATGGGCATCTGAGTAAATAAAGACGTGCACAAGGAGAGAAGATGGAGCCTTCTCAGCCGAGGACACACCTGGCCCACTAGGGACCAGTTCGTTTATGTTATTTTTGCCATCTGATATTTAGGGTTGAGAGTGGCTGGAGAAAGGTCATGCAAAGCCTGGGGGCCCTGTGGCAGCTCCTGTCCTTCCAGGTCCTTCCATGTCTGTCCTTCCAGCTCCTGTCCTTCCAGGCTCGAGGGCGCTACAGAGTAGGGACTGGAGGGGGGGGGGACGACAGCCACAGACCCAAGACCTTACAGGGACCACTGGACGATCCCCAGGTGGGCCTTCCAGCCACAGGAAGGAAGGGGCCTGATGACAGACAAGGATGGCCATGACCCAGAAATGACAGGAGCAGCCGGGGTCATGGCAGGGGGCCCGGGAGAGAGCACAGCCGGGGAGTCACCCCACGGCCTTCGTGGAGGGTGGGTACAGAGCAACATGCAGACGCTGAGACCTCTCCACACCCACGGCTTCCTATACGGCCCGGACGTCGAGAGGTTTCCAGGGTTGAGTGTCAAGTGCTTTTCCTCAGTGTCAGGAGGATGTCTAAATGCACCACCTGTCCCTGAGTCTTATGGACTGTGAGCTGGGGACCCTTCTCATTGGCTGCGCGGGCCCCCTTCGTGGAGGCAGAACCGGAGCCCCGGATCCTTCCCTCGAGTAGCAAAGGCTGGACAAGGCGGGCTCTGGGGACAGGCTGCCTGCGTTCAACCGGCTCTCGGCCACCGAGCACGTCATTGCTCTCCACGTGCCGCGGTGTCCTCGTTCCTGTAGCGTGGTGATGACGACGGCCCAGACCTTGTGCAGCTTTGTGAGAATTACGTAAATTAAAAGGGAAGTCCTGAGACCAGGTGCCATACTGTATGCTTCGAGAAACATTAGCTGCTTCTGCTACCGCACGTCCCCAACACGAGCACTGGCCCGGTCCTGGTGCTGAGAGGGTTACATCTGACCTCTAACAGAATGGGGCTCTCCCTCTACCCCGTGGGGTGACGTAGCAGCCTGCGGCTCCCACATGGGACCACCCCTCATCCAAAGACAAGGGCGAGCACTGATGGCCAAATGGGAGCACTCCTTTCTGAAAGAACGGGAAACATCCCTCAGCCTTTATGTTTTCTGAAGACACGATATTCTCTCTAACTTTTCACCCAACGAGCCACATCAGGAAGGAATACCGTGGCCACACGCCCGCGCCCCCACACCAGCCACAGCACGGGCCACTGAGCCACCCGGCGCGCTTCCCCACCCGGCCTCAAATGTCGGGAGACCGCTCAACGCAGAGCAGCGGGCCTCGCAGCCACCCACCAGGAATGGAAATCAATCGTGGTCTGTAATTTCTTTGTCTTGGTTCGTATCTCTGGACCCATGAATATGTAAACAATCCCCGGGAGGGTATGGACACACGGACCCCGCTGGAGCACGTGTACCCCGGGACGCCTGGGTCACCCACCAGCTGAGCGGACACCCAAGGGGTAAAACCGAGCTTCTCTGAATGAGCTTTGGCTGCGTCCACGGAAGACCTTGACACTGGAGAAGCAATGATGTCGTTGTTAGGCGGTTTCCTCAAGTGGTGCGCTCCAATAATCCTACAAGAAAAGACCTTTCTGGGTATAAAACAACTGAGCATCGGTGTGTGTGCACCTGTGTGTCGAGAGGCGGCAGGCCGAAGGGGGTCTCTCCGGGAAAACACCTCCGGGAAGTTGAAATGAAGCCCAGAACTGGTAATGAGAGAACCAACTCGTGCTTGTGGGGGGGGAAAAAAAAAAAAAAAAAATATATATATATATATATATATATATATATATATATACACTTTCCTTTCCTGAGACAAAAATTTTTCTTTGTGGTCTTTCCTTATGATTTCTGACTCTGTCTTGTGAGCAAATACAGGATGTACTTAGGGGTTATTTATTATAAATGAAGTCAGCAAAACGCTCCAGAGAAACAAGAAATATGACCACCAGGAAGGGCCCAAAAACGGAGTTTTCAGCAAATGCACCTGTGGCTGCAGTTTCATACCCTTCCTCTCCTCCTTCCTCTTCCTCACCTGCTACCAGAACTGACAAGAAGGTAATTAGATTCTGCTTTTCCAGGAGCAAAGGAGTCGTCAACTTGAGTATTTAGACTCTGCAGTTCTAATGCCTCTTCTGAGCACAGCACCTGCGGTGGGTGGGTAGTGGGGCCCTCCGCTGCCATGCGTCACCCGGACAGAGGCAGGGGGCGGTTGGGACACCCCACAGGGGGAGTCTGTGTCCCCCGCAGCCGCGGTGGCCCCCGGTGGCCCACACACCCGCGCCCGGGTCTGCCCGGCGGCGCGTGGAGGCCCGGGGGCCTCGTGCCGCTGCAAACACGGCCCGATGGAGGCTCCGGTTCATGCCCCTCGTGGAGTCCTGCCCTCACTCACTGCCCCCTCACGGGGGTCCTGGACGCTGACGTGAGGCTTGGCGGGAGCGAGAGCTGTGCGTCCCTTTTGGTGTAGTTCATGCTTAAGGTATATTCATCCTCTCTTTTTTTTAGTTTGTTGGATGCCAGGTTTGCCCTGAAAAATACTAATGCTCCTCTCTCTCACGTTACCGGGTGGGACCTGTGTCCCCCCGGGTCAGGCCCCGCACCCAACAGAAATGGGGCTGGGATCCACTGGGGCAAACAGAAGGGCCATCCGATCCGGTGCTCGCGGCCAGACCCCCGTCCTGCCCACACCAGGCAGCCAGGCCGCGCATCGTGCAGCTAACGGGGGTCTCCCCTCCCCCAGTCCCGGGGCCCCTCGCAGACCTCTGCCAACAGCGTCTGGGGGCGTTGCTTCTTGGTGCGAGGAGCCTTGTTGTGGATCCGGCACAGTGGGGGGGCTCACTTAGGGTTCATGCGGGCATTCATTCATTCATGGGTGCATTCATTCGTTCATGCATGCATTCATTCGTTCGTGCGTGCATTCATTCGTTCATAATGCATTCATTTGTTCATAATGCATTCATTCGTTCATGGGTGCATTCATTCATTCGTGAGTGCCTTCATTCGTTCATGAGTGCCTTCATTCATTCATGGGTGTATTCATTCATTCATGCATGCATTCATTCGTTCATGCATGCATTCTTTCATTCATGTGTGCGTTCATTTGTTCATGTATGTATTCATCCATTCATGCATGCATGCATTCATTCATGCGTGCATTCATTCGTTCCTGTGTGCATTAATTACTTCATGTGTGCATTCATTCTGGTGGTTTTGATGGTTAATGCGGGGAAAGTTTGTACTGCTAAATCCCATCCTTTACAGAGACCCCTGAGGAGATAGGAAAAGACGGCAGCAGAAAGTGTGGGGGGGGGCAGGGAGGGTCTGGAAGGTGGGAGTTTCCGACCTCAGTCTTCCAGTCACCAACACTCTCCTTTAGAAATAGGACTTCGGCTTTACCACATGGACGTATTTTGAATTCTGGAACATTTTAAATATAAATATTTGAAAACATTTACAAGTAGAGACAGAGTTCTTTAAACCAGTTAAGCAATTCTGCGCAGGAACAGAGCAACATGTGAACAGCTTCCTTTTGTGTTCAGAGGTCCCCACCACTGGGAGCCAGGGTCCTTGCAGACCCGCTTTCTGGTCCTTCCCTAAAACCTTACATGTCAGTACTGTGTGTCCAATCATGTCTGCTCGGCACGAGCCCATCTTGTCTACGTGCAAAGTGTCGCTGTGTATACTCCTGAGCCCCATGGCCTTGTGTGGCATACACGGTCTGAATATGTCCTCCAGCCGGCTGCCTGTGGCTGCACGTGCCAGGGGCAACGTGTGCACGTGCCCAGGTGTCCTCTCTCCAAGTCTGTTCACGCGTCTGTCTCACGCGGAAATGAGCAGGTGCCATTTGGATCCTGCCTGTCTGCCTGCGGGTTTGTGAGGTGCTGACGAATACAACAGCTTCTCGTCCCAGTTTAAAACAATCTGGTGAAGGAAGGTCTCATCAGCTTGCAGCTCCCACACCTGAGGGCTGCTCTCAGAGCCGACGGGGAGCCACTGGCAGGGAGTGACCAGGGCCGGCTCCCCGGCTCCTGCCCTGATCTCTGGAGGGACAGCTCTCCAGCCCGGGTCTCAGTGGATTCACCCTCTGCAGGAGGCTGCAATCTGAGGGTGAAATGTTATGAACTCCTATTCAGGACATATTGATGGGGTTTGGGGGGTTTTTTGGTTTGTTTTTCTCAATTAAGAATCAACCGGAAAGGGGCGCCTGGGTGGCTCAGTCAGTTAAACGTCCAACTCTTGGTTTTGGCTCAGGTCACCATCTCACGGTTCATGAGTTTGAGCCCCACGTCGGGCTCTGCGCTGACAGTCCAGAGCAAGCTTGGGATTCTCTCTCTCTGCCCCTCCCCCCACCTCTCAAAATAAAGGAATAAACTGTTTTAAAAACTCAACTGAAAATTCTGTTAACATGTGAAGAATTAACCTGTTTTCTGTGGTCTTCAGTGTTGCATCTAGGAAAATTGCCAATACTTCCATCCCCCGTAGTTGCCTTATTCCAAAGCCCAGAAACTTCAGACGAGGAAACCAGGTCACAGGCCTCTGTTTCTCATCCACAAGCCGGTCGCCACCACCAACAGCCCAGTTTGGAGAAGCCGGGGCCGTTTGCCCACTGCATTCTAACTCTCTGCTCTCCGGCTACATCAAATACGTGGCTCTGTTGGCAAACAGAGCACAAAACAGCCAGATTCTGCAGGTATAACTGAAGGAAAATGAAGCCAGGACGCTGGAAGCTCTCCAGCGTTTTGCCAACCGTCCGCCATTTTGAAGGACACTCAGTCTACACTCGGGAGCCACGCAGGCCACACCCCAATCCTGTGTCCTAGGAGACCCATCCTCCTCTCCCGTTTCATCATCGCCTCCAACCTGCTGGGATCTCAGATTGCCTTTTCCTATCATTAATCGTGTGCTTGCCTGTTTATTGTCAGCTGGACGCTCCGTGCAGGAAAGACCCAACACCACCTCCCCCCCTCACGTCCCCAGCCCGGAGCATGGAAGAGGCAGTGTGTGTATAAATGTATAATGATGCATTGCATATACATTCAGTCTTCATTCAAGAATATGTGTGTGCCGTGTGTATACATCTATGTGTTCATTCACTCAGGAATATTAACACAATTCACTTCTTCACGTGTGTCTACACGTACTTGAATGCGTAAGTGAATTGCATAGAGCCTTGGTCATCTTTGCTAAATGATAACGGCTTTCCATGTCAGCTATTGATACACATTTTGCAATTTAGATAATACATTTAGTGTCAAAGATAGCTGGGTTGCAGAAAAATTCAGGGTAAGCCAGCAGCCTAGGAGTTGCTTGGACACGGAGCCACGGTGCTCACGGGGCTGGTGTTCAGGGGCCGCGGCCCCACAGCTCCCTCCGGGGAAGCCGCCCTCAGAGCTCCACCGAGCCCTCCGCAGATCCTCGGAGGCAAACCCTCTTCAGATTAAATATTAAAGAAAGTGAAGGAGGAGGAAGAGGGAAGACCTGGGGCATGAATCTTCCCGAAAGGCCACTTGCCTTTCAAGCAATGGGCAGCCCAAGTTTGGATGGTCTTGTGGATTTGTCTCAGCCATTGCTGGATGTGGATGAAATCCCAGCCAGCCTCCTCTGTGATGTGGGGACGCTGTGGGTGACCCCCCAGCTCTGCCCAGGCTTCCCCAGTGGGATCAGGCTCTGCCCACAGGCTCACGGGAGTAGCCAGCACTGCTCACCCTCGGGCTGGCCAGGCGGGGGTTACAAGGGCCCTGGCTTGCGGGGTACTCACAGGCTGTTAGCACAGGCGCCCGCTCGTCAGGAGCTCCCAGGACTCCTACAAAGTACTTGTCGTTCTTCTCCCCGTTTTTGCAGATGAAGAAACTGAGGCACAGTGTGGTCCATTTGCCGAGGATTCGGGAGCTGGAGTAGGGATTTGAGCTCGGAACATGCACATGTGACCACCGCCGGTGGAAGGCGCAGGCACAGCGCTGGAACCACCAAAACGCTGCAGGGAAATGTCAGCTCTCGGCTTTCGAAACACCTGAAATCACTCTCAGGGACACGGAGGAGACTGGCTTGCCGGGAATTCTGAGTCTGAGTGTCCCCCTTCTCCTAAGGCTCTGAACACCTGCAGGGCAAGGAAAGACCGCCTTCCTTCCACCTCCCTGATGCCCCCAAAAGCAAAAGTGATACGGTTCTCAGTGGCCCAAATCCCGGGTACTTGCCTTCTCGTACTTTCTATTGCAGAGCCTCCTGGGTCTAAGTGCTCCCACGTGTGGCCGTGCTTGTCTGCGCCCCCGGGGCCGTGCCCTTGAGTCAAGCCCTCCTTGCCCTTTGCGTTGCCCCTGGCACCCCAGTTGTCTCCCCATGCTCAGACTCGTGCGGACAGGGCAGGAGCGAGTCAGGCACTCAACGCAGCCGCCTCAGGGCCCCAGCATGACTATTCTGGCCCCCGACCGAAGCTGAGGGCCTTTCTTTCCATTTCTACCGTCCCCAGTGCAGAAAGCTGTCCGAAGCCCACAGGCATGAGGGGTCACCAGGGGCAGAACGGCCACAGGGAGGGTCCTGGCTGGCTGCGCCCCCAGCCGGATGCTGTAGACAGCCCCCAGGCCGGCCCCCACCTCCAACAAGAGCCACGACCCCAGTGAGAGCAGGTGCAGCAGACATGGAGCTAGTTCATGTTTTGGACCCCAAACGCCTTAAAGGGGGGCACAAATTGGTTTGCCAGCAAAGGGGAGCAGAGCGTTTAGCCGAACCCAGTTTAAGCCTAGAATACCCCAGGGGACGTAGGAGTCATCAGGGTGGGATGGCACCAGTCACTCGCGAACAGGCGGGTAGCACTGAGCTCCGGGCTGATCCGGCCGAGGGCTGCGGGCACACGCCCAGGCTGGAGCCAGCGCTCCGGCAGGACTGGAGCCGCAGAAACCCTGACAGGCAGAGAGAAGCTGCCTCACTGAGCAGGGACGGACGGCAGGGGGCTCAGCCTGGGCAGCTGCTTGCGATCACCTGGGAGGGGCCGTCTGCATGTGTGAGGAGCATGGGAGAACTGGGGACAGGGACACAGTGAGGGGTCCCCAGTGCCCTCCTGCGGCCCTTAACGGGGGGGAAGGTGTCAGGCTATCCACATGGGTCCTGTTACATTCTGAGCACGGTGAGCGCAGCACGGAGGCAGGCGGTCCAGGGCACCCGGGCATCGTTAGGGAGAGCCTGTCCGGGTGCGTGAGGCCCAGGTGACATTCACCACCGGGCAGGCTGGGCGTGAGGGAAGCTGCCGCTCAGGGTGTGCTGGTGTCTCGGGTCAACCCCCCTTGGTGGTGACTTCATGGGTTCCGCGCTGTCCCTGAGCGCGGTGCCCAGAGTGGCACCGCTGTGTGAGCCGGCCGGGGCACAGCACCGGACAGGCCCTCCCTTCCGTCCTGTGGCCCAGGACAGGGCAGCGTCGGCGGGCCAGACCGTGCTGTCCCCACAGGCCGCTGCCCCCTCGGAGCATCCCTGGAGGCCTCTGTCTCCTCCCGAGATGCGTACAGAAGAGTCAGAGGGGGCAGCTACCTTCCTCCAGGAGCTTGGATCTGCACAAATCCCCTTCGTATCTGCTTAAAGGGTTTCTGTTTCCCTGAACCCACAACTGCCAGAGTGAAGCCTGGACCGGAGGCCGCCCTGGCTGACGTGGCTCCCGTCAAAGTCCACAAATCTCTGACCTGCCGGCCAGTGGGCGTGTCACCGGTGGTCCGTGTGGGCAGGTGGGAGAACGCCCAGGCTTCACCGTGGGCCCGGCACTGCTCTCCACAGAGGGCAGAATCAGGCTCTGGTGACCTCTGATCAGGCTCAGGTGACCTAGGGCTCCCTGGAGGGCAGGGCGTGCAGAGTCCTTTTCTGGAAAGTTGACGGAGTGATCTGTGTGTTGAAGGTATTGAGGAGAGATCTCACTGAATCACCCCTGGCATCTGGGGAGTCGTCTGGGAGGATGGCGAGGGCTCCACAAGACCCAGGAGATCAAAGTGGAGACTGACACGCGTATCTCCAGCCTGCAGTTGATCAAGAACCGTACTAACTGAGCTTATTATGATTTTTAAATAGTGTGTATGATGGTGAAGAACTCAGACACTCCAGAGAGATCAAAATCGTCCCGGATCCCTTTCCCAGGGGCACGACGGCCGCCTGACTTGATGGAGTTCCCTAGAGAGAGCCCACGCGTATACAAGGTCATGTGTGTGTGTGTGTGCATGACACTGCTCCATCTTAAATACACGAGACTATGTTGCATAAGTTGTAGTGACCTTGCCTTTTCCAGCGGCGTACGTGGGGGACCATTCTGCTTGTCCACGTGGAGAGCAGCCTGTCATCTCCCAGATGCACAGGGTTCCGCCGTGTGGAGGTCCTGATGTAATGGAGGGCACCTGTGACCTTCGAGGGGCTGGAGAATTCTACTTTGCTGGAATGTTGCTTATGCTTGCAGATCGTCTGGCCACCTGGTACTTCCAAAGGGACATTAGACATCTCAGAGCCCCCAAAACCAAGAGTGGGGTCAAGGCCAGCTCGGAAGTGGATTTCCTGAAAGTGAAGGCAGAGGATCCAGGGCCGGGGTGCTGGGAGACAGGGTCCCCCAGCGGCACCTGAGCAGAGCGCAGGGCACGGAGCCCCAGTGTTTACCATGCGATGGAGTGTGGACCACGTGGGCTCAGAGTGGGGCCCTGGACCCAATGCCTTGGTGCTCATCTGCTTTTCAACCGCTTCTCCTGCAGGAAGCCCTCCCTGACTGCCCCCTTCTGGGGGGAGGTAAAGTACCTATCTGCTGGGCCACTGTTGGATCTAGTCTATTTTTCAGTAGCAGTCACTACCCAGAATTGCAGCCAATATTTTAAGGGCTCTTGTGTATTGTCCTTTGGCTTGGTTTTGTCTTGTTTTAAAAGCTCAAGGGGCACGTTGGTGGCTCAGTCTGCTGAGAGTCTGCCTCTTGGTTTTGGCCCAGGTTATGACGTCATGGTCCATGAGATCGAGCCCCACGTTGGGCTCTGGGCTGAGCACGGAGCCTGATGGGGATTCTCTTTCTCTCCCCTCTGCCCTCCCCCCCAGCTCGCTCTCTGTCTCTAAAATAATAATTTTTTAAAAACCTAAGCAATTTTCTTTCAAGAAAGTAAGATTTGTTTATTATGGGAAATGCAGAAAACACAGAGCTTGGGAAATGTATAGCTGTCTACACACAAATCAGTGTCACACACAGGGAAGGATGGGCACCTGGGGGTCCAGGAAACCTGCCGTGAACCCCATCACTATGGTGACCATGGACCCTCAGTGAGTGACATCACTCCCTCACGACACGGGAGCAGTATCATTTTGGGGAGCCGCCACACAGAGTATCTTGCACTCGGAAGGCGCCCGTGATGGTGAGCACGCACGTGGGCACATTAGTTTCTGCCCAGCAGATTAAGAGACTCACAGATGAGTGACGGTCACATGTGATGGTTATTTGATGTGTCAACTTGACTGGGCCATGGGGTTCCTCACGGCCAAACTGTTCTGGCTGGGTCCGTGAGGCTGTTTCTGGATGAGGTTAGCATTTGACTCGGCAGGCCAAAAAGACGAAGTGAAGCAGATTGCCCTCCCCTGTGTGGGCGGGCCTCATCCAAGCAATTGAGGCTTGAGTAGAACAAAGACAGAATAAGAGGAACCCTTCCGGGATAGCTCTTCTCCTGCCCTCAGGCTCAGGCTGGAACTTACACACCTTCGGGTCTTTCTGGAGAACCTGGGACACACGTCACACCTTCTGTGCCAACACGACATTGGGCTCAGGGTTTCTGAATCACTGACTGACTAGCAAGACAGCAGAAGTAAGAACAAAGACTTAGATGTGACTTTCTGAGCATGGCCCAGACGGAGGAGGGGCATCTAGAACGAAAGCTTTAGCACAGGAGACAGAGAAGCAGGAGGTGCCGGAGGAACAGGGCCTTGGGCGTGGGCGGGGCGGGCAGCTGGAGGGCGAGAAGTAGAGGGAGGGGGGCAGCAAGGGGTTGTGCACAGCATTTCTGTGCTTCACCGAGATGCTGACATTTTCACTTAAGACTTGAAACACTGATTGATCTCTAGACCTGGGGGTGCCGAAGGTTCCGCAACATCGAGCATGCACTTAATGCTGCCAAACTGTGCATTTTAAGATGGTTAAAAACAGTCAGTTCCACGTTCCCGCATTTTGCCGTAACGCACAAAAGGAAAGATGAAGTGAATGGATCCGAGGTTTGCGGGCCGTCACCGCTGGCACAGGGTTTGGGCGCACCGTGGGGCTGAGGGCGGTGGGGAGTCGCGTGCGGCGGACTTCGTGTTCCTTCAGATTGTTTTCTTGTAACAACAAACTCTTGAGCGAAGCGCCCCGGGCGTGCCCGGAGGCTCCACGCTGAATGCCAGGGAAGAAGACTGATCCTCCAGGCCCAGCTCCCCGCAGAATCAAGCTTGCCCTTTCCTGTGGGGCGGGAGGTCGCAGTTGGGCCGGACTGACGGGGGTGGCGCCGGGGCCTCAGGCCCGCGCACGGGAGCCACCAGCCCGCCACAGAGCACGCACCTGCCCTCCGCCTCTCGCCAGAGCCGATGACACAGAAAAGCTCCGCCCACCTGTGGACAGTGCGGGGGGAGGTGGGGGGGGCGGGGGGGAGACGCGGGCTGTGTGGGCTCCCGGACGGCTTTGCTGTGTCATCACAGAATCCAAGCGGCTCCGAGGATGTGGGAGAACACGGCACAACGGACAGAAATTCAAGGGGCCGTGTTCCCCCTGCGCCCAGGATGGCATGCACGGAGGTGAAATGACACGGTGAGTCTGGACGGGTGAGCAATGAGGGGGTGAACTCGAAATGGGAAGCATCCTTGAGTCTGGGCCGTGCAACGTAAATAAAGAGCCGAGCGTGACCCTGAGTCACACTGCCCCGGGGCCCCTCCGCCGGAGAGGAGAGCACTCTATGCACGAACCTCACAGGGTTGCTGCCGGTTTCCACCCCCTCCCCCACGTCAGCCTGGGGTCTCTGCGCCAGCCTCACCCCTGCACACAAGAGAGGAGGGGAGAGTCGCCACTGTCAGTGCCTGTGACCCCTCTCCACACGCAACCTCCCCATCCCCCTGCCTTTCGGTGCTTGGCTGTGAGGGCTCTGGGGACTGAAAACACACCTGCAGATGCCACGCTGACCCCTGCCGTGGGCAGGGCCACTCGGGTCCACACCTCCTTCGGAGGCCTGGTCTCTTATTCTGCAGCATCTGGCCTCACATCTGCAGGGACGCAGTGCAGACAGAGGGTGACTTTAAGGAACTTTGTAAGGATGACAGAAGGGCTCACGGGTCAGCTTCTTCATGGGAGCCCGAGCGAGGAAGGAACGGGAAGGTCAAGGGACCCCGAGACCCAGAGAAGGAAGGTGGGTCACAGGCGGAGTCGGAGGAACCAGAAGGGCCCGGTCACGCCCTGAAGCAAGCGTGCTTCGTGGGGTCAGACGCACCTGAGACAAGAATGCTGGGGCCAAGACCTGGGAGTTCAGCTCTGGGTGAATCCTGGGGACCCAGGGAGGCCCCTCGGTGGAGGAAAAAGTCCCCTCCCGTCCAAGGTCGGTCTGCGGTGAGCGAGCCAGAGAACGTGAGTTCTGTGAGGTGCGTATGCCGACCCGGAGTGTTCAGTGGGAGCTAAATGGAAAGACGCAAGGTACAGGATTCTTTAAGATGCGAGAGCAGGGAGGTGGTGCCGGTCGAGGGAGGGGTTGAGGGTCCAGGGGACGGGGTGGGCACGGGAAGGAGGCCGGGAGAGGACAGGTGGTGGGGGCCCCCGTGCAGACGGGTGGGTGACACCGTGCAGGCCACAGGACCAGCAGCGCAGGGATCGACGCTGGGGTGGCTGATGTGTGACGTACATTATGCGTGTGTGCAAATATACACGTGTTCAGCGTGTGCGGGCGTACATATACATGCGTGTCACATCACACGTGTTCCGTAGGTGTGTGCTCAAATATACACTGTGAGACGTGTGTGATGTGTGCGTCGATACGTCCACGTGGGACACGTGTGTGCGTTGTAGGGGTTGTGCGATATGTGTGCATGTGCGTGGATGCAGTAAGGTGCAGTGTGTGCGTGTGCTATGAGTGTGACATTGATACGTACATGCACGTGGTGCGTGTGCATCTACAGGTGTGTGCACGCATGGCATGCGTAGGCGTGGGTGTGGCACAAGCCCGTGTGTACGCGTGTGCACACGTGGATTGTGGCGCATGTGTGTCTCCTATGTGCACATCCGACACGTGTGGTGTGTGCGATGTGTCGGGACACGGCAAAACCTTGCGCTGCAAGGAGCGTGTCCCGCGATCATTCCGTGAGACGTGCAAACGTTTCTGCTAAATTGTAACTTGATAAGCGAGCGATGTCTTACAGTCGTGGCACCGAATGTCACATGATCACACCTGAGCCAACGGGTCTTGAAATTCGCTTTTACGTGCGAGTGCTTTGGGTGACAAGCGTGTTTCCGTATGAATTAATATCACAAACCAAGGTTTTACTGTAATTGAGATGTTTGTGTGTACGTGTGCGTGTGATGTGAAGGGGTGTGTGTGCCTGTGTGTGTATGTGTGTGTGTGTGCGCACGTGTGTGTGTGAGCCCCCCACACACATCAGGCCTCGGGCCGAGCACTTTGCACTCTTACCTCATGTGTCCCCATAAAAATTCTACGAGGTGGTGTATTTATTTCTATTTTTACGATGTGAGAAGAGAGATTCGATAGGTCAAGGGATCTGACCATTTCCCACGTTAAGTGGTAAAATATCATCCAAACACCTGTCCTGCTCCTGCCCCTTGGCTAAGGGACGGAGGGGCCGCGGTTCCCAGGACGAGGGAGGCCAGGCAGAGTCGGAGGCCGGAGCCTAGAGCCTGCGGGCTGTGTCTGAGTCCAAAGGCAGGGCTCCCGAGGTCTGGTGGCTCCTGTGACAGCAGGGGGAGGCATCAGAAAAGGGAAGGGGGTCACGGGGGGAGCGCATCATAAAGACGCGGGGTGTGATGCAAGAGGGGACCCCGGGGCAGGAAGGCACCAGGGTGACCCTTCACCTACGCCTGCCCTGGGGACCAGCAGGCTCACAGGTGCCAGCACTGAGGGGCCGCAGGCCATCAGCCGGTGACCCGAGCCTGCCAAGCCCACCCCTTTGCAGAGTGTCCGGCCCCTCCCGACCCCGAGGACCCCCTAGAGCCGGGGCCACTCCCCTGGGGTTCCCCAAACCTGCCTCAGAGAAACACCCGACAGGGCCCAAGACGCGACGAGAGAGGCTGCGGGACGGGATCGGGGCCAGAGGGGGCTTGAGGGGCACAGAATCCCCGCTCACTTCCACCAGAGCCGCACAGGCCCGGCGGGAGGGGTGAGGGCTGTGGGAAGGGGAAGCCCCGGAGGTTCAGGCGCGGCTCGGAAACCGGCCGCGGACGCGAGGGTGCTGGTGCCGGGAGCTGCGAGGTCTGTCTGAAGAAACAATACCAAACAGGGCGCTAAAGTAAACACGAAGGAGAAGAAATTACAACAGATTTTAAGTTTGCAAACTCCAGGATGCCACCAGCATCGTAAAATCCAGAAAAAAGCGTAACTCGTGTATTAATTAACCGCCCCTCCCCCCCCCCCCCCACCATAACCTGCTTTTTTGGTGGCACCTTCTCAGTTTCTAGGGACATGATGGTCCTCTAGCACAGCTCAGGGAGACTTTGTTGTTGTTATTATTGGTGCTCACGAAGCTTTCTTTCTTCTCATGCCAATGTCGGTAATGTCATTTTCTGGATTGTTGTCACATCTGGACAAACATCTACTGAGTTTGTTTAGAAGAGAGCGCTCAGATTTCTGGTTACTTGGCGTTCTCTCGCGTAGTGTCTGAAGACCCTGCAGGACGGTACCCTGTGTTTTGTCCCGGTCACTGCTGTGCATTAAGAGCCACCTGCCGTCTCTGTGCACATCAGTGTGATGGGAAAAGTCACTGCACCTCGACGATGGGCTGCAGGGATAGCAGGTGCAGAGACGGGCATCCATCGGGAGCAAGGGCAGGAAGTAAGGGGACAGTGTGGGCAGGTGGGCAGGGGGAGGTGATGGGGCAGTGACAATGACCTACTGGCCTCCGGCTAAGGAATCTAAGGCCGGTGAGGGCTGGCTGGCAGAGAAGGGCTGTCTGGGGCTGTGTTCAGACCCTCAGCATGATGAGTGAATCTGGCCCTGCCCCTCGCCAGCTCCTGGAAACTGCAAGTAGTAACTTGCTCCCTGGAAGAGGCTTTGAACCACATAGATACGGGGTAGCATGCAGAGTCCCGGTATGTCTCCAACCCAGGCTTCACTAGCTGAGTCCCCTCCACAGCCTTCCAGCCCCCAGGGGAGCAGGGCCCAGTGGAAAGACACAGAACAGTATCTTCTGCAAACTTTACCAAATACGTGACCAGAAACACACGGCCGGGCCCCTCCCGGGCTTGGGGTGGAGCTGGGGTGCCGAGTTATCTGGAAAATGTCCCTGGTTTCCTATTCACCCATTTCTTGGGTGGCTTCCTAGGGACAGAGTGTGGAGGCCGGGGCAGTGTGGACAAGTCCCAAACTGGCCCATCGCTGGGACAAGACGGCTTCCTGCACGAGACCAGGAAGTGTGGAGGGGTCTGTGTCATCTGAGAGCAGGTGCTTTCAACCTCGGGAAGCCAAAGTAAGGGCTAAAAATATAGTCAACATACTCACATTCCCCAACTAAATGGAAGGTGACCCAAGGTGACCCTTTGGACCCTGTCAATGAAGCGTGACTTGAGACCTCCTAAGAGAGAAAAGAAAAAGATAGGCACAAGCAGATGGGCCCTCAGACCCAAACGTCACCAGGACAGGCTGGTGGCCCCCCACCGTCTCCGGAGGAGACAGCTGGTTCCTTGTACCTTGGACCCAACACCAGTGCCTGATGCTCAGAGTTACATCAAGGGACATAAAACGGAGTCTTTCCGGCAGAACTGCAGCACCTGCCTTTTGCACACGTACAAGTGAAATCAGTGCAACGGCCTTTCCCGAGTAAGCACGGCTCGTCTTGCAAACCTCTGTTCCCTACCAGTGCCGCCAGGCCCCAGCACCGTGGGAAGGGGTAGCATGGAGGGAGGACAGGATTTCTGGAGCCAGGAACCTCCACAGCGTTAGGATAAAATTTGCTGGGTACTCAAGATGAAGTTTCGGGACGATCACCGCATTATCTTGCAGAGTGGAATCCACATCTGAGACACGAAGAGTGAATCAAAAGCCCCCTCTTTTTTTTTTTTTTTTTTTTTTTTTTTTTATCCCAAGTGAATGGAGTTGCTGTCCGGCACGTGGCCGGAGAGATCTAGACGAAATCCAACCTGGCGTTTCTCATTCTGGAAACTGAGATTAAGGTAGGCAGAAAGAGCACCTCTATTTTCAATTCAGCCTTTTTTTTTGCTTTCAGAAGAACTCCAGGCTTTTTCCTCCTCGGCCCTTCCCTTCGGACGCCTGATAATTAATAAGAAATGATTCTTTCTTCTGAGACTGGCAGGAGGCTTTGACATTTGGTGGGAAAAGTCTTATAACATTTGTAACTTGGCTTTTCCAGAATGAGACTGACTCCCCATGCATTCCTTGGGCGCTGCATGAAGCTCAGGACCGGGAGACTTGCGAGGGAGGGGTGAGCACAGACACACCCCTTCCCCTGATGGACCCACGGACCGCGGCCTCTCCCTCCCGGCTCTGGCTGTGCGGTCACTCTGATGCTGGCCTGGCAGGGACTGTCCAGGGGGCTCTGTGGAGTGACCGTGCTCACTCCTTGCCCACACGGCTGCTGAGGGACGCTGGAGGACAGGGACCACATTCCCCAGGCAGACAGGAATCCTGCTGGGTGAGGGGGCATCACTTCACGCCCTGCCAGAACCTGCGAGCATTTGAGGCACAGGGCCCAGGAGGGCACAATTAGCAGATCCCTGTGACCTCCAGGCGCAGGAGGGGCCGCCCGGCAGGAAGAGGCCACGGGCGGAGGAAATTGGCCACAGCTCGCTCAGGCACCCAACGAGGCAGGCACAGAGGAGCAAGCTTCTGGCTCCCACAGGCTGCCCAGCGGGCACTGGAGGCAAGAGACTGGTTAATGCGGCCCCCAGAGGCCATGCTCTCGAGGCACAGAGCGGGGTGGAGAAAAGGGGGTGCAGCAGGGCAAGCAGGCTGTGTCCGTGTCTCCAGCGGCAAGGGCATCCGGACAAACCCTGTTACATGGGAACCCAGGAGGAGAAAGGACGTCCCAAGGTCACCTGGTGCCATCCACCTTCTTCCCTCTCAGGCCTCCCAGAGGGGACAATGATGTCAGGTGATCCAGGCCTTCTGTGTCCAAACACCTAAATAAGAATAGACTCCAGACTTTGTGCTCACCGATGTGTGCTCGACATTTTCCAGCAAGCCATTTATTTAGCAAGGTCAATAAATTAGCACATATTCTAATAGATTCTGCCAACCTCCTTGTCCTTAGGCTGTGACTGGTGATGCTTCATCGTTAGTCACCGCTCTGCTTAGATCAGTGTTCTTCAGCAGACGTGTCTGTCCCCGGCTTGTAGAGCAGAGAGCAGCGTGCAGCCCCGGGCACTGGGACAGTGAGGACCCCTGTCCCCGCCACAGGGGGACACAAGGGGAGGATGGGAACCCTGCGCGAGCCAGCCGGTGACACGAGAGGCCATCTAACCGCAGGCTCACTAAGAGGCGAGCGAGAGGAAGCCGGGAGTGGAGGTCACGTTCTGCACAGGACTTGGCCAGTCGCTGGGTCAAGGACACCCAAGAGAAACAAGCAGGAGAGGACGGTGGCATTGTGCCAGCCCTGAGGGACGTTAGGGAATTGCTTAGAGGGCAAGGAAGGGGGAAGGAGCTCCAGGCAGTGGGAAGAGGACGTGGGCAGGCCTGAGCTGGGAGAGAGAGGGGTGCACTGGACAGGAAGTGACTGTGGTGGGGGTGGGGGCTGTCCACTGATGACAAGGTAGACAGAGGGGGTTCTGCAGGAGACACCTGTCCATCTCCAGGGCAACAGGAAGCCATGAGGCCACATGGCCCCATGAACAAGTTCCAGGGAGAACTGGGGGCAATGCGGGAAACAGGTAGGAGAACAGCAACCAGGGAACGTGGGCCCAGGAAGGCGAGGGCAGGTGTTCAGACCGCAGAGGGGGGTTTGGTTTGGGCCCGAATGGGGAAGGTGAGCGAGGCTCGGAGCAACCAGGGGTCTCTGAGGAAGGTCTCTTGTGGGCAGGACATGCTCAGGTCCCCTGTGCTGCCGTCCTGTGCCCCAGGTCACAGCTGTGTGTGGTCTCGTCTCTCCATCTGGCCACTCCATGCAAGAAGCAGCTACATCATGCAGTGGCACAGGTTCAAGTGGGCTTTTCTTTAGCGGCAGAGACGGGACACCCTCAGCCCCTTCTGCCCCCTCCCAAGGCTAGGCTGACGTGAGACCGGGGGTCTGCATTCACGACTCCTGAGCGGGAGAGGGGTAGCCTTCTCTCATTCCTGCCTGTACTCAGGAACAAGGACCAGAGGACCTGGCTTTTGTCCCCCGTCTGCACCCCACCCTGCACCCCAGCCCACGCCTTCTACATCCAGAACAATCATTTAGGGACAGATTTAAAGCTGCATTATTTTATTTTATTTTATTTTATTTTATTTTATTTTAATTTTTTAAATTTATTTTAGAAAGAGAGAGACAGAGACAGAGAGTGAGCAGTGGAGAGGCAGAGAGAGAGAGGGAGACCCAGAATCTGAAGCAGGCCCCAGGCTCTGAGCTGTCAGCACAGAGCCCGACGCGGGGTTCGAACCCACGAACCGCAAGATCATGACCCGAGCTGAAGTCGGACGCTCAACAGACTGATCCCCCAGGTGTCCCTGACGCTGCACTTTTTGGAATGCGAGGCTTCCAACCTGAAGCAGCAGCCGCAAGGTCAAGCATCTGTTTTCTTTCCAGAGACCTCTTGCCACCCGCAGAGTCAGGACCTCACCAGCTCTCCTGGGACGGAGAAAGGTGTGGACAGAGGGGCACACTGGGGCAGGGTGCACGAGCCGAGCGCGGGCCAGGGACCCCCTCCACAGGTCCCTCTGCACATGCCTGCGGGGGCCCCTCTAGCGCTGGGAGCAGTGACTGTCGCTGCTTTGGGAACCGTGCAGGAGGGTGTGTGATTTCAAAGCAGCTTTGGGGTTTTTTTCTCAGAACTGGCTTTGGTTTTATGCTGCCACTGGCTTTCCGTGAAGTTCTGGGCCCCCAACTCTGGACCTGAGATAAGAGTGTGGAGACACTGATCTTTGGTCAAGAAAGGACCCAAATGGAGTGGCCGCAAGGAGCCGGGCCCGGGGCGGCCTGCTGCTTGCCTGTGGCTGAGCTCAGCTCACCTTCCTGGGCAGCAGGTCGTGTGGCTCCTTGCCAGGGGTACAGCCCTGCCTCCCACCCAGGAAACGACAGACACTGGGTCCCAAAACTTGACCAGCGAAGGAGGGGTCTTGCTGACCCCAAACGCCCCACCCAGAGCCTTTACTCCCGCGGGCACACCTGAGAGCATCATTTCTGTGGGAGAAGCATTGTTATTCCCAAGGGCTCCATTTCAGACTCACTCCGTGTCGGAGACCCAGCTGCCTGCCCTCCGATCTCTGACCTCACCCCTGCCCAGCCCTGCAGAGTCCTGCCCCATGTCCCCCAGCCAGCCCCTCATGTGGTCATCATACGTACCGCCGGCTCTCTCCTTGTCCAGCCCCAGAGCCGCTCTCCCTGCAGACCCACACGGAGGCGCCCACCTTCTCGTCGTCCCCGACTCCCGTGGGGGCGACGCCCCTCGGCTGGGCTCGGCCCTCAGTGGCGCTGAGGCTGGAGGTCAATGTTAGTTCACCTCTGTCTCCTTCACAGTGTCCTTAGGGCAAGGCCCCTGCCACACGCCTCTTCATATGCGAGAGCCTCTTTAGGGATGGTTCTGACGTTCCAATCCTTCAGATAAGAAAATCTGCTGGAGAGAGCGCCCCCTGCAAGGTCGCACGGAAGGTCACAGGGCTTAGCAAACCAAAGAGCTGGGACTTTGGGCTGAAGAGCTGGGTCTCCAACACCAGGCCCGCCATCTACCCCCTCCTTAGGATGTCCCTGGTCATAGTGCTGTACAGACTCCTGGAGGGGAGTCGTAGGTCCTAACGGGCCCGAGCTCTGGCTATACTTGGGCCAGATTCCCCATGGCCGTGACCGGGGACAGTCCCCACGTGCCATCTTCACCGAAGATGACGGGTCCTGAACGCCGCTACGCCGGGAGCGGGTAGCCTCCGATGGGCCAGGTGGTCGGAGCTGCAGCCTCCAGACACCAGACACTCTCTCGCGGCTGCATTTCTCGCGTCGCGGGTGCTGTGCGGCCAACCTAGTAACTTCTACCCAACCCCGTGATGGTCGGTTGGCCAGGCTGCGGGCCCAGTTATGGGCCGTTGCCATGGAGGCGGTCTGTAGGGATGTCATCTACCGGTTGGTGCCGAGAAACTCGAAGCAAGGCTGGTTATTTTTGAGACGCAGGTGGGTTGACGCGGTCAGGTGAAAGCCTTAACAGCAAGACCTGAGGCTTCCTGAAGACGAAATCCTGCCTCAGTTTCCAGCCTGCCCTACAGATTTCAGACTGGCTGCAATCACACGAACCAATGCCTTTACGAAATCCCCTACCGTGTATATACTGTTTGTTCTGTTTCTCTGGAGAATGCTGTGGAGTCCAGTCTCCTCGAGCAGATACCTGCTCTTCCTGCCTGTGCTTCTAGACTCAGGACAAAGCAGAACCAGAGGAGACGTGGTGAGGACACTTGCAAAGAGAGCCCGGCCAATTTTAAATCTTCCGTGAATGTGACCCTTGCCCGTGTGCATTTCTGGGACGGACGGCGCATCAGGTGACGGTGCCTCATACCTGTACCAGACAGCAGGTGTTCATGGCTTTTCTGGGTCCTCACAGCCTTCCCAGGGCATGTGAGAACCGTCCGAGGCTGAACAAGAATCATCCAGGCTCCAAGGACAGAATCACGGCCCATAACTCTGGACATTTAACAGGCCACTAGCCTGACCCATATTTCGGGGGCTTCCTGAGGTTGTGCTGGGTTGAATTGTGCCCCCCAAAAGGGGACATGCCTGCACCCTTAACCCCCGGTCCCTGTGAATGGGGCCTCTTCTGGAAATAGGGTCTTTGTAGATGCAATCAGCAGAAGATGTGGACATATTGGATTTGGTGGCCCCGAATCAGGAGAATGACTGACGTCCCATAAAGAGGAGGAAATCTGGACACAGACACTCAGTGACTAGGCCACGTGATGACCGGGGCAGAGTTTGGGTGATGTGTCTAAAAACCAAGGGACACCAAGGATTATCAAAAACCACTCGAAGCTCAAAGAGAGGCTGGACAGGTTCTCCCTCTGAGGCTTCGGAAGCAGCTAATCTGCGGACACTTCGATTTCAGACTTCTGGCCACCGGAGCTGTGAGTGAATGAGCCCCCAGGGTGCCCTATGTGACACGCCATCTTCTGCGGCAGACGAGGGTGGGCGGTCAGGACCTGGAAAGGTCTGCAGACCACCTCTCACCCCACCCAAGCCCCCAAAGTTGAGGACATCCTGTAGACGCCCAGCATCCTGCACGGAACACTGTAAAATACAACGTCCAGTTTGCGCTGAACATACCTTCTTTCTGTAAAGTCAGCTAGAGCCGTGCAGGACCCGTAGGAGGGCGGGTTTACAGGGGACACCCACCTCCCTGGGCGTGGAGGTTCCCAGTCTGATCTGCATCTCTGACCCAAGGTGGGGGAGCGTGTGGGGGCTGTAAGAAGACCAGTCTCCCACTCAGAGCGTGCCCTGGCTGGCCCGCTGGCCCATCAGTGCTGCAGGATTTTGATGCCAAAGGATGTCCCGATTCCAAGTAAGACTAAGCCTCGAGTCCCCCGTGGAGCATAAATGCATCAGGCTATTCATGTCTTCTATTCCTGCTGGGAAAATCCACTTTGAATACTTGAAACCCAGAGTCTCCAGCCAAAAAGACCGTTTTGATTTGTCCGAGGTCTGGAGCTGTATTCAGCCTCGGCCTGGTGCCGACTCGCCACCTCCCCCACCCCCCTGCCCTATACCTCGCTGTCTTTCTCGCTGTCTCCCTATTTCCAGGCGCAGGCAGAGCTGATAGGTGAGTCTTTCTCTGTTGATGGCTGGAATGTGGCACTAACAGCATGCGTTCCGCAATCAGCTCACAATTGTGCGGCACGCGGAGAGAAAATGGGGGTGTCGCCAAGGCCGGACACTGCAGCGTTCAAAGTGAGTGGACTGGGCTTGAAGACACCTGCTCTCAGAAGCTTGTCCTGTAACTCAAGGCCTGGGAAAGCCCCGTGGGCCCACCAGCAGCCGTCATGAGGCCCTCGGTCCCGGTTCTGGGGCCCCTGGCACGGACGGACGTGCTGAATTTCAAAACTATGGGTGTGAGTAGAAGTGGACGCTTCAGAATCCATTCTAGAAAGATCATCGGGATATACTTCCTATGAGCTCAACAGATGGTAGGAGAGACTTCCTTCTTCTCAAAGTGTGGAATAAAACGAGACACATAAAACCAAATATTTGTGAGCTGTGGGCCCTACTTTTCCCGTTCTCCACCCAACCCGCCCTGCCCTGCGGGTGCCCCCTGACCCCCAGCTGGGTTCAGCCAAGACCGCTTCGGTTCCTGAGGGCAGCCACAGATTTGAGTCCTCGGGAGGTCCCTCTGGCTGAGAGCAGAGCAGAGCGGGTTTATCGGAGAGCACGAGCAGGGTGGAGCCCGGACTCGCGGAGGAGGCACGCTCAGGTGCAGGAGCGAGCACGGCCACGCCATCTTCTGGCATGTTCTCCAGGCCGGCTGGTGAAGGGAGCTCTCGACGTGCCTGAGGACGGAATTCTAGAAGCGGTTGTGCGTCTTACTTCCTCAATTAACTCTCGACCACGTGCTTTGGGGAAGAGTGAATGAATGACTGAGGGAACAAAGCTTCCCGTGGCCTCTGTTCCAAGATGGAGAATCATAGTGACGGCCTTGTGTTTCCGGCTTAACCTTCACTGGGTCAAACGTTTCTTCATCACAGGCACGTAATCGGTTCAGCCCCCTGTTGCTGTCCTCTTCCTCATAAGTAAAAGCTAAAAATACTCAACGTGTCACATATGCCCTGCAGGACCTTCTCCCTCGTGACCTAAGGAATGCGTGTGGGTCTGAGGGCACGTAGCAACAATATTACTCTCAAGCCTGAAAATGCCATCACACTCAAATGTAGAATTAAGAAAGGATGTTTTTAATATCTTTCTACAAATCAGCTATATCGTGGGGAACGGGCCAGCCCTCTCTTGCGTAAAACACAAGACCCATATGGTCATTTTACAGAGGAGAGAAGGTTCTGGGTCACGGTATTACTGAGTATTAGACAATTTGTCTGCCATCCGAAAAGAATCCACTGAAAGTATTGCATTGCCAACTTGCTCTTTGTTTCCTAGAGATCGTGAGGGAAGTTTGCTCTGAGGTTGGCGGATAATGCGGTTTGCTGCTCTGAGCTGAGGGCGGGGGCCACTGACCCCCGGGGCCTGGCCCAAGGAGTGTGCCCCGAGGAACCCCGAGGACTGTGTCTCGAGGGCCCCCGGCAGGCGAGGCAGTGGACCTGTCCCCCCCATGTCTGGATACGGGTGACCCCAAAGTCTGCTGCCATGGAGGAAGGTCACCCTGATGGTGACCAGGCGCCCGACTGTGGGCCAGAACTGGCCTCTGTGTACACCAGGTCCTAACCCTCCCTGCCCCCGTTTTACCGACTGGAAATCTGAGGCTCCCGGGGACCTTCCCTCTCCTGATGCGCCAGGCCTGGGACACGCCTGCTCTGACCTCCCACGAGCCATTCCAGGAAGACACCAGAAGTGTCTCGGGGTGGGGCATTCACCAGGCCACGGGGGTGAAGTGACTCCAGTCCCCCGAACTGCCATTCTTAGGTCGAAAGTAGTTGAATCTAAGTGATTCCTTATGTGTCAGCCCAGTAAATGGAAATTTCGGCTGAACTCCCACCCCTGCTCCTTGCTGACCCGTCCGACCTCACAGCTAAGTCATCTTGCGGGTTCATGCGCATGTGAAAAGGGTGGCCAGCCCCGTGGCCCCGTAAGTGCGGTGGGTTTACATTCTTTAAAGTTCATCAACTGATGAATGGATAAAAAAATTGTGGTTTATAGACACAATGGAATACTACTTGGCAATGAGAAAGAATGAAATATGGCCTTTTGTAGCAACGTGGATGGAACTGGAAGGTATTATGCTAAGTGAAATAAGTCACACAGAGAAAGATACTATATGTTTTCACTCTTGTGTGGATCCTGAGAAACTTAACAGAAGACCATGGGGGAGGGGAAGGGGGGAAAAAAGTTAGAGAGGGAGAGAGCCAAACCATAAGAGACTCTAAAAAATTGAGAATAAACTGAGGGTTGATGGGGGGGTGGGAGGGAGGGAAGGGTGGGTGATGGGCACTGAGGAGGGCACCTGTTGGGACGAGCCCTGGGTGCTGTATGGAAACCAACTTGACAGTAAATTTCATATTAAAAAAAAATAAATAAATAAAGTTCAGGTGCGGTGATGTGAGGGACTTTATAGGGAACTGACCCCCTACTCCTTTCCAAGCACGTGCAGCACCCCAACCGGTCCACGTGTCAGAGTGGCTTCTCAGTTTCCGACAACCAGGTCTCTCTCCGAGGCTGGATGTCCCCAGATGCTTCCAGAGCCTGTAGAAAGGAGACCTCGGTCCCCAAGGACAAATGCTGCCCAGCACTACCAGCCCCGCCCGGCTCTGAAGGCTGGGGCTCCAGGGGTCTCCGGGCTCCTTGAAAACACAGACTCGGAGGCCCTCCAAGAGGTAGGGGTGCAATGGCTGGGCGGGCCCGAGAGTCCGCATTTTCCCACCCGCTGAGTCTCTTGCTGTAGTCCTAGCGGCTCACTTAGTGTGTCTGTGCCCTGGCTGTGTGTCCCCGTCCCCGGGACGAAGGAGGAGCTCCTGGTGTTGCTGGCTGGTCCACACTTCCGGATTCCCCTGCAGACCTTTGGCCCGGAGGCCCAGGACTGTCGCTAACTGTCCTGTTGGGGGGCCCTGCTGAGGGCTGCTGCACAGACAGAGCCTCTGACAGAGCCTGTGCCGGCCTGGGGGTGACAGCCAGCCTGGCCTTGGCTGGGACCCTCGCTTCCTTACCGGGATTAGCAGCTGCTCCCAGAGTCCCCGTGTTCCAGCCGATTCCATGACTTCACAAGATCAGCCTTTTCCCCGACTACTTCATCACCAAAGGTTTTCTGGCCAGAATATTGCCAGGGAGGGAGCTGTCTGATGCAACCCTGAAGACGTTTTTCCCAGGAGGGAACCAAGGCCCCTGCCCCGTGCTGCACCCGAGCCCTGGGATGTGGGAACTCCCTAGGTTGTACCTGAGCCTTTTCCTGAAGACACATCCGACACCTGCCCAAGTCCAAGCCTTCCCAGGATCACACTTCCCAGTGGTGAATGCAGGCTCCAGAATGAGACCCACTGGGACCACATGAGGACGCCTGCCTGCCTGTCAGCGGGGGTCCCCCTTGGCCCCCCCACTGGCCTCCTGAGCCCCTACAGACTCGTCACCAGCCCGGGCATCACCTCCAGTCTCTCTTGGGACTCCGACCTGACTTTTGTCTGGTTGACCTTGAGTCTGGGTCTATCTTCACTTCTGTGAAGTGTCTGTGCAGACAGTGTCTTGGGAAAATACTGCCTTTGAGCCACTGGGGTCTGGTCCCAATGAAGCTTGCTCTGAGACTGGTGCAGGTGGGGCTTGAGAACACCAGCCCGGTCACCTTTCCCATGGCCACTCGAGGCCTGGGGACCCAGAAGGCCCTCTCCCGTTCTTGCTGAGGGCTCACGTCTTAAAGACCTCCCTCCAACCACATGGCGAGAGTGGCCACACGGACCCATCGAGGCTCAAACATTTCTGTCAGTTTCTGGTCTCCCGAGTGTCCTGATCCCACAAGCATTAGCTCTGTATTAACAGATATGAACACTAGATGTTATCACTTAGGGAAAATGTTCAGGAAAAAGATACAATTCAAAGCCAAATCCGTCCTACTATAGCTGAGCCCACCCCTCAATCCTGGGCACAGATTCTGCTCCCTGGCCAGGGCCAGCTGGTGTAGATACACAGCTTTAACGTGACAGGCTCGCAGAACGGTCGTCCGGCAGGCACAAGCCGCAGCAAGCCTTCAGGGTCTCGCTAGAAAAGGCAGGACTTCCAGTCAGATGGAAACGTGGCCGAATCCACAATTCCTACACCGTGGGTCACACTGCAGGACACGTGTACTTGGATGTGGTTCCCAGGGGGTTAGAGGTCTTGTGACCAGTGAGTTACGGTGGCAACAGAATATCCCAAGAGCAATATTCATCCAGAAGGCAATTAGAACTTGCTAGATGGCCATAAATACAGTAAAGCTGGTACAAAGTAGTGTGTTCAGGCTGTTGTAAGAGAGTGGTGCTCAAAGTCGGTTGCAGCTCTACCCTCACGGCCTGTTCGTTCGGGTCACCCTGTGTTCAGGAATGAGCAGCCCCCCGAAATGGGACCTCATCTGCAAACGGTCTTTGCAGACGCAGTTAGTTAAGGTACGGTCGTACTGGACTCGAGTGGGCCCTAAATCCAATCTGACTGTCGTCCTTGTAGGAACAGGAGAGGACACGTGGTGGGAAAGACCAGGGGACCACAGAGGTGGAGACGGCGGGGGTGGGGGGAGCAGCTGGAAGCCAGGTGATGCCCAGGCTTCAGGCAATCACAGGAGGTGGAAGAGGCAGGGAAGAGTCTCCCCTTCGAGGGGGCAAAGCCCTGCAGCCACCTCGATTTTGGATTTCTGGCCTCCAGACTACGAGAATGTGAACGTCGGGGGCCTCAGGCCCCCCGTTTGTGGACTCTGTTCCAGCAGCCACTGGGAGCGGACACACCCAGCCACAAATGCTCTGTCCTGCCTCCCAGCTGAGTGGATGAGGCTGCTGTCCCAGGGGTTGTCCCCTCGCACAGACTGGGGCCCTGCTTAGGAAAAGAAGTGCATTTTCCCTCAACCATACTCTCTGTGCTTTATCGTGGATCATGTGGAAACACACCTGATCGTGCCGATTTTTTATTTATTTTTATTTTTTAAATGTCTGTGTATTTATTTTGAGAGAGAGAGTGTGTGTGTGAAAGGGGGAAGGGCAGAGAGAGAAAGAGGATTTGAAACAGGTTCCATGCTGTCAGTACAGAGCCCGACATGGGGCTCGAACCCAGGAACTGTGAGATCATGACCTGAGCAGAAGTCGGACGCCTAACCACTGAGCCCCCCAGGTGCCCCCGTGCTGATTTTTTAAAAAGGTGTAACAGTCTTCTCAAGAAGAGAGGTGGAAAGGCTGGAATCACTTGGGATCACGGGAAGAGAGTGTGTGTTATTTGAGGACTGGTGATGTACAAGGTGATGTGCCTGGTGATGTACAGAGCTCACGAGGAGAAAACCCGTGGCTGGTGTCATCCCGATGTGAGGAGGCCAGGGTGCCAGCTGCTTCTTACTTATGGAGACACTGGGGGAGGTGCGGGCCACAGTGAGCGTCACTCAGGCCTCTGGGATGGTGGCGGTCAGAGCCACCGGGGACAAGGTGCCAGATCCCACCCTGGGCTCTGGAGCCCCCTGCCCGGCCCTGAGACCCGGACCAGCGCTGACGTTCTGAGATGCACATTGGGGGCAGGTCCCAGCCTCAGGTCTTGGTGTCACTGACAAACCTGACTCTTCAGGTGTAGGAAGGAAGCCTCCCCATGGTGGCCACAACGCCAGGGGTTCCTCTGAGGAAGCACAGCGAGTCCCGAAATGTGCAAATCCACACTTGTGTTAAGTGCAGGGTCAGGTGATGGTTTCCAGAAGCCCTCAGCCCTGGAAGAACTCACAATGCCCAGCCCCCTTCCTCAGATGCAATTACAAAAACCACTGAAGTCTGAGAGGGGGCTCTGATCTTGCCCCTGGAGAGTGGTTGGATACCTTTTTTTTTTTTTTCCTGAAAACTGAAACCAATCACCGCAGTATTTTCTTGATCTGTTTGCAGGTCCTGCTGTGAAGGTTCCTCAGCCAGTGTGAGCCTGCCTGTTGAGAGACCAGCCACCTGACTCAGGAGCAGGAGGACCCAGGCCCACAGAAGAACGGGACGGTGCAGGCCCAGGGCAGTGATTGTTCTGGAAGGCCTGGGGCAAGTGGCATGGCTGGAAGAGCTCTAAATTCTCACTGTGTCCAGGTAGAAGCAGGCCTTCCTGCGGTCTACACTGCCAAGGGCCCGGCGTGCTGGGGGGGCACGCTGTGGGGGTGGGGCTCCAGAGAACTCTGGGGAGAGGAGGCAGGCCGGTGTCACACTACCCCTCTGTACCAAGCCTACAGGGCCCCCAGCGGGAGGTCCTCGAACCTGGGTGCTCGCAGGATGGAGAGTTTGCACAGATGTGCTGAACGGGATTGGAGCAGAGATGACATCAGACTGACTCCCATGCAGACGTGTGCATGTCTGAGCGGAACACAGCCCGGACCCATGCTCATCACCGGGGGTCCAGACATGCCACCGCGCGAGCCGTCCCAGGGCCTCGCTCTTACCACCCAAAGGGGCGTCGCTCTTAAATAAGGCCTACTTGGTCCATACCCTTCATACCTGGTGTGGGCGGAGCACGCCGGGCCTCACGCAGCAAGCACGTTGTAAAGAGGCTCCCGACCAGAGGCTGGCGACTCACCGTGCCTACGGCTGCCTTGCCGTCGCCATGTGGCTCCCAAAGGCCCGATGAGCCAATTATCCACTGATGCTTTAGAGACATGGTGATGGGTTCCAGCTGCAGAGCGTTTGCTCTCTTCCTGGTAGGGTTTGGACTCTGTGATATCAAGCAAATTAGGAAAAAAGAAGGATGTCATCGCCCGCGTTCCCTCAGCTGCAATTTCTGCTTCCATCACAGAGTGTGTTCTCACCATTGCAAGAATTATTAAGATGTTCAAGAAAATAAGCTGTTAAGAAAATGCGTTTAGGTACAATAAAATGGAAGGGGCGTGTGTCTCCTTTGCCGGAGGAATTATGCAGGGGGACATGAAACGTGATGCCGGGACTCTGACCATCTGGCTACACGCGCTTCGCCTACGGGAGCGTAATGGTGGTTAGCACGGGGCGGAAAGCAGGCTGAGCACAGAGGCTCGACCACAGCCTGGCATTTTTCAAAGGACAACAGACGCCCGCATGTCCACGCCTCATCTTTGAGCGGGTTGCTCGGCCTTGCCCGGGAGTAGCTGAGGGCCGCACGGAGCGGTTGCTATCATGGCCAAATTTCTGGAAGACTTAGCTCCGTAAACGCGGAATCGTTACCACGCTGTGCATCACCGTAGTCTTACCGGCTCTTCGGGAAACGGGTAGAGGCAGCGAGCCTAAACTGGCTCACTAGCTGCGTGCTTTCCTTTAAACAATCTTTTGGAAACAACACGTCCTCCGTGTGTGGCAGTGGCAGGGCCCGGGGTCCGAGAAACCGTTGGCCACCTTGGCGGGAGCCCTTCTTGCTTTGCCAGGACGAGGCCCAGAGGCAGTGGTGGAGCGAGCGGGCATCAAGGTCACGGCGTCTCAGCAGCCCTGCTGCCCTGCAGAGGCCAGGACGCCAATCCCAGGGGAAAAACAGTCTCCCTCTTCCAAACTTCATCAAGCAGCTCAGCTAAAGCCACGCATACATTTTTAAATAACGTGACGCAATCCATTGTGCTGTAAATAAACATGAGAACACCCTGTTCCCTATTTACTTAGCAATTCATTCAAACAACGATGGGCTTCTCCACTGACATCATCTGACAATTCAGCAGACTTGTTTTTTCTTTTGTCCAAGATCAGTTTCTAGAGGTAAACAGATCTGAATTCACTCCACATTTTGAGCCTGGATTCTTTTTACTTCTTTTTTTTTTAAAAAACCAATGAAGTGTGCACTGTAAATAAGGAGAAATGAAATCATTTTTTTTCGTGATGATAATGCTTAAACCTATTTCCCCAGATGAAACTCTAATGGTAATACGCAAGCCCCTCTGCAAACATGCTTCTTACGTTTTATGGGACTGATTCTAAGGTTATAATATTTACAACGCACAGATACAAATTCCATCATTACATTTGTGAGCAAGCTCACTTAACCAAGCAATGGTGCAGACACAAATAGAAGTCAAGAAATCTGAGACGGGAATGAGAAGCCGGGGTGCGGGGCACCGTGTCACCGTTAGCAAAGACAGCGAGCGCGGGGTGCTGACTGAGGCCCTGGGACTCACCCACCACCCCTCCACGGCTCTGCGGCTAAAAATAACCACAAGTGGCGTTTACCCAGAGACACCTCCCGTTGTCTGCTGTGTCCCCCACCAGGGGGAGGGCAAAGAAACAAAGAGCAGGGGTCCCCCAAGCAAATATTTCTCTAGGATGAGAAAAGAAATCACAACAAATCACAAATTCCAGAGCTGACAAGTATAAATATCAAACATTCAGAAAATAATATCGGCACTAACTAGCTCCCTGATACCTATGTAGGATATTTTTTGCTGTCTGTTGTGGGTTCATTATCTTGCATTGCTTCTTTGTATGATGGTGTCAGGGACTGAGTGGTGGTGTCCCACAAAATTCATATGTTGAAGCCCTGCCCCCCAGAGTGGCTGTGTCTGGACAGGGGCCTGGAAGGAAGGAAGGAAGGAAGGAAGGAAGGAAGGAAGGAAGGAAGGAACAAACGAACGAACGAAGGATAGACGCGGTCATAAGGGTGAAGCCCTGGTCCAATAGGATCAGTGTCCTTTTAAGGAGCGACAACAGAGAACTTGAACTCAGGAAAGGCCATGTGAGGACAAGAAAGTAGGCAGCTGTCTGCAAGCCAGAAAGAGGGTCCTCGCCTGTGCCAAATCTGCCAGCACCTTGGTCTTGGACTTCCAGCTCACAAGGCTGCAAGAAATGTCTGTGGTTTAAGCCCCCCGGTCTCTGGTGTTCCATTATGGCCTCCTGGGCTGATGGATACAGATGGCATTTTATAATACCATTTTCCTATAAATAGAATAGAAAGGTGATTAACATTTTCTTCCAGTATGTTTTCCCATTATTTGTAATTCTGTTATTTAGAAATGGTCCTTCTGTTTCAGAGATTCTTGAGAGCAATGTCATGGAAATGTTTAAGGTTGCTATTACATTTAGAAAGAAAAAAAACTCCATGAAACTTATTTCTTAAGATTTCAGGGCATTTTAAGCTTTCTTTTATCATGAATACAAAACTCCTTCTTTAATTGATATTCTCCATTAACCGGTCTTGCCAATATCTAAGACATTGTGATAGCGGCATTATGAGTATTTTTATTTGCCAGTTTCAGTATTTCTTATCAAATCGGGAAGAAATTAGTAAGAAACTGTGCAGACATGACTGGGCCAGGGCGTTGAGGAGGGGACAGAAGACATGTGGTCTCCTGAGGCCAGGTGGGACAGTGCAGCGGGCTGAATAATGGTCCCCAGAGTTACCAGGTTCTGATCCTGGCACCTATAAATGTTACCTTATGTGACCATAGATGTGCTTAAGTTCACGATCTCGAGATGGGGAGATTACGCTGGATCGTGTGGGTGGACCCCAAGCACAGTCTCATGTCTGCACACTGGGGAGTCAAGGGGAGGTTTGTCGGAGGTTTGTCACACAGAAGGGGAGAGGCCAGGTGACCATGGAGGTGGAGATCCAGGCAATGTGACCACAAGCCAAGGAATGCCAGTATCCACCAGGAGCTGCAGGAAGAGAGGAAGACTGTCCCGAGGCATCTAGAGGGAGCACGGCCCAACATCCAGAGGGAGCACAGGCCAGGCATCCGGAGGGAGCATGGCCCAGACATCCGGAGGGAGCATGGCCCAGACATCTGGAGGGAATATGCCCCAACATCTGGAGGAAACACAGCCCAGGCATCTGGAAGGAGCACAGCCCAGACATCTGGAAGGAGCATGGTCCAACAACACTTTGACTGCATCCCATCAACTGATCCCAACCTGGAACTTCCAGCCTCCAGAGCTGAAGAATGTGTGTTGCTGACAACCTCCCAGGTGTAGTCATTTGTTATGCAGCCACAGGATACTCACAGAGCGAGGACAGTGGGAAGTGGGCAGTGGGTCAGGTGGGAGGTCAGAATGAGCCACAAGTGGCTGTGGGGCCCGGCAAGGCTCCCCATTAAGGGGCCGAAGACCTGTGGAGGGCCCCTAACACACGGCAGGCAGTGCAGAGGGTGTTCGAGCAGTGGGGTCTGACCTCACAAAACCTGAGGCCCTGGGGCATGTCAGCACAGCCCAAGAAACCTGTCCCCAGCTTAGGCCCACTGTTCTGCCCCTGATTAGACGGTGAGCCAGGGAGCCCGGGAGGTAGCTTCAAACTAAAGTGTCTGATTTTTCAGAGTTTGGGAAAATACACAACCGTGTGGACACATCTATCGTTAGAGCTCTTCCAGGGACCTTGGGAAAGACTCACACAGGGGAGGGACTTTGTCCACAAAGAGAGAGACTTTGGTTTCATCAGCATCACAGTAAGAACATGACACCTGCAGCTGAATGAACGGGTGAATGAATGAATGAATGAGCAAATACATGAATTCTGTGTGGGCAAAGGTAAGTCTATTTACAACAGGTACACCTGCCACATTCCACCCGCACACTGGATGTGAATCCACGCAAGGGGAGCTGCGTGCTCAGATCTTGCCTGGACATATTTATTGCCAATCACATTTGAACATTTAAGGAGACTAATCTGCATAAACCCTCACGTTCACGGACGCCCCCGGGGAAGGGTGCACAGTTACCCACCCTGGGTGAGTGGAATTGAGACCTGACAAGACCTTCCCAAATGCAAGATCGTTCTGTTTTACCTGAAGTTACTAGATTTGCTTTGTGCAACTCATTTAGAAGGCTCATGAATTCTAGGCTTTTCTTCCTGATTCTTCGATGCCCACAACCCCACACAGAGGCTTTAAAATGCAACTGGTGCCACATCTTAATGAAAGAAATCCATTTTCCCTTTTCTCTCCCTACGTCTCATCTATCAAGTCCGGAATCATTTTTTAATGAGGTTCTGTCAGGAGAGGCTGCGTAGCAGGTGTCGTTGGCCCTTGGGCTTTCCACACCTGCTGGAAGGAGCTGTCCCATCTCCAGGGCACCGGAGAGGGACCAGGGGGGAGCCCACACACAGAAAGAATAGTCTCCCCCCAAAGAAAGACCTGGAACGTGTCTGAGACCTTTGCCCAAGAATCCACTCTCCAGGCTGACTTCAGAATTCCTGTGAAAATCACACCCTAGGTCATAAATGATACATGGTTCATCAGACCTTCGTGAGCAGAATTTATTCGAAGTCCAGTGGGGAGGCACAGTGGAAATTATGGTTCCTCAAGAAAACGGGTGAAACCCCTCAGACGGCACCACGTGGGGGCCGAGGCGGCGGGTGACCCCGTGAGAGCGGGACGAGACAGGGGCAGGCCTCTTACAGTGTCGACAAAGAAGAAGCAGACATGGAAGAATTTGTGTGCATGCACACACGCTCACATGCACACACACACGTTCATACATGTGTTCACGCATATAAACATTTGCTTAGAACCTCACACTGTTTTGTGGGGTTTGGCTTGTTTTGCCCTGTGTTTCCCACAAAGTTTGCAGTTCTGTGTCTGGAGCTGGTGTCTCTGGGAACGGCAGGAACATACCTCTAGGGTTTCTTGCAGAGTCCGCCCCATGAGCTGGGTGCTGGGATAAAGTCGGGTAGATATTTGAGTCTGGGAGCTCTGGAAGCAGGACAGAGCCGAGGCTGACCCCTAGAGGACTCAGGCATCCTCACTGGCTCACACCTCCTCTCTGAGGACGGGTGGGCATCCAAACTTCCAGGACAGGAGTGCATGCAGGGCCGACTGAGTCCGTGGTGCCTGTTGTCACCACCAGCTCCCAGCAGAGGGACAGCCGACCCATTTCTGAGCTCCTGCGTCCACTGTGGACTGGATTACTCGGACGTGCGTGACGGCAATGCCAGGCACGTGTGTTCCTGAGATGGCGGTCAGAGGGTTTCCCTTCCACCCGAAGCACTTTGAACAATAAATGGTATGGTCACCTCCAGGCAGGTCCCGGAACGCAGCACCCATGTCTGCACGCAGGCCTGGAGCCCTGGTGACACACAGCTGGGAGCCAAGCTCAGCCAGCATTGTCGGGAGCAGGGAGAAGCCTCCAGACCTTGATATATGAAGCCAGGGTCGAGGTTGAGCCGCCGTAAAGAGGGTGGTAATGGCACTGGAGACAGAGCCAGGCCCTACATCAGCAGACGACGAGGCTGTAAATCAGTCCGTGGGTCTCCGCAGCATCTACGAGGACAGAGCACTTCTCTGCTGGTGCATCCTCCCGACATCACTGCCTGCCCGGCCGAAGTCATAACTACGGGGTGCTGTGAGCTTCTCCAACAAAGTCTCTGGAATCAGTGAGAGGCCCTTCCCCTTGGGGCACTGAGGAGACTGCAGGCTCCAGGGACCCCGCCCTCCAGGGTAGAAGATTTGGGCCAGACATGAGCGGATCCTCCACTCAGTAGGACAAGGCCACCCCCAAAGCCCTTGACTGTAGCAATGGGGTGACTTCTTATCCTCAGCTATGTGGCCTTCCAGTGATGCCGAGTTGTCCCCATAGCTGACCTGGGAGGATCCGTGGGACACACCCCACGAGCACTCGTGGGTGGGGGCCAGCTCCTGCAGGGTGGGGTCAGAGAGGACCCTACCTGGTGGGTGGGGCTCCCGTGCCCCCACCTACACTAAGGGGGCCCCCTCAGCACCACCCTGCTGGCCTTGGCTGGAGCACAGCCCCCTCCACAGCCACCCAAGCCCGTGTGAGGTCAGCTCGACACGGCACCAGGCACTGGTGAGTCTGCGGGAGCAGAAGCCAAGCGTCGGGTGCCCCTGGCTCACGGCCCAAGGGGTCTTTCCGCTCCCAGCACAAGGGCCCAGGCCCCTGAACACCCTTCCCAGATGAGTCCCTTCTCGCCCCCCAGGAATCCCTCCACCCTGCTCCCAGCTCCCAGAAGCACCTCCATTTTGCCCCTCGGAGATCTGGGCACAGAGACAAGATCCCCTGTGCCCCAGCGTAAGACTCCCACAACCGTGTCTATGGACGTGACCCTCTGCGTCATACCCAGAGGCCCTGCAGGAAGTGCAGAGGCGCCTGAGAGGCCCCCGACACCGTGTTCCTTGTCTCCTGGGCTCCTGCCTGGCGGACAGCATCACACCCCCGCAGCGGGCAGTGGGCACGCCCCCGAGTCCCAGCTCGTCGCCTCCTCGGTTGCCTTGTCTAGGAGCCGGGCCCCTGCTCCCCGCCCCCCAGATCAAGTTCAGCCACCCCATCCCCGCCCATGGCGTCTCTTTCCACAATGTCAGGTGCCCGCGGTCAACGGCGGGCCAGAAGCAGAGGACCCCCCCTTCTGGCGCATGGGCAGGTCAGCAGCAACCTCGCACTCCATCACGATGCCCACGCCACTCACCTCCCTTCACCTCATCGTGTGGGCGTCTTCCCATCTCCCGGCAGCACCAGAAGGGTGGATGCAACAAAATGTTTGAGGGAGAAGCCCCAGGCAGGTAACGCTTATTACAGCACGTTGTTACGATTTTCCTGTTTTGTTATTAGTTACTGTTGTTATTCTCCTACTGTGTGTAATTTGTAAACGGGGCTTTATCACAGGGGAGTATGTATGGGGAAAACGTCGTGCATGTAGGGTCTGGAACCATCCACAGCTTCAGGCATCCACCAAGGGTCTTGGAACATATCCTTCGTGGATAAGGGCAGGGAGCTACTGTACAGACTGCTGTCCCCTGCCCAGCTGCTGCCTACCGGCCCCGAGCCGCTCTGGGGGGCAGGAGGGGCCAGAGGCACCTGCAGAGGCCACGCTGGGCCCTGCAGCCATGGATGGACCCCTCTGTGCACAGGCATTCTAAGGGATGGGGAGGGCAGGTGATTCGCTGCTCCCTGCCAGCCCTGGGTGGGGCCCAGGTCTCAGCGACAGGGACGGAGGTGGTAAGCTCGCCCTTCTGGCTCCACCAGCCCCCCCTGAGCCCAACGGGTTCCTCTTGGCTGGGCACACTGGCTTTCCCGATCAGATATCTGAGGTTTACAGGGGCGTAGGGCTGAAACACTGGTAGGACCTGCTTCTTGCCATGTAGACCCCACGTTTCACATCTCCACCTGTGTTTCCAGCAGGTTTAGGGGAGCCAAGAAGAGGCTGCAGGGCATGGGCCCCAACCACCTGGTGTGAGTCCTGGCCCAGCCACATGAGTGAGCTAAGTCATCTCTCCCAGGCTCAACCTCCCCACCTGTGACATCGGAGTGGGAAAGTACTCTTCATGGGCAGTGGAGACCAAGGCACTTGGAACCGTGCCGGGCATGTGGGGAGTTCTCTGTGCTTCTGTGAAATGAGAAACCCAAACTCCCACAGGGTGGGAGAGCTCAGCCAGGCGCGCCCCACACTCACCTGTGAGGGCCATGCCCTTTCCCAGCAAGGCCAGTGTGGTCAGCAGAGCAAGGTCCCCAAAGATGTCATGTCCTGATTCCCAGAACATGTGACTATTACCTTAACCTGGCTGGGGGAAGTAAGGTTGGTAAGTAGTCGGCTAGGGATGGGAAGATCATCCCAGATTATCCAGGTGGGGGTCCTTCCTGGGGAAGAAAGGGGCAGAAGGGAGAGAGCCAGAGAGAAGGCAGCATGGAAGGACCGAGCCCCCATTGTTGGCTCTGAAAACGGAGGGAAGGGCTGCGAGTCTGGGACCGGAGGTGCCTCCAGAAGCTGGAAGGTGCCAGGAAGTGGGGCCTCTTGGCAGGGGGAGCCCTCCAGAAGGAACCTGTGGACACAGACTTTAGCCCAGTGAGTCACATTGTGGATTCCTGACATCCAGAATGGACGTAATGGGTGCTGTTAGAAGGCACAAGGCTGTGACGTAGTGCATGGCCCACGTGGTGGGAGCTGGGCCACAATCGGTGACAGGGAGCCACCCGTGTTCCGGCCTCACTTCCTGAATTCCAAATACACACATAAAGTGTGGTCTCAGCCCAGCTTCCCATTCATTCTCCAGGCTCGTAGTGTGCGTAACTTTTAAGATGGCTAGTGTCTTTCTAAATTACAGCTGTTTTCTATAAATGTACCTCCGTGTCCATCAACCTTTCCAAGAGGCCACATTCCTGCCCAGAGTAACACCCGTTTGTCCAGAATTTAAGACAACTGAGGGATTATCACGAACTGCTTCTTGCTGAGAAGTCAGGACAAGTCTCCCCGGCAGCTGGCCGAGCCCAGGCCGGTCCCGCATGCCGAGAAAGCGCGACCCGCAGGACGGCTGTGCACACGGCACCCAGGGGGAGGAAGCCAAGGCCGGACCCAGCACCGAGCGCAGACTTTCTGTCACACTGGGAGGCGGCAGGAACACGCTATTGGAGGTGCTGGATGTTTTCCTCATTCGAGGCGAGTTACCGTTGCTATTGTGATGGGGGCGGTAGGTACCGATTAGTGAATATTAACCAGTTATGCCTTGCAAATCCCACCTCGATGCCAGAACCCAGGACAGCCGGCCTCCTCCCCTGATTTGTGCAAATGCACCGAATTCATCCGTGGTCCATTCACACACTTAATCAGGTTTATAAAATAAAGGTTTTCCTCATGGAATAATTCTACGTTTTCCAAGGCAGTACAGAGGCCCCTGCACTCTCCCTCCGTCTCCCTTTATGATGACATCCTACGTCAAGTGACACACTTTTCAACTAAGAAATTAACATGGGCACGACACAATTAACACAGTGGAGCTTTATTTGCACTGGCGATTTTTCCGCCAGTGTCGTTTCCTTGTCCCTGGATCCAGCTGAGGACCCCACAGGACATTGTCACCACTGCCCTCAGTCTTCTTCAGTCTGTGACACATCCTCGGTCTTGACCTGTTTTGATGACTTCAACAGTCCTGAATGGTGTTCATCCCGCATTTCTACTCTGCCCTCGGTTTGGGTTTGTCTGATGTCCTTCCGATGACGGATGTGAGGTCATCCGTTTGAGGAAAGGACACCGCGGAGGTGAAATGCCCATCTCGCCACACATATCGGGGGGCGCGATACGCACACGATGAGCGCACAGGATGTGAACCTTGGCCTCTTCACGAAGAGGGCGTCTTCCAGGAGCTACTGATCCCCAGCAACTTGGGGCGAGAGCTCAGCTCCGCCTCCTGGAGGCAGGAACACGTTCACGTGGTATTTGGAAGTCTTGCCTGAGGAAGATTTGTCTGTTTATTCGTTCTAACACTTACATATCTCAGGACGACATAAAAGAACATGGACTCCCGTATGTCTAATTTAGGCTCTGGGTTCTACACCCACACCCAGCCCCTTCCCCCTCGTCCTCACTGGCCCTGTGGGAGCCCGGCTCTGACTCGGCCTTCGAGGCTCCACCCCCCCAGGCTGACCTTTGTCAGGCCTCTCCGAGTTTCTGCTGCTGAGACCAGAGCCGGGCAGCAGCTGGGCCTCCGGGGCAGACTCTAGCCAGCAGCCTCACAGGATGTGCTCCCCTCCGTGCCCACAGGGTGGCTCCGACAGAGCCGCCCGGGGCCCTGTCATCACAGGCGCCGAAGCCGCACGTGTGGGCCTAGCAGCCTCCACTCGCACCCTCTCAGCCTCTCCGACTCTGGAACCAGCAAAGTGTCTGCCTTGCGCACTACGGCCTGTGATTTGTTGTTTGGCAAATAGAATGTACCAGCACATTTGCTTTATGTACGGAAATGGCAGAGCCAAGTGTGTCATTTACTCGTCGCTAATGCTGCAGGCTCCTGTGTAATGAGAGTTCCGGATGCGACGCGCATGTCCCATCAGTCTCGATAAATGGAATTCTACCTGCATTTGCTGGTCTAAGCACAGCGACGCCGGAGACCAAGAGGAAGCCGCTCTTCTGAGCATCCCATGGGCCCATCAGGGCCCGAGAAACCCAGAGCAGGATTCGGGAGGGACCCGTGGACCTCGGCTGCAGTCAGTGTTCCCCAAAGCCATGTCTGGTGTTCAAGTTCATGAACACTAGCCGGTAAGAGATGGAGATTGTGTGCAAATGTAGGACTGGCAAGAGACCAAGCTGAACACAAAACCCCGCCTTCCGCTAGTGATGGCAAAGGAGCAGAAGGTCAGCTGCTGGGGAGGTTTTGGGAGGGACAGGCCTGGGGAGAAAGGCCACCGGCCACCACAGACCAGGGTCATCCAGTGCAGGGCACGTGGCCCTGCAGGGAGAGGCTGAGAAGCCGGCAGAGGCACGGAGGCTGGATCCGGGCAGGGACGAGGGGACACAGCAAAGCAGACATAGCAAAGGGGACACAGCCCAGGAGACACAGCACGGGCGGGGCCATGTCACGGGGTGGGGGACACAGCACAGGGGGAATGGCAGCAGGGCAGCCGAAGGAACTAGACGAGGTCGGGGTCAGAGTTCGCCTTAAGGTCCATCCGCCATAAGGAGCTTGGGCTGCCTCCAGGCCCCACCCCTGACACTGTTGAGTGGCATCCTTCTCACCTGCTTCTGGCCAGCCCTGACCCCGCGGCCTGGCCTTCCCTACCTCGGGGCCCCCGGCAGCCAGAGGACGTGTGCCCCCCGCCCCCTGCCCAGGCTGCGGAGCAGGTGTGCTGGGGGTGGGGGTGTGATCTGGCTCCCATCTTCTGACTTCTTGCAGAGGAAGGGTCTGTCTTGCCTGTTTGGAGATGGAACAGCGTGTTTGAGGAACCAGGTACCCCTGAACTCCGCAGGTATATGCAGCAGTGCCGTGGGGCAACTGGAAGGATGTCAAAGATTCCATGTGACTAAGTCAGGTGACAGGTGTGGGTGGTTCGGACAGCGGCCTGACCTCCACCCTGCCCAGCCGGCCGGTGAGAAACGCCCCCGTGAGTCTGTGCAGGCTGGTGGCTTTGTTAGCCCATATTTAAAACAGCTCCAGAGGGTCCCAATCTAGGAGCACAGTAGATGCATAAAGAAGCGAATCGCTCACAAGCGGAAGAATTGTGTGTTTGTGTGCTTCTGTGGGTGTGTAACATATGCAGTGCTTCTCACACGTATAAGGTTGGCAAGTCCCATATGTTGAAACATTTTTGTTGTGAAACCTGAAAGACATCGGATGTTATGTGTTTGTTCTTTAATGTTTAAATGAGGAGGAAATATTCCCCGCCCCCCCCCCCAAGCAATCAAGGCCAGAACAACAATTTTGAAAGATCAGGTTCTATCACCTTGGTTAATTAGATCTGTCTTCAAAGTCACACCGTCGATCCTTCAAGGGCAGCAGCGGGCACGGAGGCTGCTGACGACCGAGGGCGAGTGGGGCTCTCTCCCCGGGGGCCAAAGCTGCAGACCCGTGGGGACTCCACATCGTGACTTTCTCTGTCTTTCTCCAGGCGAGTGATGGGGCCGGTGGCGCCCCCAGCCATGACCTGAGTAGGTAAATGTCCACCTGTGCTGGGGAGATTTACAGCCTGCCAGGCTCTCCTGTTTATAGCTTTGGTTTTCTCCAACCCCACAAAGATCTAGAAGCTTCGCTCCGAGCTCTGAGGTGTTCGGGCAGCTGGCTAAACCTGGGAGGGGGGGTGTGGGTCACAGACCACACGCCAGAGGCTGCCAGGGCTCGGGCCCCACCCAGCGGCCTGGAAAGGAGATCGGGCCCCATGACGCTGAGCTCCATCAGGTTCAAACTGTCTTCTGTTCAAACCCTAGGAGAGTTCCCTAACATAGAGTGAGAAGTACCAGAGAAGGAAAAGAAACAGAGCATCAAACTTGCCCTTCCCCGGAGGGACCAAACACAGGATGACAGGGCGCGTGTATCAGAAGAAACGAAGGCGGCTCAGAGGCGCCTTAGCAGCGTGTCAACTGAGCACCGTTCAGAGAAGGCAGACCCCGCCGTGTGGGCTCCAGAGGACCAGCAGGCTCTCTGCACCTTCCCGCCGGCCACGGGGTTGCAGGTGGCTGAGGTTGTCACACTGATGAAGCATCGAAGTGGGCATTTTGTAGATTTGAGTCAAAGTGGGCCCGGCTTCTGCCGCATGATGTGGGAGGACCTCAATGAACATCATTCTTGCCTTGTTTTTACGGCACTCGGGCATGATTTGAGGCTTTCTCGTTGTCTGGAGTACAACTGAGTCAACCCACTGCAGCTGGGCGGCTGGCAGAGACCCTGGAACCATCCAAGCAACCCAGGGCGGACAGCACTGCTGAGCGGCCACCTTGACCCTGTCGCTGGTGTGGCGGTCAGACCAGGCTGTTCTTGTGGCAGGGAGAACCTCGGACCATGAGACCTTCAGGGGTCTCGAGGGCCACACAGAAAGGGATTCTCTCTTCTCAGGAGGATTAACCATGGCGATAAAGAGCTGGGTGTAGGGTGGCATGATAGGACAGTGGCCGGGACACTTGACCAGGGGACATTCTTGTGAGCCTGGTTGTCCCATGTTCCCACCTTCAAGTGTTGGTCAAAGTTCGGGGCCTGGAAGAAAGACAGAAGACTGTGCTGAGGAGGAAAATCTTTTCCTCTACCCTCTTACATGCATGACCTGGGACCTGCAAATTAAACTGACAAAAGGCAGGTTAACAGGAGAAAAGATTTATTTACACATGCAGTATGGGAATATTCAGTGATGAGTCATCCAAAGGGTCAGAATTTGGGGCTTACAGGGGCGCCTGGGTGGGTCAGTTGGTTAAGCGTCTGACTTTGGCTCAGCTCATGATCTCAAGGTTCGTGGGTTTGAGCCCCGCATCGGGCTCTACAGCGACAGTGCAGCTGTTTACGTACACATCATGTGTGAAAGCCAACACACACAACACGTAGATGGTGAGCAGCTGTGTGCTGTGTGCAAATAAAACTTTATTTACAAAGACAGCTGTGGTTTGGCCATCCTGTGCTGACCTCTGCTGTGAAACCCAAAGGCACCGCAGTAGTGATTAACCAGTGTCTGCACGCAGCAATGATGTAAGGAGATTATTTACCATTATTTCATATGCGCGAATTGTGGGGGCCAATCCCAGCAGGCATCATGGATATCAACAATCAGGGTGGGTCATCTCCCAGCAGGGCAGGAAAGGGAGTTCGTCACAGGAACAGGCAAAGGGAGCTAGAGGATTCCAGACAGCATGGATCTCCTATCAGACAAACGTCAGACTTCTGCACAGGACAGACTCACCTGCTTCTCTTTTTCAGGTACGCACCTCTCAGGCTGGTTTCCCCAGCTATTCCAGCTACAGTGTTCTGTCCAAACCGTATGGCTCCTGAAATCTTGGGATGCGCTCCGAGAGGAAGGACAGGGACATCAGAACAATCTTGGGCAGGATGAGGGTTTCAGGGAAGCAGCGCCTGGGGCTGCTGGGGACAGTGGCTGGGGGACGACAGAGGGTCAAGAGGCTGACAAGGAGGGTCAGAAAGGGAAGAGGACATTAGCAGAAGCAGGCTCTGCCCAGGAACTTGGTGGCACTCATCCCTAGTCACAACAGATGTGCCCACAGAGCTGGTGTGGGGCCCTGGCTTTGGTGGGGCAGAGCAGCCGGCAACAAGCAAGGACCACAGCCAGAGGGAGGTCCCGCCCTTTGCTGGAAGCGTCTATGGTGGCATTTGCAGGTGGCCCTGTTCTTGGGGGTGTTTCCAGCCTATTCCCCACGAATGCTGAGAATCTGTTGTGCTGCCCTCTGCCTCCAGGAGGCTGTCTACAGTAGGCTGTTGGGTTCCCCGATGAGGGCTGTTTAAGCGGGTTGACGACTGCTGGTTTCAGTTCCCAAACAATTGCCAGCAACTTCCTAAGAAAAGGAAAAGTGAGGAAGGCGTTAATTTCGAGGTGTCAGCCTGGGGTCCTCAGATCATGGCCGACCTCACCGTGAAGATTGGAAGCATCCCACCATGAGCTCTGCGTTGCCGGGTTTGGAACCTGTCACTCTAGAGAGCTGTCCCAACCACAGTAAATGCCTGTTCATTACTGTGTCGAGTCCCAAATGGATCAGGGCTCACAGACTGCAGGCAGCCTTCCTGCACCTGACCCAGCGAGGGGCTTCATCTCTTTATATTTGCAACATTTGGTCCTTGGTTGTACGGTTTAGAGTAGGTGTCAGGGGAAAACATACAAACAGATAGGATGGTGCGGAAGAAACACAAACAACTTTGTGTCCCCGCTGAGCCCGGGAAAGTTGATTTGGGGAAGTTTCTATCGCAGGTCCCGGTCTAGTTTCGTCATTGCAGTCTTGATGAGATGGGTGTGAAGAGACTGCCGGGCTACCCAAGGATCCCTCGGCGCTCTGGAGAGTCACATCCTGATTAGTCTCGGCCCCCCACCCGTGGGGCCCCAGCTCTGGGGACTTTTCAGACAGAATGTCCTTTTCCAGCACATGAGTGGCCATGACGTGACAGGAAGGGGGCATTGAAGGAGAGCCGGGAAGATGGAAGAAGAGAAGGCTCCATGTGCAGGGGGGCCAGGAGGGCGTGTCTGGAACAGGTGCAGGGCGGAGGGCCAGCCACCCACGGACCCAGGACAGGCAGCACACAGCTGTCCTCAGAGTAGGACACGTGCACAGCCCTGAACCCCGCACACCGCAGCCTCCATGCTGGCCGTCACTGCAGGAGTTTCTGCCTCAGACAAGCCCAGGTGGGGGACGGTGCCAGGGGAAACACAGAGCCAACAGGCGGACCACCGGGCCCAGAGCCCAGTCCTGCACGGAGCCCGTCCCGGGATAGGCGGTTCAGGGGGGCACAGCAAGGGAAGTCTTCTAAAGCCGAAAGGTGCCGGCGACCTCCGGCGGGGTCACCGCCACCTGTGCCCCCAGTCACCGACCTGTCCCAGGTGACCAGCGTCCTCTGTCCTGGGTCATGCCCTGGTTCACCGGCCACCTCCACTCCAGGTCAGAAACCACAGCCTCTGAGGATAGCTTTCTGGCTAATGATACGCGGGTTGTGGGTGAGGTGAGTGCTGGACGAGGCCCAAGGACAGCGGGTCCCCGAGACCCTGGGCATGAGACCTGCTGGGCTTTTCTGGACACTTCATTTGCTAGGACCACACGTCTTCATCGCCAGGTGCCTCTCCTTAGCCCTTCTTAGTGACGGGAGGGTCTGCTGTCCCCAGGAGGCCTCACGTTTTAGAAGACACAGCTTTATGGTTTTCCTTCGTATCCTTCCCTGATAATCTGCGACACTGTCACTTGTCCAGGCTGTCCCTTTGCCTGTCCACCCCAGCTGTCCCCGCCGACTGGGAATCTCTGATTCCGGTGGCAACGTGGGAGCTGAGAGGGCCCAGCCACACCTGCGGGCCGGGATCCGACCCCGGTGTCCACAAGTCTGCAGTCTCCCAGACCAGCCCCTTCACCGCAGCTCACGTGGGTCAGTCCAACCCGCTTCGATGGTCCGGTCTCAGACCCACAGAGGCAAGCATTTTTCCATTTCTCCCAGCTTCTTCTGATCACCAGCATCTTCTCCGATTAGTGCCCAGGCCCCACTCTGGCCTTGGGAGGGGGCCTAGCTAACTGGGGAGGGGCTCTGTCATCCTGGAGCAGAAGATCTAGGGCTTTCTCAGCTCCTCAGGAACCCACGGGTTGGGGAATTCGTCCTCTGTACTTTGAGGTTCTGCGAGGCACTAGGACTTAAACTGGACCAGACCAGCTTTCCTCTGCAAGGAGGTGGAGTGCTCAGTGTTGGGGTGAGAGGTGGCAGGGGCTGGGGGCGGCTCTGGGGCGAGGAAGGAACGTTTGAAAACTGAAGATCGGCCACAGTGGGTGGGGAGGAGGCTTGCCACTGGACAGGGAGCTGGGGTGAGTGGGAGCAGGTGACATGGGGCAGGGGCAAGCTGAGAACTGCCACCTGCCTCCCCCTGGCCCTGCCCCTCAGCCCTCCACAGCTAGAGAGATGCCCGGGCAGATGCCCCGAGAGGCAGCCTTGCACCAGGGGGGGTTCTCTCCTCTTGTTCCGAGTGCCGTCAATGGGAGAGGGCTGTGGAAATGATACCCGTCTCTGAAATTCTCCACGTCCCTCGTGACAGTCCTGCCCATCCTTAGACATGCCTACCAATATGGACATCCAGAACAGCCACGTGAGACTCTGAGACCTTGACAAGGTTGGAGCGGCTACCCTGTGGGCAGAGAACTAAAGAGACTCCATCAGCAATGAAGGCACACGGACTCAGAGCAGGCTGTGTCCGGTGCCCTCCCCTCTGCCCATCGGAGACCAGGCTGGCCATCTGGGACCCACTGTGCATGAGGCAGGCTGAATCTATAGGTTTTAGTGGCATCTCTTCGACAAGACATGTCTAGACCAACAGAGAAGATGCCCTCTCCTGCGCCCCTGTGTTCACCACAGGGAGACCAGATGGCCTGGGACCAGAATCATCGGGTCAGGGACAGTCAGGGCTTGGGGGAGACCCTGATGCCAGCAGGCTGTGGTTGGGGAGAGTGCCTCTTGCAGCCTGTTCCCTGGCTCTCTCCAGGCCCCCTGCCTGGGATAAACCCGTGCCCAGAAGCCAGCAAGAGACACTGGAAAAGCCAGAATTCAGAGCCAGCACCAGTGCAGGACCCGCCCAAACCACCGGTGCCGTCCAGCCCCATGAGGATGACCCCAGGGTGAGTGTGGGTGAACACCCCAGAGACCACACGTGTGAAGTCACATCTTCCCGTCCGCTCGTGGAGCAATCACTCGGCATCGAAGGAGACGGGCAGGGTACCCGTCAAACATCTCCTTGACCCTCCCTCAGGGCCCCCTTAGCTGCTCCTGTCTCTTCCTGGCTCTCAGGGCACCACTGACCTAAGCTCTGAAAGCTTTACTGTGGATGACAAATGACCCCGTGGACGCCAGGTGCAAAACCGTGTGCCTCTGCGTGCACATGCATTCTTTTCTGGAAGCAGACCCACAACATTAATCCAATTTCTGAGAGGTCTGTGATCCCCACCCCAGAAAAATTGAAATTCATCGGCTGGTGCTTCTGCACGCGCACGGAAATGCGCACACGCAGACACACAGTTTCCTTTATCGGCGATTACTCTCATTGGCCAGAGGTTGCCTGGAGCCTCTGGTGTCCGCACCATGTGCAGGGCCAATGTCCTCTTTCTCGAAGGCGGCTGGCAGAACCACGCCATTGGAGGGTCCTACCCTCAAGGTCAACACCTCCCGCTTGACCCCACCAAGCTGCCAACCTCGTCTAGGCATTTGTTTATTTTACTGGTTTCCCTGCCAAGAAACCAGGCTGGAAATAGGAATTCAGTCTTGGAAGAACCAGAAATGTCAGGTCACACTTGCCTCTAAATGTGGCTGTGTGGTGCCTCAGGGAAGTTTCCAGAAATTTCTGGAGGCATTACATGTCTCCAATAATTAACACGCTTGTATTCTTCTAGAGTTCTGTGCAAACGAGAATACCCACCAAAGCCCACGTCTCTGTCGGGCCAGAGCAAGAAACAGTAGGGCTGGTCTGCACCACAGACAGCTGCTCCCGAGGCTCTTCAAACCCAGGAGCCCAAGGCAGCCTCCACGTGCTCTGCAGGTTAGCATCTGCTGATGTTTTCAGGACACATCATCAGGCTGCTGGGTGCACGGCCCACCGCTTCACCAGGCGTCCAGCCTCTGAAGAGCCCCGCCCAAGCTCCGGTCCCCAGCGCCTCCCGTCCGGGTGGGCATGCCTCCCCCTCCTCCCTAAGCTTTGGAGATGACTCTGCCCTGTAGGAGAAGCTGACCAGGGAGCAGCCCGGACCGCCAGCTCTCCCTGTCTGTCCTCTCCCCGCTCCCTGACCCCCCGCCCCTCGAAATGGTGCCCACACCCCACTGGCTCTGGCTAGTCATCGGCCACTAAATGGCTGACGGTTAAACGTTTGCCGGCTTGCTTTTACCCAGGCAATTTTATGAACTCAAATTCATTAGGCAGAAGACAGAAGCTGCCATATATTTTAGCACCTGATTTTAAGACCTTGAAGGAATTGCACTTCAGGAAGCAAATGGCCCATCCCACCATCTGTCGGATTTGGAAGAGATCTACAAGAGAGCCGACCCCCGGTCACCAACAGCCCGTGGTCTCTTGCAGCCAGGGATGCAGCCCTCTCTCACCTGTCTACCTGGTTGTACCCACATGAGGACCAGGACGCAGGCGTTTACAGATTTATTAGTAAAGGAGACAACATGACTCAGACACATGTGCCTGCCTGCTGGCACATTTAACATTCTGAAACTCCCTGTTAGGTGCCAGAAACTTCCATGAGGAGCAAATGGACACTCATAAATGATCAACATGTAAATCTATACATTCGAATTAAATCCACAAATTCAATACTTCAAAGGTGATTTGGTGCTTCTTCCACTTAGGACAGCAGCAAATGGCACGTGTTGCCTCATTCAATTGGCATCTGGAGAGTGGATGCTGGATGTGGCCCCGGAAGGTGCAGCCACGGGGGAGGGAAACAGAGGGGCTGGCGTTCCCACCACAGGGAGCAGGGAGCTCTGAGGAGTCTTGGCACGGTTCGCCGTCTTCCATGAAGGCGGTGGGGCAGGGGTCCCATCCACAGGGCTCTCGGGGTCTCACCTGTTAGACTCTGGGCCCTGCTATTCTTTCACACATGTACGTTAGACATTAATGAAATGCTATTCCGGCTACTCTTGTCAAGGCCAGAAGAGCCTTCCCTTGTTGCCAAATCTATGTTTATTCCTCAGCCCTAACCTCATTCATCAGTCTACCACCCACATCTCCAGCCCTGATCACATCTTCCTTCCTCCCCATCTGCCCTCGGCTCCCAGCTCCAGATCTCTCAGGGACCTTCTCCTGCATCACAGCCCTTTGTTCTTGTGCTCTGGACCCTCCCCATCCAGCTGGCACTCAGGATGCACCTGGAACCTCTTCCCTTCTCTGCCTGTGTTCATGCCCTGGGTGATTGTGTATAGTGCCATGGCTTTGCATGCCATTTCTGTATGAACTCCCAATTGTAGAATGCCAGCTCTGCCCTCTCTTAACCTCTACACCTATAGACCTGATGGCCCTCAGCATTTCCACCTCTGTGACCAACAGATAGCTTGAAATGAATATTTGATTTGTCCCCATAGCTCTCCTGCAGTATGCCCCAACTTGAAAAATAAGGACTCTCTTCCTCCAATCACTTAGGTCAAAACACTTGGCTTCTGGTTGGTTTCAGCCAACAAGGCATCAGCATGAGATTCAGAGTGAGGAGAGCCAAGTTAGGTCTCCGTAGCCCTGGCCCTTTTTCCCTCTCATTGGCTCTGGCTATGGATGTGTGACTGTTGCCACCATTGGGCCAACTTGCTTCCACACCTACGGCTCTTTCCAGTTTCTGGAAACACTGCTCTTTTCTCTTGCCTCCTTGTGTCTAAAGATGCAAATGGCCAATGCTGTTTCCAGTCTCAGGAGCTCCATCATTGCTGCTGGGCTCCCTTAACCCTTCACACAGCTCTGTTAATAATCCCTTCACTAGCATCTTTAGTTAAACCCTCCAAGGCTGCCCTCTCTGCCCTGCTGGTGCCCTGCCAGATAATACCCTACTTAAAATAATGCTTTCTTCTATATCTGCCTGCCCTTGCCTTATTTGTCCTCTAAACATTTTGCAGTGCCTATCATATATTTATTGCTTCATCAATTTATGTCTGTCTCGTTCACTAAACACGGAGGCCACATGAGAGCAGAGATGTGGTCTCTTGTTTTCTTCTGTATTTTCAGCACATGGAATGGAGCTTTAACATAGTAGACACTCAATACATATTTCTTGGGAGAGTGAGCATATGAAAGAATAAATAAACCCAGTTCCTTTGGGTGTTCCTAATCATAAAAGGCAAATTTTAGGCACTGCTTGTCCTCCGGTTATGATTTGTTGGATACGGATGTTGCACAGTGTATCTAACTCATTCACACATTCATTCATCCATCCTACAAATGTTTATCGAGTCCCAGTTCCCCTTAGAATAGCGTGCTAAGACTAAGGCATGAAGGATGGGGCCATGAGGAGGGCTCAATCATGGGGTCGCTGTCCCTGGTCCTGAAACATCATTTAGCTACATCTTTTAGAAGCAGATCCCTGTACTCCCTGATGATGTTTTTACACAGAGTATAATGATTCTCCTTCCACTTCCCATCTGCTGAGCTTTGAGCCCAAGTCTGTCCAACACAAAAACTGGGCCTTTCCCATTAGGCACTGCTGCCTCCTGAGGGCATATCAGACCTAAGGTCAAAATCCTGGATTTTGAAGGGGCACCTCCACAGTCTTCCCACATTCTCCTCCTCTCATGACTGCTCTGTGCACCCACGTACAGTGCACTGAACCCTTGAGCTGTGTGACTGATACGCCAGCCTGCACAGAGCCTCGGGCTCCTACCAGAAATCCTCATCCTGCAAATATAGCTGGAACACAGAGGCAACTCGACGAGTACCGTGGAGGGGCTCCCATCCACCCTGGCCTCATTAACGTTGGAGTGGTGGCACTAATTAAATCACTCGCCCAGATGGCTTGGCAAATTGCTCAGGCCTGCACAGAAAGGAATCTCATGTCATGATTTGGAGCAATAATTTTTTATGAATATAATAATTAGAAAAAGATATGTAAGTAGAGTATAATAATCCATTAGCAAAAATTATACCTTTGTCCTTTTGTCTCTAAGTGTGAAATACTGGGAGTCATGATGCTGCTCACAGATATCCTGACTGTTCATGAAAAAGTCACAGGAAGATACTGCTTGGCATCAGGATTCATACTTATCATCATTATTTAAATAACTGGATGTTCGAGTTTCTACCTGTCAAGGAAGATACAAGGTTTAGGGTTCACATTTGGGAGAATAAAGTTCTAGTCTCAGGTCAGACACTAACTCACCATGTGGTTCCAGATCAGCCACCAGAGATTCACTTCAGCTTCAGGGAATGAAACGGGCCACAGGATTATGGACAGAGGTATGCACTCCAGGGTGTTATCTGAGGATATGCTGGGATGTGCTGTGGTTAGGAAATGAGCTGAGCTCTGATGGGCTGGGTCATGTCATGGCGGATGAAAGGCCATTGGAGGGTTATCGGTCAAGCAGGAGTAACAGGGCTGAGAGAGTCAGCTATAGGTGAACAGGAACCTATATCAGATGTCTTAGACTCTCCAGGAGCTCAGAGCATGGCTGTGGCCTCACTCACAAAAAGAGGACTGGGTTGGGCTGGCTGCATTTACACATAGGGGCAGAGGAAAGTTCCAGAGGGATGTGTCAAATTTGGAGAAATTATTCAGGACCGTTAGATGTGCAGAGTGGGGCTGGAAGGGTGTGGATGCACTGTTTAAAGAGCAAACACCAGAGCCCTGTTGATCACTTTTCAGTGAAGGAACAGCCATTTGCACATTGCAGGGGTCCATGGGTTCTGAGATAACCATGCCAGTATGGGCTGATTTACGTTTTTCCTACTGTTCCCACTGGAATTTGAACCTCCTGTCTCTTCTCTGCATGGACCTCCTCTCCCGCAGTGACTCTGTCCTCCACCCTGTATGCCTTCATCACTCACTCTTACTGGCACCCCAGCACGTGTCACCACCAATCACTGAGGTGCATTTCAGGTTCAAGCATCTCTCTGACAAGTACCTTTAGCTCATCCTTGCATTCTCCCAATTCCCACGACCCCCCACCTCATTGCCATCTTCAGTCCACTAATTTTCTTATTAAATTTTTTAATGTTTTTATTTATTTTTGAAGGAGACAGAGAGACAGAGCACGAGTGGGAGAGGAGCAGAGAGAGGGGGGCACACAGAATCCGGGGCAGGCTCCAGGCTCTGAGCTGTCAGCACAGAGCCCGTGGCGAGGCTCCAGCTCACAAGCTGTGAGATCATGACCTGAGCTGAAGTCAGACGCTTCACCGACCGAGCCACCCAGGCGCCCCTTCAGCCCCCTAACTTTACCTCCGCTTTGTTATCTCCCATCCAAATGTCCACACTTTGCCCCTCACTCAAACTAAAATCCTTGGTTAGGTTTTACAGTCACTGCAGTGCGTATGCCCAAAGCCCTCCTCCCTCCCTACCTTTGCTGTGCTGTGTAGCTAAATTACAACCCAGGTAAGTTCAGTTCTCTGCCTGCTCTAGGTTAACTGCCTGCCTCGCTGAATGTAACTGTAGAAAACACACGCCCACACTAACTGGCTCTGAATCCAAGTTCACTGCCACCGAGAGCACCCTGATGCTGTCCAGAAATCCTCAATATTTTTTCATGGCATATTATTTGCCTGCATCCTATACCCTCCTCCAAAACTCGTACTGCCTCCTGAAATACTCAATGCCCGCCCCCCCTTGCCACGTGCACATCCGGCTGACCTTGCTTCCTATTGCACCAAGAAGGTAGAAGCAATCAGAACTGAATTTTCACTGCCTCCCACCACATCTGCCCACCCATCTGAACTTGTGCCCACGTACCTTACCTACCCTCCAGTTGCAAAGCACAGGCCCTTCTGTTGTGCGGGAGGTCCTACCCGCCCCCACACAAGACACTGCCATAGCAATTCTCGCCAACCCCCCAGCATTGAGCAAACTGGCCCTCACCCCTGGGCCTTCTAGTTGGCACATAAACACGGCCCTACTTCTGTAATTGTAAACAAGGGGTAAACTTCTCTCTGCTCTCCTGCAGCTGTGCCCCATCACCCCCCGCCTTCCCAGAACAGTTCCAAAAATGCTATTTGTCCTCAGTGCCTCTAATTTCTTCTGAACTGAATACAAGAAGGTTTTGGCCCTCATCACCCTGCTGATGCTGCCTACATCCTGATGAGGCAGAGGCAGTGAAAAAGAGCAATCACAGGAGATGCTCCCCAATCTCAGCACTGGCAACTGGGCCACCCAGGGCTGAAACTCCAAGCCAAGGGGTCGTGCTTGGTCCCCTCCTCGCCAGCAGCTCCACATCTCAGCCATCAGCAGCTCATGTGGGTTCTGCCAGCCTACAGTGGGTCCTGAATCTCTGTCCTCCCCTCCATCACTAGACCCACCGCCTTCCTCCCTGTCCTGTCTACTTCCCTTCTCCTGTCCCCTCGTCCCACACAGCAGCAAGAGCAAGCTTAAAAATCTGAGCACAAATCATGCGTCCAAACACCACAATGCCTCCACCATCCCACTTGGATTGAATTCAGCTCCCTACCATGCCTATGGGGTCCAGATAGCATGACCTCTGCCTGCTTCTGAAACCCCATCTCAGACTTGCACACAGCAGGTGTGATGTTCCAGCCCTAAGATCATAAGCCTTCTCTCCTTTGCTAAAAGAAGTCAAGCTCATTCCCACCCCAGCTCCTCTGGGTCTGCGAGTTTCTGTTCGAAATGCCCTTCAGTCACATTGTCCCGTCTCATCATTCGTGTCTTGGTTTAAAGCCCCCTCTTTAAGAGGTTTCTTCGACCATCCATCCGTGGGTACCCAGTGTCCGTCACTGTGCTTTGTTACCATCTCTTCCCTTCTCCTTAGAGTTTTGCTCCCATTCAGAAACATCTTGTTTATTTTTCCTGTTTTCTTCCCTATCTTTACAAGGAACATAAGGTCTATTAGGGCAGCTACCATGCTGTTTCCTTGGATACAGCAACCCTAACACCTAGAACAGCGCCCGGCACACCAGATGCTCAATAAGGACATGCTGAAAAAGGACATAACGATGGCAATTATTCCTGGTGCTTCTCTGAAGTGTCATTTCTGTGCTAAGTGTTTCAAGCGTATTCATTCAATTCCCACGGCCATCTCACAAGGTGATGCCGTGTTATCCCAACTTGATACATTGGGAAACTGACGCAGGGAAAGAGGTATAATTTGTCAATATCCACAGAGCTAGGCAGAAGCAAAAGCAGAGTGGGAGCCCAAATTTTGCCTACCGAGGATGTTTTAATAAATATCACTTGAGGCTAAAAAATGGTGGCATCAGATAATCGGGCACAACTTTGATTTTCTTTCTCTCCCGGAAGCATGCAAAATTGAGGGTGGTTAGATGGTCTAAACACCAAAAACGGGATGGAACAGAACATCGTGGGAAGATAATTTCGATTTTTCTCCAAATGGTTTTAAGGACAGCTACCAGGTCTCGTGCTATATAGCGAAACAGAGGCCGAGGGTATTTTAATCTAAAAACTACTATTCTCTCTTGAAAAATTCATGTTTTTAAAACACTTTTCAAACTTCGTTTTTAGTGCTGTTTGGCATCACGAAGGGGGAGAGCAGTAAATCGATGCCACAGTCTTCATCATGACCTAGAAAGCAGTTGTATTAAGCACTAAGCCACATCCTTGGGTACGTGTAATTACTTCCCCAGGAATATGCGCGCTGACAGATGTAAGGCAGTACTGTGTTTTATCGTGCTAATCAAGTGATGCCTTGCAGACAGCAATGGGGGCTCCATATTTTCATCCAACTTGAGAAGCAACGTATACTTTATTTCATTAAAAGCCTACTGCCAGACAACGAGATGATATTCGAGGAGCCCAACCAGCGTGCCGAGGGGCCGCGCCGACCCATCCCTCCTCCCCGGAACTTGGTGCACGTTGCACGTGCCTGACGGGGAAGCCAATCTGTCTTTCGTCCAGGTGGGCAGAACAGGTGGAAGCTGATGCCGGCCTCCTCACGCTTTCCTCTGCCCTGATTGCATTTTCAGTGCTGTTCTATGCATCTTGGAGACTCACCATCACCTGGGAGTAAAGACCCGTCTCCCGGTCTCCCCTGATGGATGTTTCGAGGCCACGAGAGCCCGAAAATGGCTTACTCGCCGGCTTTCCCCCAGGAGCCCGCGCTCTGAGACAGAGGCTGCCCCAGACAAATGTGTTCTTGCAGGTACTAAGTGTGGTGAGACAGGCAAGCTAACGGGCTGACAGCCTCTTCCACCCTGAACGGATGGCGCTCTCTTTCCGGCCATCACCCTCACCCGCCCTTTCCTTACGAGTGTCTCTTCTTCCCCACAGGGACACATTAGGTTCAGTGCAGTAAAGATGACAGTCAGTAGTTTCAAAAAGACAAATCAACACAAATTCCCTCGTAACCAGTTTTTCTCTTTCCTATCAGTTTTTCTCTTTCTCCTATCAGAGAAAGTCAAGATAAGCCAGTCATGCCGAAAGAGCGTTACACGCAGGGTATATGTGATTGCAAGAGTTTAGAGATATTTTCTAGTTATAACTATAAAGGAAATTGCCCTTGTATCTTTCCAATTTTCCTGGACACATTTCTATAAGAACACAAAATTTTCTCTTAAGGCACAGACACCCTTGATTGCTAAGAGCTGGTGATTTCTATTCCTAATTACTAAATTAATTACCTCTGAATGCAGTGGCTTGTTTCCTCCAGATGAATGCCGCTGTTTAAATAAGGCTGTGGCGTGAGCACCCCTGCCCGCCCCACCCCCTTCATTCTTATAGAGCTAACTGGGTTTTGAACTAGGTATGCTATTGATTAAGAGTGCCACTTTGTTTCGTTTATTCAACGACGGGTTTTTTTTTTCTCCCCTTTTCTATATACAAAATTTGATATTTTTTTGTTCAATTTTCCGACATGAAGTGAATCTCCCCAGCCTAATTGCAACACTTTCAGAGTTGAGTAATTTATTATGCTTTTACCTCAGCTCCACTGGCTTGTGCTTGGAAAGGCTTCCGACTTTCTCCATCAGTAGACTTTCCACTGGGCTCCCTGAGCACAGTCCTCAGGACCGGGCTCAAGCCCGGGAAGTGGGGCCTGGGGTGTATCCCTGGGGTGCGAAACTGGGGGCACTGAGCTGTTTCTCCTTAAATCCCCGTGGAGAGGCGGGAGCTGCCCGAGGGGACACGCTGGTCCCCAGAGATGCTGAGTGCAGGTGGTGGGCATACCGGAGGCAGTGCATTGTTTCCCCCACGTGTACAGTTCCCGCGTGGATCATCTCAACAATCAGACATCTCTAGAGAAACGCTCTGAGAATGTGACAAGTTTGCAGGATTAGGAGGCAAGGAGGCTCCACTCCCAGCCCTGAGATGAAGCTTCTGTGCGACCAGGCAGGCCACCTGCTCTGTCTGGGATGACCCAGAAGGGCACCATTCCCAGCCCTGCCTTTCTGGGAACCCGGGGTGACCTCTGGGGTTGGGGGGGCGGGAGCAGCACAGGCCTCGTGCTCACCCTGCTCCAGACGGGTGACCCATGTGTTTCAGAGGGAAGTTTCCACCCGGACTCCTTCCGCTGTCGTCTCTCACTTGCTTTGCCCAAGAGCATCCACGTGGCCGCCCGTGGTGGAGCTGGGCCCTAATCCCCCAGGAGAGAACCTGCTTGAGCCTTCCGGGGTGGCCACCTCCTGCGGTCCACACCCTCTGGAAACAAAGGGCTTCAGGAAGGCCACGCTTCCCTTAAATTCCCCAAAAGGACGCGTCTGCTCTTTCAGCAAAGAGCCTGACGAGACAGAGAACGGGGAGCTTAGCTCCCCTCCCTGCTTCGGGAGTCGATGTAAACATGAGGAATGATTGTAATCCGGCTCTGCTCGACTCCATTTTAATTGAAAGTGATGTCTAAGATCCCTGCCCAGCCGGACTTTGCTTGTCTCCAACCTTTCCGAGCGCACGGATTTATGCAGCCGCTCCCACGAAAAGCTCTGAGACTTCCCATAAATATGCACAGGTTTCCGTTTGTTTGTACGATAAATATTACCCAGATCATAAGGAAATTAAAATGGGGCTTGAAGACGGCTGTCTCCTGATGATACACCCCACATGAATCACGTCTCCGGGAACACCATCCCCGAACGCCGCGGATCCTCGGCTGTAAATGGCAGAGGAAAGGCTCTCCTAATGGATTTATGGCTTATCAGTGAGTCTCAGGGAAGGTGGAGACAGATGAGTTCTCTCCACTGTAGTATTCATTTGCGAACAATCCGCTGCAGTTCAACGTAGCGGTCTATCTGTTTTGGTAAATTGGAGTGCTAGCTGTAATTCACTTTGTTTTTACAGAGGAGCATGTCCCCCACACAAGCCTACGAGCTGAAGTCCTGTGCGTGGAGTCGCCAGGAAGTATTTGTGGAGGTGTTTTTAAGGTAAAAATGTCCATCTTATTTCTTAATCACTCCATTTCTCCTTCCAGGAGAGGGACACAGCCCTAAGGATGTCGATTTGAATACAATCAGATTTAGAGCACAAATGAAATGACTTCAATGCAGAAGCACGACTTGGGGATTGTTTTCAAATGGGGCCATAAAAGGCCGGTGCTCTGCACCCCTGGCCTGAGCGGCCATTACCCTGACCCTGCAGCCACCCAGGGCCTGGTGTGCCAGCCCCACCACGTCAACCCCACCACGCCAGCCCCACCAGCACTGACGCTGCCCCACTGCTGTGCCCCCCACGTCTGCAAACGCCCTGGCTGACGGGTCGCGCTCAGCAGATATTGGCCCAATCACGAAAGGCAATTAAACATTCCCACAGGGGCCACTCTGTCCAGTCCCACAGGAGCACGAGTGGGGAGCTCACATCTCACTCCGGGTCAGTGTCCAGCTTGGGCTCTAAAGTAGGTCATTCGAATCCATTGTCGATAGACCCAAGACAGTCGCAGGCTCTGTGTCGGTGTCTTTGGGGATCACCGCAGAGGCAGGAAGAGAGCACCAAGGAGCGCCTTCCTGAGGGCAGCGCCCAAGGGGTGTAGGCTGAGTGTGGGGCCGAGGGCACCTGCCACGGCCTGAATCCGCTGGAGGCCGGTTACCCCTACACGGCCACCCCAAGACACCACCCACACGGGAACATCTGCTCTCCCTGCGTCTGTCAGCGGGTCCTGTCTGACGGGCCGCAGGGACCACATAACCGGAAACGTGGACGCGTCCACCCGGTGTGCCTCAGGCCAGGGATCCGGACAGGCCTCCGCATGCTGGAGGCTGAGAAGGGTCAGGTCGAGAGCATCGGACAGGGGTGAGGAAAGGCCAGCACCGGGGACTAGGTAACAGCCGCCCTTCGAGTGGCCGCTTGGCAGGCACCACAGCCATTCTGGCTGAGAGGAGGGCTTCTCGCGGCACGGCTGCGGAGCGCGGTGGGGAAGGTGCTTGGGACGACCGGGCAGGGACCGGCCGCCGGAGCCCGACAGACCCCAGCTGTGCTCCCGGGGGGCCCACCTCGCTCTCCGGGAAGGTTTGCCAGGTTCAGGGGAAGCCAGACAGGTGCACCATGACCACCCACCTCACCTCTCCCGCCAGGGACGCACATCGTAAGCTGCTTGCAAACTGCCCACGAAGCAGGGCCCGGCCCTCTTGTTCCAATTTACCTCCTTTCTCTGAGCTCCTCCCTGGGAATACATCACCTCCACTATCTTAAAGAGCAATGGTTACAATTGCTGTGCTGTGGAAGAGACTTCATTTCACATATTTTCATTATTCTGAAAGACGAGTTGGTCAGGAAGTTGGATCAACCTGGCATCAACGTAAAAAATGAAACATACACTGCACCCTCCTGGGGCCTGGCCAGCACTCCCCGGCAGACGCCTGTGGCCATTCTCCTGGGGGCCCTGTGGCCAGCTCCGCGATGGCTCGGATAGAAGAATGCCCCGGTCACTTTCCACGAGGCCACGACCACTTCTGTTTCGCACGGAGCCGTCCCCAACAGGCGAGCTGCGCCCACAGACAGAGGCACTAGGTGTGGGAGGTCTGAAGCACTTGCTCTGAGCGATCAGGCACAGACCACCCGGGTCACCAGCCCACTGCACCTGCCCCCGGCAAAGAGAAGGATCCCCTCAGCGGCCCCAGGAGCAGCAGGACTGGACCTCCTGGGTCCCAGCTTTCCAGCAGGAGAGCCACCAGGTAGAGACCAGATTCACTCCTCGCTGGGGAAGCCTCCCTGGACGGCCTTTCCACAGGGGCTGCGGGAGAGTAAGGACGGGCCCAGACCCAGGGAGCCCTCCTGGGCCCATGCGGCTTCCCAGCGCCTTCCACTGGCTTTCCCACTGCGTCTTTCCCAAAGATGGTCTGCTGCTTGGATTGCGGGTGGCGATCGTGATCCTGTGGGTCCCCCCCATGTTAACCCTGGAGGCAGATCTCCAGTGTATGACGGTGTGGCAACCCACGCCCTTGCTCTGGGAAAGAACCTACCCGGTGTCTCCTCCCCAAGTCCCTTCCCGGATCCTGACAGCAAAGCATCTATACATTTCTTTGTTTCTATATAACAAGAATCCAAAGTTCAAAGGAGTTAAACCTTGAAAGCGTTAAAAAGAAAAAAGTTCCAGAATTGCAGCAGCTAATGAACCGTGCCGGACTCAGGGTTCTTGCTGTAAGTCTCACCGCTGACGAGAAGAGGGCTTTGGAATCAGCCCAGTGCCCGCACTGCTCCCGTGGGCTGGGAATGCTGTGATCCGCCCATCACTTGTCCGGGGACGGACGCACGTTTCAGAACGACAGAAGTCTGAAGGAGAAGGGACCCATGACCTTGCCCCCACGTGAGCCAGCCCACACACAGACACACACCCCAGAGACGCGCACAGCCACGCGCTCCCCCAGCCCCCACGCCCCAAGGCCAACTATTGGTCCCAACATGACCGTCCGTGCACACAGCCTCTCAAGACGGAACACGGCTGACCATCTAAGGCGCCCTCCTCCGTACCCTGATAAGGCTCTCCACGCTCAGGGCACATTCTTGGGCAGCTTCCTGGAAGAAGGTTGCACATGTGCGTCAGCACATTTGTGAGCTGAGACCCTCCAGGCCGCTTCGCTGGAAGGACTGAGCCACGCTGTAACTGTCTCTGGTCTCCGGTGGCATCCTGGGCACATCCCCTTCATCACTCGCTTGTCCTTGCTTCAGTAATTAGGACGTCACCCCGACCTCCTTCCACTCCACCAGGTCAACACACGGACACAGCAGGATGCGGCTCTGAGCGTGTCCGCCTCCCTCGGCCCAGGCCTGTCCTCACACCAGGGGCTGGGGAAATGCTAGGGAACGGGGAAACAGAGGCATCAGCCCTGCCTCCTTGTTATAAAAAACTTCAGAAAGAAAGCTTGATTTTAAAACCCCTAAGTGCTGGGGCCCCTGGGTGGCTCAGTCGGTTGAGCGTCCGACCTCGGCTCTGGTCATGATCTCACCGTTGGTGAGTTGGAGCCCCGTGTCGGGCTCTGTGCCGACAGCTCAGAGCCTGGAGCCTGCTTTGGATTCCGCGTCTCCCTCTCTCTCTGCTCCTCCCCTGCTCACACGCTGTCTTTCTCTCTCAAAAATAAAGATTAAAAAAAAATACTTTGAAATCCCTAAGTGCTAACGAGTTAATCATGTGTTACATTTGCAAAGAACTTTTCCCCAAATGGCTTTGTACTTACCGACGCACACAGACATGCAGACAGACAGGCACACACGAACTCATACGCGCACCCATGTACCTACACACTCCTCTCCAGGTCTATGACACATGGAACCAGCCACACACCAGACCCCTGAAAACACCACCTGATGGCAGGAACACAGACGTCAGCAACATCTGTCAGGGTGTGGTGAGCAAACTCAACAGGACGGTCACATCTTCTCATGAGGAAGTGGGTTCTTTTTTCCCAGCTGTACTGAGATGTAAGCGACATGTAACACTGTGTATTTGAGGTACGTGCACTTGGCACACTCATCTATTGTAACCAGATCCCCACTATAGTGTTAGGTAACACCTCCATTGTGTCATGTAATTACCATTTCTTTTTTTTTTAATGTGTATCTATTTATTTTGAGAGAGAGAGTACACAAGCAGAGGGAGGGGCAGAGAGAGAGGGAGAGAGAGGATCCCAAACAGGCTCTGCACTGTCAGCATGGAGCCCGACGTGGGGCTTGAACCCACAAACTGTGAGATCACGACCTGAGCCGAGGTCAAGAGTCAGATGTTTAACCGACTGAGTCCCCCAGGTGCCCCACCATTTCTTTCTTGTGGTGGGAACGTTTAAGATCTCTCTTAGCCACTTTGAAGTGTGAAATACTGTATTAACCACAGTCCCCACGCTGCGCAGTAGATGCCCAGAACATGTTGATCTTATAACTGGAAGTTCGCAGCCTTTGACCAACATCTTCCACCCCCCTCCCCCGAGTCCCTGGGAACCACCGGTCTACTCTCTGCTTCTCTGAGTTTGGCTTTCTTAGATTTTACCTATAAGATCGCACAGTATATGTCTCTCTCTGTCTGACTGATTTCTCTAAGTGAATTCTTTGTATAACCTTGTTCCTAACCCACAGGTCAAGTTGGCCGATGGGCCCTTGTAGGGGAGGAGAAAACCTTTTTCCTTGTCCCTTTCTAGATTCACTGGCCAAGGCCTACACGCTAGACTAATAAAAGATTTACCAGAGAAACCAGACAGTGCTGTATGAACGTGTACATCCCGCACCCACCTTACAGAACCCAGGGACGCGTGACAAAGGGGGCTTCGAACTGGGCTTGTCTGGCACCTTAACAGAAGAACTTGCAGAGAAGTGACAACACAAAGGAAAAGGGCTTTAGGCTCTAGGGCTTTAGGGGTGAGTAGCAAACTGGGAGGAGGTTTGTGGGGGAGAGTGCTGGCAGATGAGGGTAGTTGGAGGTGGGATTGCAAGGACCCCACCTGGGGGGGGTGATGAGGCTCCCGGTAACGGGCGGCGGCACCCTCACAAGGCACACGCTCTGCTCTCAGGCCAGGGTGGGCAGAGAGCTCGTTCTGTGTCTGCTGTTTTTCAATTGTCTTCAGCTTAAAATACGCCAGTGTCATATTTCGGGGAGGCATGTTCTGAACCTCTTCACCCTATAAAGGAGGGGATCAGGTCCTTGGAACACAAACGGGTCCGGGGCATCCCAGGCGCTCACTCTTAGTGCGAGCTGAGCACCGGGGTCCTTGGCACGTGCGATGGGCATCGAGAATTCTCAGTGCAGAGTGGTGGCCTCAAACAGACCCTCCCTCACATCTTACTACCTGGGAGAGTCCTTGTGTGCGTGTTGGGCTTTTCCTAGCAGCTACAACATAAATGCAGCTGAATTATGTGGCTGAAACCACTGTGTGTCAAGAGAATATCATTTGAAAGTGAGTATCGTCTTGAAAAAAAAGAATCTGATCAATTGGTAAACAAACAAAAAAAAAGAACCCACCATTGTGAAATTGGCTACCCCAGAGGATAAAGTTTCCAAGTGTCTATTTAAAGCCTCATATATAGCTTCAAATGGTTATTTAGTTGGAAAAAAAAAAAAAAAAAAAAAAAACAACTTCACAGGCCTTTCATGTGAAATGCTATTGTTGTAGCCAGCGGTCGGTCGGCGATCCTCTCTTCAGAGCTGGCTCAGCAGGTACGAGATAGCAGTTAGCGATCGATCGATCGCATTGACGCCCGCGAAGCAGCAGGTAGTAATACCCCTGCATTTGTACCTTGTGCTTAAATAATTGCACCTTCAAGAAGGATTTTCTTCCCACACGCTAGGGTGATGCCGATAGCCCAAGAAGATCTCTTGCTGGGGTGCGGCCCCTCACCCAGCTTCCTGCAAAGTCACTGGAAACACACTTTCTGCTCCAGATGCCGGAGTGAGGCCCAAACCCACGTGGACGGAGCTCACTACGCCGACAGAGGACAGAGAACTAAAAGAAAGTGAAATGAAAGGAAAGAAGAGGTCTCGATTGGCTTGCACATAATGTCAGTTTCTACCTTATGTTTATTCTCATCCCTGATGTCAACAAACACACTGGAATGGTAATTTTCAAGAGGAAAAGCAGAACACGTCCCTTTGTACAAGTGTCAAGACACGGCAAAGCTCCCCAAATCCGGAAGCAGGGAAGGAGCTGCTGTCTGGGCAAGAGCAGCATCCACCGCGTGTGGGCTCCCAGCGAGGCCAACGGTCCAGGGCGGATGTGTCTGTGGGCCCGACACTCTGTCAGAGAGCCTCTGCGTCCCCACAGCTCCATCCGGCAGTTGCGGGAATTAGTCCATTTTCGGGAGGACAGAGGCAGAGAGGCTGCCTGTGGCATCTAAATTCATGCAGACTTGGGGCACCCGGGTGGCTCAGTTGAGTGCCCAACTTCGGCTCAGGTCACGATCTCACTGTTTGTGAGTTTGAGCCCCGCGTCGGGCTCTGTGCGGACAGCACAGAGCCCGCTTGGATCCTCTGTCCCCCTCTCTCTGCCCTTGCCCTGCTTGCACTCTCTCTGTCTCAAAATAAATAAAACAATAATAAATATAATGCAAATAATAAATAAATAATAATAAACCCATGCAGATCCGACCAGGAGGCCCTGCTCAGTCACAGGGGCCACCCCTTTGTCCCAGCGCAGGATGGGAGAAAGCCGCTAGCCGCTATAGGGCTATCTGGATTCAGTTGGAAACTCCTGCTGGCGAGTGGCTAAAACACATGTGTGTGTGTGTGTGTGTGTGTGTGTGTGTGTGATCAGAGCTACAGCGGCGTTTCCAAGGGAGGGGCGTAGCTTGAACACACTCCCTGGCCTTAAATCCAAGCAGTGACACAGCCACTGGTCCACCGCTAGCCCTGCCCTCAGAAGCTCACTCCCGGCTGGCTCTTCCCACCTGCCCATTTCCTTCACAGCATCCTGGCTGCGTCCGGCTCCCCGGGCATCAGCAGCCCTGACAGTCAGCTCTGCCAACACATCCCAAAGGAAACGACTTTTTAAGGCGTCCTTACATTTCGTCTGCTTTGCTTGATCTTTAATCAAAACTTTTTTGTTGCTGGGATGATGTATGTGATTCCCCCAAAAAAAAGGCAAAAACTCTCCGCCCGACTCCCTTAGGAAGCACTCCTTCCCTCCCTTCCCCTCCCTGCTCTCCTCTTCCCGCCCTCTCTTCCCCTCCCCTCCTTCTCTCCTCCTCCTCTTTCCTCCCCTCCCTTCACCCCCCTTACCCTCTCAGCATGGCTCTGTCCCAGTAACCGCTGGGGTGAATTTCCTGTAGATCCACCTTTCTCTGGCTCCCTTTTCCTAGAAAGTGCCTCCTTTAGGAGGCCAGGCAGGTGTGACTCAAGCAGACATATCTGATGCAGACTGCCTACCAGGCAACAGACAGCTTTGTCCACACGTCCTCTAAATCCCAGAGTATTTTGTTCCATGTGTTAGAGGCGGGCAGCCTCGCCCTGTTCAGACTGTGGAATTTGACGCATGCGCTGACTTATTTAAAAAACAACTTTATTGAGGCATAAACAACACACCATAAAATTCAAGCATTTTAAGCATACACTTCAATAATTTTTAGCAAATTTTGCCACGTTGTGCAAACATCATCACGATCCAGTTTTAGAACGTCTCCATCACCCCAGCAAGAGCCCTCATGCACATTTATAGCTAATCCCCATTCCGGCCCCCAGCCCCAGCCAACCAGTGACCTGCTTGTGGCTCTACAGATATGCTTTTACTGGACGTCTCACATCAAGGAGATCATATAGTATGGAGTCTTTCACTGGGTATAATATTAATATTAACAAGATTCACCCATGTTATAGCGTGTGTGTGTGTGTGAGAGAGAGAGAGAGAGAGAGAGAGAGAGTGCATTCTCCTCTGTATGCACACTCTGACTTCTCATCTGGTTTCCTGCTGGTTGGGGACATCTGTCCAGTAGACATCAGATATGAATCCATACCTCAAGGGTAGTGAATTGAATATCAGTCCTTGCCATCTGGTAAACTGTGGCTTCCAGGGTTATTGCCTTAAAGCCTTATTCTTACATCTCTGCCAACTTCAGTATAACGCGCTCCCTTCTCCAGCTAGTTCAGCCCCTCTGCACGCACAAACACGGATTGTTAACGGACATCAGATCGCTCCTCAAGCTGTTCCAAGTTGATGGTCATAGCGATGCTTCCCACTAAGAACCCAGCACTCAATGGTTTCCTGCCTCCACTGCTCTCCGGAGAACCAACCACATGCGGTGGGGGGGAGGGGGGGAGGCGGGGGGGGCCCTTGGCCCAGTGATGTCAAACACCACCACCTCAAGCAGAGTGAGGGAAGAGGGAAGGCAAGTCCAAAGATAGCGTATCTGTATTTGCATGGGGTACCTGTGGGGTACCATGCACAGACACATGTGTCTGATGAGAAAGGAGCCAGGAGTCCGTGTTGAATAAAACGAGGACAATTATTAGAAATAAATCTCAGTCCACTGCAACAGTGGTCCCTTGGAAACTGCTGGACCCACATGGAAAGGAATAGAAAGTTCTGAGGTAGGCGGGCAGCCCAGGGATCGATTCACAGTGTTGGCTGCTCCAGAGTTAGCTCACCAGCCTCAGCCTGTTTCTAGAAAGACGATGGTCACAATGACCACGAGCCTGTGTCCTCGAGGGCAAAGAGGGCAAGGCACAGCCATGGGCTCACGAGAGCCCACATGACACCCACGGGGCAGGAGGGCATTCAAACAGGGAGGCTGACAGGTCTTGTGCGCTCCTGGTCACCCATTAGTGCTTGGTTCCACTTGTCCCCACTGCCCAGGAGGTTAGGAAGTTTCTGGAACAGCATGCCTGGGCTGCAGAGACTGTGGGGCAGGGGAGAGCACGCGCTGGCTGCTGGACCCTTGGGGCATTCTCCCAGCATGCTCTGCTTCCCCCAGTGCACTTTTCTGCACCTGTGGAAGCTCTGTGGACATTAGGTCTGCTTCAGCAACGGGTGGTTTTGGAGGAAAAGCAGCCCCTGAGCCTGAGGACTTGGAGGGGAGGCAGAGGACAGAACAAGGAGATTCTGAGGGTCCAGGGCACAAAGTGTGGGTGGCATGCCCACGGAGGGATGACCAGAAGTGGCCAGGAGTCAGTTCAGAAGACCTGATGGTGGGGCAGTTTCGATCCTGCCATACACACAGCCCAGGCTGCCCACGGGGACGCTTCACGGAGAACGCTGTACAGAGGTGGGGGAAGAAGGGACACACGTCAGAATTAACTCTGGAGAGGAAGCATCCAGTCCAGGTCACTGAGATGCAGGAATGCCGGCCCCTTCCTTTCCCTGGAGGCCGGTGACTGGCTCTGTCTGGGAGCCTGTCCCTGCTCGGTCAGGGTGAGTCACACGGCTGGCCCCTAACCGTGTGCGCAGCTCTCAGACAGGACTCGTTGACACAGGGGAATTTGGGGGATAAAGCTGTTCTGTGGTGGATACACGACTGTACATTTGTCGAACACAGAGCCTGCGCAGCCGGTAGAGTGAATCTTAGTATAAACTACAGACTCCGGTGAATAATAGGGTGTTGGTATGGTTATCAATCGTAACAAATGTGCACGCTATTAACAACAGGGGAAAGTGCGTGGGAGTGGGGTGGGTCCATGGAACTCTGTGTCCTATCTGCTCAATTACTCTGTAAATCTAAAACCATACTAAAATAATTAAGACTCACTTATAAAAAAATTAATATTTTTAAAATGCCCCTTCCATTGCCTGCTGGAGGGAGATCTCCTTCCGGCCTGGATTCCGGGGTCCAGAGAGAAGGAGCAGGTGTAGGGAGTTTCGGACATTTTCCCAGCGCCCCTTCTCGATGTGCAGGCACTTTGAAATTATTGTCTCTTTCTGCTTCCTTGTGGCCACGGGTGGATGGGTTACTTAGAAAGTAAAACAGAAACACCCACGCAGGGTTCAAATTATAACTGCTCCGGGGTAGACAAGCCGCTGTTTCTGAACAAACCCAAGTGCAGGTGGTACATCTTCTAATTGGTCTGACCCTGACGGCAAGTCAAGTGCTACCTGAGAAGAAACTGTGTCTTAGGGCACCCTGAATGTCTTTTCCGGAAGACTAAGGCACAAACTCCTGGTGCTTTTCAGCATTACCATGCTGGCCACAAATAGGGTCTGTTATACCATTAGAGGGCATCCCCGCCGATCCGATCGCTGTTACCTTGCGGACAGAGCCGGTGATTAGCCAGAGTAAACACAACAGAAGACACTGACACTGCGGTTGAGGGGCAGAGCCTCACGCCCAGTTGTATGTGTGCTTCGGGTGGGGGGAGGCACAGCTGGCATCTCCTGCCACCCGCTCCCCACCTGCTCCCCACCCCTTCCCACCCCCCTCCCATCCCCATCCATCCCATCCTCTCCACCCCCAGCCCCTCCCCCTCATAGCCCCCTCCCCACCCTTTTCCACCCCATCCTCTCCCATCCCACCCGCTCCCCACCCCTTCCCACCCCCCTCCCATCCCCATCCATCCCATCCTCTCCACCCCCAGCCCCACCCCCTCATAGCCCCCTCCCCACCCTTTTCCACCCCATCCTCTCCCATCCCACCCGCTCCCCACCCCTTCCCACCCCCCTCCCATCCCCATCCATCCCATCCTCTCCACCCCCAGCCCCACCCCCTCATAGCCCCCTCCCCACCCTTTTCCACCCCATCCTCTCCCATCCCACCCGCTCCCCACCCCTTCCCACCCCCCTCCCATCCCCATCCATCCCATCCTCTCCACCCCCAGCCCCTCCCCCTCATAGCTCCCTCCCCACCCTTTTCCACCCCATCCTCTCCCATCCCACCCGCTCCCCACCCCTTCCCACCCTCCTCCCATCCCCATCCATCCCATCCTCTCCACCCCCAGCCCCACCCCCTCATAGCCCCCTCCCCACCCTTTTCCACCCCATTCTCTCCCATCCCACCCACTCCCCACCCCTTCCCACCCTCCTCCCATCCCCATCCATCCCATCCTCTCCACCCCCAGCCCCTCCCCCTCAGAGCCCCCTCCCCACCCTTTTCCACCCCATCCTCTCCCATCCCATCTGCTCTCTGCCCATCCCCATCCCTCTCCCATCCCACCCACTCCCCACCCCTTCCCATCCCCCTCCCATCCTATGCTCATCCTTAGGGCCTCCTTACACGCTCCTGATGCTGCAGTGGAGAATAATTGCATAAGGAATGCCACCATTTCCAGCTCCCTTCTGTGCATAATCTGGCTTGGTCCTCAAATATCTCAGGGACGGCTCCCGTCATTATCTCCATAAGACAGATAAGGAAACGTGGCTTGGAAAATCACCTGCCCAAGGCTTCAGAGAGGAGGAGGCAAGATGGGCCCGGGCTCACCCAGTCTGGCTCAAAGCTGACACTCCTCCCTCCTTCCTGCATCCCTGGATCCCTCGCTGACAGGTTCTCTGCCTGCATCGGCACAGGACACCCTGGGTGCTGTGCGGTCCTACTACGTTCACTTACCCAAGAAAGGGGATTGCGGGGCATGACCCTGCCTGTCTCTCCTTGACCTGGGGGCTCCGGAGGAAAATAAATGAAAGGGGTTGGCAGTTTGCCCTGAGCGTCCCCCAGCCCCACCCGCACCTGTGCCGATGCTGCTTCCTCTGCTTCGCCTGTGACACGAGGGCCAGGCCAAGCCACAGAGAGCAGCTGAGTGTCCCCCGGGACTCTGGTCTTCCAAGTTGCGGGAAGAGTAGAGTCAAGTTCAGATCTCACTTCTACTTCTTGCTGATTGAGGGTATTAGCACTTCAGTCACCGTCTGCCCTCAGGAAAGTCTCCTCAGCCTGGGGGCTCTGTCCTGGACACGTGCCCTGGAGGGCCCCCGATGGCCCCGAGGCCCCCTGCGATGACAGAATACTCCTCACTATCCCTGTGCAGCTCAGTGCTCTGGGCATGGCACCCTGAGTGGAAGGTCACTGTTCCCAAACCCCTTGGTGACTCTCCACCACACTCCTTTCCCTCTCCTGGCTGGCCAGAAAGAAGATTACCATGGCAACCTTGGAAACGGTGTGTGTTGCGGGAGGCAGGGCCACGACAGCCTGGTCCCCGAGCGAAGCATGGCCCAGCGCCGCCCAGCCAGCCCGTCTGCCCACTGCCCCTGGGTGAGTCAGAAGCCGGCTTCTCAGGAGCCCGAGCCATCTCATACTTTGGAGACTCTTTGCTCTGGGGCTTGCCGACCTCCATGGTACATAGTGCTCCACCGTGTTTCTGGAAACAGGCATGAATTCAAGCCAAGGGGGCAGAACAGAGCCTGCAACACAGCTGCCCTTCCCTCCCTCCCACACCCACCCCCGGCGCCTGCTCTCCCTGCTGCCTGTTCATGGCTGTATCTAAGCTTGGGTTCCCTGGGGACAATGACGGATGCTGCTGGGCCAAGATCGATGCATGGGAGGGCTTGGAGCAAGAGAGATCAAAGTCTCCCTGAAGGAAGTACATGCAGTGCTTTCTAGGGATGAGAGGAGGGGGCTGGGAGGCTTCTGACTTGAGGATACTCACGTGTCAGGTGGGGGAGGGGCAGGACTCAAAGTAGAACTGGGTCCGTGGAGACCCTGGAAAAGGGCCACCAGGGGACAGATGCCCACGGCCCTGCCCAAGCCCAGTCCCGAAGCAAAAGCACTGTGGGGCCCTGCCGGCCACGGCCAGGACCACACCTGCAATGTGTAGGGATGTGATTTGAGAGGGGACGGTTTGCACAATGCTCTGGGTTGCCCAAGACTCGTGGGAAACAGCACGCTCTTCAAAAAACGAAGACGCCTTCTCCAAATGACTGACCCACCCATCGGTCAGGCAGAACCAGGAGCTCAAAGCGACTGTCCTGACCTGGAAGTCAGGTGCACCTTACCTGCACAGGTGAGAGTGTGGTGCCATAGGCACCCCTGCCGTCTGCCTCCGGGGCGCCCCCGCCATCCAGGAGACCTGAGGAGGAAAGAGGGGAGAGAGGGAGAGGTAAAGAAGGAGGGACAGAGGGAGAGAGGGGACACAGGTGGGAATGGCCGTGCGGATTGGCCGATATAGCAGCAATGGCTCCCGCTCAGGGCTCAGAGGCGGAGCCTCACCCTCTGCCTCAGCTCCGCTGAACTCGGGACCAACAGCCAGCAACTCACAACTTCTCCGTGCCTCAGTTTAGGAAAAGTCACAGGACACCCAGACCACGCCGAACGCCCCGGTGTCTCTGTGCAGCAATTAAACCATCCCACAGCACTAGCTTCAATGCTGAGGAGGAAACAAGAAAACAGCCTTTTGTTTTGACATCATTTTCAAGCGTTCATAGTTACCAAAAAGAAAGCCACGACCAACCATGACCTACACGGCAAGCAGCCCAGGCGGATAAGAAAGTTGTGCAAGTGTCACGGTAATAAGGCCGTCCCTGCAGGCGGGCGAGGGGCACCGGGTGGGCAGACGGCAGCTGGGGTGCACATGGAGGGCGGCGCCCGTTTGTATTTTCTCTATCTTGGGGAAAAGTGTGATTTTTTTTTAACACTGCTATAAACATAAGAAAACAAAACCGCTTGCTGTTTTAAACCTCTGTAGCAGATTACTAATGCTTCCCTGGATCAGACTTGAAGGAAAAGTGACTCCCGGCCACCCAAATGAGCCCTGGCTGTGTCCACTACTGATTGGCTGTGCCTCGTTCCCCTGCAAAACTCAGGGGACACCTGGGCTGTCGGGGGGGGGAGGAGGGTGGGCCGACCCGTGACCCTGATTCCGCTTCAAGTCAGAAGGCCATGGGGGCCGGAAGATGCTCCTCAGGGAGACTGCCTGGCCTCCCTGTCCAGGCTGACCCCGGGCCCCCTGCCTCTCCCTCCAGTCACTGGGCCACCAGGGAAGTGTCCTGGCTCGTGTAAACCATGCTTCTCTCGGCCTGTATGAGCGCTCACAGCCGAGGTCTGATCAGGAAAGTCGAGTCACATCACGTGATGTTCTCCAGGTGCAGACAGGCTCACACGGCCATGGCGGGGGGGGGGGGGGGGGGGGGGGGGGCAGGGCAGAGGATTATATGTCGGGGAAGCACCCACCAGAGCTCACCTGAGAACCGTTGTCCCCAAGTCCCCAGGCCCAGCCGTCGCCAGATCCAGCTGGTGCCCCACAGAGCACCCCCAGGAACCTCTCGGGGACCTCGTCTGCCACTGCCCTCCACCAGCTGTGCGTGCACCTGCTACCACGGTGAGGAAACACTGGCAGCTCCTCCCGGCCCTGCGGGAACGGCCCTCCCTGGCGGGCTGTCACCAGGACCACTGGGGGAAGGGGGTCCCGGGAAGTGCAGCTCCGGGGGCCACCAAAAGGAGTAGGGCTGGCCCTGCCACGGGGACGGTGGACAGAGAAGCATGCGGTAGTTCCTGAGCATGTGTGACGCTTGAACCTGAGACAGAACCGAATTAAACTTGCCCGGGAAGGGACGGGGAAGCACAGAGATCGTGGCCTCTAACCGCACCCCCCACCCAGGATAATGTATCTCCTTGTCTCAAAAGTTCATTTTTCCCCCACTAGGTGGATTTCGTTCACACTTCTTCAGAACCTGATTAAGACAAGAAGGTTGTAAAGACGTCTGGAGGGAGGGGGATTCTCCAAGCAACAACCTCCCATGATGGTTAAAAATGGCCGGTCTCCAGAAACACAAAACACAAGTGGAAAACATAATGAAAAGTGCACTACTTTATAAGAGACATTCAGCACTTAAAATTCAGTACATATTTCATCAGGGCCTTTATCCTAAGGACACAGGATGAACGGGCCGTGTGGCGCAGGGAGAGCCCGCGGCCCACGCACCCCGCTGCATCTCATTAGCAGGAAGAGGGGCCCCTGGGGTGGACTGATGAGCCCCTGGGCCCCCAGAGAGGCGGGCCCGATGCCCTGAAACAGTTTTGCCGAGAAAGACGATTTTACTCGGAGGTGGCCAGGCCAGCTTCCATCCCCTTCCGGCCCTGACCGTGCACAGTGCTGTTTCTGACCTTTCAAAGACTTCTCCCTCTGGGGTAAAAACAACATCCCGGGAGGCCTGCATTCGTGGCCTTGTCCAGAATCCGTTAATGGACGATGCCCCTGTGGGAACAGCGTTCGTGCTCAGTTTGGAGCACGATCGATCCCAACATGCATGCGTGTGCGACCTGGGAATGCACACGCGTGAAGGCTTCTCCTGTGTCCCTGTGTGCGGCCCGGGTGCTTCCCCAGCCTGGCTGCCACGGCGCCCTCAGCCACTAGGGGTGCTGAATCACACACCCCGCGACACGCCAGCTCTGCAGGCGGATGGACTGCTGTGCCTGCCGTCGGGGGGCCTCACGGTTTCCTGAGAATGGATAAAGACACACGGGAAGTCAGGAGAGGACCCTTGCAAACAACGGAGCCCTGAGGGCCCACAGGCAAGGTTCTCAGTGAGGCAGACTTGGAGATGAGCTGCCCAGGGGCTGGGACAGTGTGATCAGTAGGCAGCCCAGCAGGTCTCCAAATGCCCAAGGCCTGCCTCGGCCCCCTTGACCTGGTCATGTCCTTAGCGTGGCCACGCTGAGTAATTACCGATGAGTAACTGAGGATGGGGTGTAAAGACCAAGCCATTCGTGCCCGAACGTTAACTCTGCTGGGGCCCATGGGGTCTCCCGAGGGCCTTCCCAGTAAGCACCCTGCACAGTGACCGTCTCAGAGTCATCTGCCCCGAAAGCCCAACTAGTGACACCTCCTCAGCCCCACCCTCCCTCTCTTCCTGTTTTTCCACACCCGCTCAGCTCCCCTATTTCCCTGCCTTCCTATAAAGCATGCGGTTTCGCTTCAGCTGTCCCCTGGACGCCCTCGTCCCCCTGCCGGCCCCACATTGTTCCCCTGAAGCCCTGTCTGCTGTGGCGCCTGTGGCCCTGTGTTACTCCTCCTCATTCTCTCTGGACATTGGTGACCACCTCGTTGACATAAAATGCCCCCAGCCTTGCCATGGCCCCCACGCTGGGGCTCTTTGTTCCTCCCGATCGGCTGCCCTGTGTCCCCGGTAGTCTCTGCTTCCTCTCTCACCCCCTTGGTGGGCAGGGGCCCTTTGACTCAGTCCTACTCTGCAGGATGTCCTCCAGGGCCTCACTCATCACATGCTGTGACGACTGAGCTTGTCCCCTTAACCCTGGCACCCGCCACAGACCAAGCATGGCACACATGTAAGGAATGGATACCCTTATATGTATTCTGTTTGTATTCTGAAACATACAAATCTCTGAAGTCTGTGCTTAAAAACATGTCAGAAACAAGAGAACTTTTAACTTTAAGACATTGATCTCTGCTGATGACATTTTTAGACGCCAGGATACTTTGGAGACGAAGAGACGCTTGGATGGGGACCATCCCTTTGGCATCACCTAGTCTGGCAGGAACACGGTCTGACCCTGATACATTTGTCTGCCATTAAAACAAAGTCCCAGATATGGTGACCTTAAGGCCACCTATTTTTAGCCCTGAAGGCATCCTAAAATTTGCAGTCTGTACTTTGAGTTCTGCTTCACCTACGGTATTCAAGATGCATCACATCAGACACATCTGAGCCTCTTAACAATAGGGCCCATCTATCTGATCGAGGGTGAGCATAAGGAATTAAAAGATGCCAGGGGAAAAGGTCCTTAGAAATCATCTCGAGTAGGTGATGTGACACCGGTGGAGTGGAACTCACGATGACACCCTGATGTATGCATCAGAGCATAGGCTTCTACTCCACTGAGCCAGGTAATCAGATCAGCACTGACGACAATATCACATTGTACATTCAAAGCCGACGGTGATCTGGGGAAGCAGAAAAATCCAATAGTTGATAAACGGCCATGATTATGTCTATCGATGTCTTCCAGGAAACTTTATCTGACATGATTGTTTTTAAATATGAAACTGAACAAAGAATCCGTTTCCACCAGAAGTGGAAAGTTTTGAGTTCCACGCTAGATAAAAACACGCTTTTATAGGAACAAAGTCATCTCTGTAAAGAAAAGTGGGGATAATTCTCCTGAGCAGTCATCAGAAGAAAAAGCCATTAAGTGTTATTGAAACTTAGGGTATCCCCTCTAGCAACAAGTCATTAGTCTGACGAATGTCAAGTGCTAATCTAGAACTAATGGGATTTAATTTTATGAATTGTTTTCATAAATATTAGAAAACATCTTGAGAGAGGCATACTGTATTATACATCTGTGTACATGATGAATGCATGCAAATGACCGGGCCCAGCTCCTGAATAATTCATCACCATCATTTTATTTACATAGGAAAATGATACTTGATTTGTTTGGCAGATTTTAAGCTACAGTTTCTGCCGGTAAACTGAGCCCCTAGTGTGCAGGCAAAGGCACAGAGCAGTGGGAGGTACTCGGGAGAGGAGGCGGCAGCCTTTATCCCCCAAATTCCCTGATTCTTCAGAAAGCAAATGCATGTTTGATCCGGTCTATTTTTAAGAGTCTCGCCTCTGTGATGGTACTTGCATATCTGCTTTCAAAGGAAACATCCCCCCTTTCTGTGCCTCTTTCATCCTGTTTATGAGTGCCCTCTGCTTGTTCTTTTTTAAAAAAGGTTTCTCATTCCCCTATTCCTGCTGCCTTGAGAAACCAAACAAGAGGACAGAAAGGTGAAGAAATTGGAGGTCGTCCTAGGAGGGCACCTGTGGGCTCCCGGGAGACCCCGGGCTCCCCTCCTATGACTCCTGGCCATTTGAAGAGAATGTGGGGGCAGAGTGGGTGGGGTGCTTTGGCACATGGTGAGCGGTGCCCTGTAGGGACCGGCGCCCCTGTGGATGCCCACTGCTCAGGTCATTTCCACCAGCTCCCCTCCTTCAGGTGGGCTCTTGGGAAGGGTTTCTCCTGTGGCACGTTCTGTAGCTCTGCTCTCACATCGTCACCGTGCCCAGGGGCTGCTGACTCCCCTGCCAGCACTGGACCCCCAGCTGAGTGAAAGAGTCCAGACAGAACGTGCAGAGAACCCCGAGACAGGACTCTATGGGGGACAGTTCCCGGAGGGTGGCCGTGGCCCATACATGCTGCTGGACACAGTCACCTCCTTGTCCTTCCTCTGCCCTTTATTCTGTATTCTTGACAGTCTTCCCCAGGCAGAGAACCCACACGTCTGCGGGGGAGGCACTCGGAGCCTGGGGCGCCTGGACCCAGAGGTCTTTCTAGAGCCCCATTTGTTTACTCCCTTCGCCCATCTCTCCTTCGCAGAACTCAGGTCCCTCGACAACCCCTGTCCAGCTTCTCAGTCCTCTGCGCCACCCCCCCGGGCACAGTGTGGGCTGGGGGTGAGGATGTTGCTCTGACCCTCGAGGATGGTGGTCAGGCCCCTAATGCGGGGAGTGCTGTGACCGCAGTGTGTCCTCGGACCCCACCCCTCCTGAGCACCAGGCACCTGAGCCTCTCCGCCCTCCGCCGCTGCACCTGCAGATGAGCCCCTGGGGGATCTCCGCCAGGGCAGCCCCCAACCCAACTGGAAGGGCGGGAACATGCGCTCCAGGGCCCACGCGGGGCTGGGGGCTTCATGGGCTGCACCCTGGTGCGCTTCCTGCCCCGGCCCACCTCCCTTCGCCTGGACGTGTCCCACTGTCACCTGGATCCTCATCCCACAGCCTCGTTACGGGGACCCCTGACCAGGAGTGCAAACGGGAAATTCCCTCTTCCTCTGGGGAGGCCGCCTCTCGCGTGTGGCCTGGGGACCCCGCAGAGGAGGGCATGGCTGGTGATGTGGAGCGCACGCGTGGACTCCCACTCTGCTCGACTGGAAAAAGCACAGTCGCAGGATAACCTGTGTCATAGGGTGGCTCTGTCATGAGGCATGAAAGGGGTTACTATCTGACGTGCTGAGTGCAAGGCGTGCACTGTCTAATGTTTATTAAACAGAAGTATATACAAGTGTGTGTAAACTCTCTTCCCCAGCTTCCAATTTTGACTCATTTGTGCCCGGGAGACCCAGTCTTCATGGAATCCCTGTGCTGTCTCAGTTATCTGTGAGGCTGGGGTCCGCAGGAGGACCCGGTGCCACAAGCCCAACGGGACCTCGGGAGCTGGCACACGAGGTCTCCTCTCCTTTTGGAGCTCAGCACATTCTGCAGGCCTCAGGTAAGTCTGGGTCAGCTGAGCGGTTCTGTGGCCACGGGGGGCCTGCCAGGCTACCTCTCAAGGCCTCACGTTCTGCTGTGAGTGCTCATAGAGCACATCCACGTTCTACGAAACCAAAGGGAAGCTGGAGGCTTGCTTTGCCACGAGGGCCACCCCTCAGCCGGACCCTCCAGAAGTGTGGAGGTCACATCATTCATCCTACCATTCCCGGCAAGGTCCGGATGCGGAAATGCCCAAGCAGGTGACATCCCCAATCACAGAGCTGGTGCTTTGCAGCGACCGAGGGAGAGGGACTTTGGCCTGAAACATTTGACTGGAATCCACTGTCAAAGATCATCATGCCTCCAGCAGGAACGCGGCGGCGGCAGCCAGAAAGCATGTTAGTTTCTTGATAAAACAATTAAGGGAAACAGCTAGACAGCCGATCAGCTCATCAATTAGCCCATCCCAGAACCCAGACACCACATGAGATTGAATAAAACATATTGATCATTTTGTTGTTGATCCACAGGACTGTGGGAAGGAAGCCTGGGGTTTCAGACTCATTAAACCCACCTCATCTCAAACGTTTTCCTTCAGGTTGATCCGAGAAGCATTTTTTTTTCCTGCCTTTGGCTCCCACTGTTGGAATTTTAAAGATTTGCATATTTGTAGGGTATTAATACCATGGACGAGGCTGTCAATTTCTCCCCTTACCTCTTTAACTTCTTTGCGCCAAGATGGCTGTGTGGAATCCCTCATTGGACTGCATTTTTATTTCTAGTCCTAATAATACCAGGAAAATATTTAAAAGTTTCACAAGCCAAAAAGAAGTCTTTCCTAGGAGTCATTGTTTTCGAATAGCTCCCGGAAAATAAATCTGTCTCTGAAATGAGACATCAACAAAGCATAATTTTACTTTGAACACATTGACCTGAAATGTTTCATCTCCCAGGGGAGATGTAAATATTTGTGGAGGCTCATTAACCCCTTCTCTTTTCTGAGAAACCTCACACAGACTGGTGGTAGTTCTGGAAGAATACACCTTATTTTACCATGAAATTAATGACAGGATTAAGTCGCATAAAGAAAGGACTAATCCATGAGCATTGTGAGGCCCCCAGAATGGCCTCCACATTTCCTCTGATGTGACCTTAATATACCTTTAATCAACACTTCCTTGAAGCATGAAAGGTAGAATTTCTTGAAGATCCTGGTATGGGCAGTAGTTAATGTCTTACTTTAGACTCAGTCACTCAACCCAACCCTTGTTTGGAGAAGAGTGGATATGAGTCATTATCAGTTAACACAAGAGCATGAAAAGCAAAGACCATTCTAGCCCCACGTGTGAGACCAGTACGTGCTTCGCATGGCGGGCACCCCTCAGGTGCCCTTGGAATTGCTTTAGAACAGCACGCACAGAGGCACCGTGCAGTCTCCGTTCCCTTCCAACCCAAGTGTCCGGCAAGATGGAGTCCTCAGGTCTATGACCCGGTTCTTGCTACAGCTGTCTCCACCTGCGGTTCTCTACCTGCACAGGTACATGCCGTGTCCTCCTTCCCACCTGGGAGAAGGAATTGTTTAAAATAGCCCTGGACAGAAAAGCTCGCCTCCACATCTTGAGATAAAGGCCGTCTATCTTCAGTCACGCAGCAAATATGTGAGAAACACACCAATGCTATGAGGGTAAACAGTCTCCGGGAAAAAATAATAATGTGTGTGTGGTGTTGGTCAACGTTTGTTGTGTAAATGTTCCCGGCGCATTCTATCTCCACCAAGCAACACAACATCAGTGGACACGGGGTTGGGGAAAGATGTGTAGAATCCACTCCAATGAGCCAGTACAAGCCCAGCCCAGCCCAGCCCAGCATTGAAAACACCTGCTCTCTTGTGACACGGCATGAGATGGTGACGCTGCAAAGACACGTGGCTCTGGTCCACGTCCTGGAGGAGCTCACGACGTAGCCGGGAACACAGCACATGTGTGAAAGCCGCTCTTCTCCTGTCTGACAGCATCTAAATTATTTCCGAGAGGAATTCTCCCCTGGATGTTACGGAAAGCCTCTCCAGAGGACGGGGGTCGCTATGCTTTTGACAGAATTGCACGACACAAATAAATAAACTGCAAAATCAGACAGCAAAAATAGCTACAGTAAAGACAATGCCAGTCTGCATCGCAGTAGGTTATCCCACAACTTTCATAATTACCCTTTTCAAAGAATTTAACAGATTTATAACTTGTGTGAAAAATAAACACTCGAAAACAGCCGTGGTAACTCTGCGACAGAAAAAACAAAAGGGGTGACTCATTCTAACAAAAATTAAGACAGAAATCCATGTCCGGGAATGGTAGACAAGGCTAACAACTCCCCCTCTGAGAACTATAAAAGTTGGGTAGAGAGAGAAAGAAGCCAGGGGGATCCACAGGGACAAGTGACAGAGGTGGTCATAGATAAGGCTTTGACCCTCGGGAAGAAGTTTGAGCTATTTTCCAAAGAGAATTTTCCACTAAGTTGTTCTGATCATCACAGAGAAGAGATGGAAAGGGGTTATTTGGTCTCAACACCATAAGAGGCATTGAACATGAGCCCTCGCACTTAGAAGGAAAGCCCGTGGAGGATGGTGATAGCAGGGTAGTCTTTTCTGACAGAAAGGTGGATGGAGGAAACCACAGATATAGGAAAACAGAAACTAAAGGAAAAGTATATTGAAAAGACTTAGAACACTCCTTGACTCTTAATGAAAATCGCTGCATAGACAACAGGTGGTGAGTCAATAGTCCTCATGCATCTTTTGAGGCCTGGAGCCTTTTGCTTCCCGAGACCTGACTTTATGAAGACTGAGATGGCGGTACGTGCCTGTAGCTCGAGATATTGCCTCTGTCACCGTGGAAGCCTGTCCAACGGAACCCCGCATCAGTCAAGCAGATGGAGCTGATAATCGGCATCTGAGGGAAGGGGTGGCCGCCTGCACTGCAGGATGATTTGTGTAGATTGTCGGATTTTAATGAGGAGTGGAAGTGTTGCACTAAATCACTGGCTCTCATGACCTCCCCAGAAAAGCCATTTGTTCCATAATTATGTAATACCCATATATCTGTCACAAGAAGGCAGTGAGTTTACTATTTTAAATTAAATTTTATTAGTGCTAGGAACGCGCACTGGCCAAGCTAACCATCCACATGCCATACCTCCATTCTGAGTGGGTATTTCAAAGCAAAGAAGCCCTCTTCCAGAAGTAGATGTCTTTTTTTTTTTCCTTTGCTTCGCTTTGAATTGAAAATGCAATTGCAACAAAGTGGAGAGAGGCACCATTTCATACAGCTGAATTTTGGACGTGGACACTCCATGTCACATTTTCCAAGCCCTTTACGCCCCAAGCCGAGCCGCTCCCCTCCCCCACCTGGCGAGATGGGCAGGGTGTTTGCTCATGTTCACACATCATCCTGGAAGACAGCAAGCCTCAGCATGGCCAAGGGCACTCGGGGTCATACCAGACAGGTGATGTGTCCTGACAGGTCTAAAGTTATAGGATATTTGGCTGAAGAGTGCATTACTTCCTCCATATGTATTTTACGGTCTTCAAAAATTCATGCTCCCACCAAAGGAAAGACCAGAGTGTCTTTTTCTTTATCAATGCTCTGTGCTCTGTTCAATAAATATCCTCATGTCTCCCAGCCTGCACAACTCTTACCTCACCCAAGACGGGTAGTGTCCCACAGAGATCAGGGATGGGGTGGGGTGTCTGCAGAGCACTGTGTAAGTTGGGATCTGGCCAGGAAAAGTCTAGGCCCTCTAAATAGACAGAATCTGATAGAATTGCTGCGTTGGTAATGGAATAATGAAAAGATGACTGGGCAAAGCAGAAAATAGCCCCTTAGGAGCCACTCACACCCCAGGGGCTGAAGGGCCAGGGCAGGGTCCAGGCTCCAGGGCCTTCGGGTGGGAACCAGACCATGGAGAGAGGGCGTCCTGGCAAAAGCTGAAGGATGGCAAGAGGGATGCCCAGTAGGGGTTGGAGCCATGAAGGAGATTCAGTCTTTGCCAGAAATGCCCCCACAGGCAGAATGAGGGTCGTCTCCACTCTCTTCCAGTGCTTCTGTTACCTATGCCAGCCTACAAGGGACTTTGATGATCCAGCTCTCAGTGCGGAGCAGGGAAGGGAAGGGAAGGGAAGGGAAAGGAAGGGAAGGCAAGGGAAGGCAAGGGAAGGGGAAGGGAAGGGAAGGCAATGGAAGGGGAAGGGAAGGGAAGGGAAGGGAAGGGAAGGGAAGGGAAGGGAAGGGAAGGGAAGGGAAAGGAAGGCAAGGGAAGGGAAGGAAAAGAAGGGAAGGGAAGGGAAGGAAGGAAGGAAGGAAGGAAGGAAGGAAGGAAGGAAGGAAGGAAAGGGAAGGGAAGGGAAAGGAAGGCAAGGGAAGGGAAGGAAAAGAAGGGAAGGGAAGGGAAGGGAAGGGAAGGGAAGGGAAGGAAGGAAGGAAGGAAGGAAGGGAAGGGAAGGGAAGGGAAGGGAAGGGAAGGCAAGGGAAGGCAAGGGAAGGCAAGGGAAGGCAAGGGAAGGGAAGGGAGGGCAAGGAAAGGGAGGGCAAGGGAAGGGAAGGAAGGGTGGTGTTCACCTCCACCAGCATCCACACTCTGTGCTGCTGAGATCACTTTTACTCATGAGGCAGCTTCAATTTCCCCACCTCTTGAACCTGGCCTGCACATGTGACTTGCTTTTGCCTGGATAGCGAGGCAGAAGGGACAGGACACTAGTCTGAGACTAGATCTCCGGAGGCCTCGAGGGCTTCCACTGTGGTGTGTGGGCCACGCCCACAAGCAGCACATGTCTGGCCTGGCCCCCTAGACCCAAGGTGATGATGGCTGATGTGTAGTCACGCTTCTCCAGCTCAGCCTAGGGGAGAGCAGAGCCCCCAGCTGACCCACGGATGCATGAGGGAGCCTATTCACAGATGATGAGCAAATCCAACCAGGACCGGCCGCGTCCACCTTAGGTCTGCCGACCCCCAGCCAAACCAACAATAAATAGTAAACGGTCATGGTATTAAGCCATGAAGTTTTGGAGTAGTTTGTCACACGGCAAGAGTAAACTGACAACAGGAAGCTGAGACGAGCAGATGGCCATCACTGACACTGGAATGTAAAACCAGATAAAACGAAAGAGGGTCTCTGAGACCAGGTCAAAATCTCACCTGGGTTGCTTCAAAACATCTTGTTCCACCATATTTGCAAACTGCTCTTTAAACCTGATTCATCAAGCCAGGGGATCCAGTCTCCCTGAGGGACAGGACTGTGGTGGCTGAGGCACTAAACCCTGAGGTATGGGGAGGCATGAGGCCCAGCTGCCTCGGCTGTACCAGCAAGATATAAGAGCTACTCGGGCGAGTGACTGGGGCAGAGCTCAGAGTGATGGGTGATGGGTGGGGGATCTGGGGGAGGGCGAGGAGAGCAAAGGCTCTCCAGAGAGAGGAGACGGCAGGGTGGACAGGAGACATGAGTATTTGGGTCACTTTGAATACACGAGCGTGGCCAGAGCACAGGGTGACTGTGTTTAGGAAACCACAGGAGAAAGTTCCACAGGAGCCATGGAAAGATTCCAACCCATGCACTTGGGATTAGGCAAAAGGTATGTAGCATGGCGGTTACGCTTTTCTTTCTTAATTTAACATCTTAATTGAGATATAATTCCCATACCACACGATTTACCCATTTAAGGTGCACGATGCATGGCGTTTGTGTATTCACAGTCACACGGCCATTACCAAAGTCAGCTTTAGAACATGTCCATCACCCCAACAGGAAACTGCATGCCCTTGGGCACTCACCCCAATGATCCCCAACCCCAACCCCAGGTGACCACTCATCTACTTTTTGCTTCTGAAGATTTGCCTATTCTGGACATTTCACATAAATGGAACCAGACAATGAAAAGCAAGCATTTATTGAGTGCATCTCTGTATACCAGGCACAGCCCTAGCCTCAGAGTATTACCAGGGGTATTACCTCATTTAAGAGTATTACTTCATTTAATCCTTACAACAAATCTGTCAAGTGGAGAACCACCATACCCATATACTGGATAAGAAAACTGAGGGACAGAGGGGTAAAGTGGCTTCTCCAAGTCCACGCAGCTAGTAAGTGGTGCAACCTGAATTTGTTCCTGGGCTATTAGTCCTGACAACCCCTAAAATGTCCAGTTTCTTTGTGTATTAGTTATCTATTTTCATGTAACGAGTTATCCCAAGACTTAGTGGTTTAAAACAATACTTACTATCCCAGTCAGGAGTCAGGGGTCTGGGCATGGTGTGGCCGGCTCAAGGTCTCTCATACAGTTGTATTCAAGATGTTGGCTGGGGCTGCGATCTCATCTGAAGGCTAGTCGGCGGGGATGTGCTTTACGCTCACTCCCACGATCGTGGTCAGGACTGAATCCCTCATCCTTTCTAGCTGAGGGCCTCAGCCTCTCTGGTTATTGGCCAGAGGCATCCTTGTCTCCTGCCCATGTGGGTCTCTCCACAGGCCTGTTCACAACAGTGAGCAAGCAAGATCACACTAGACCAACTTATAAACTATCCCCTTATAAACTATTCTGGGAGGTAAAGCCCATCACTTTTGCCATATTCTAGGCATTATAAGTGGGTCACTAGATCCAGCCCAAACTCAAGAAGAGCAGATTACACAAGGAAGTAAACCCCAGGAGGAGGGAATCACTGGGCTGAGCCTAGAGGCTGTCACATCACGAATAGCAGTTTCATGTCGTGACGAGATGCTTGCCCAATGAGAGCCAGCCACATGGGAGCCAAAACCTACTAAGGGAACGGTAGGCTTATGTGTTTGTACATTGTGCAGTCTGAGCCATATACTCCTTGCCTGGGCATTTTAAATTGTTCTGTCTTTCCTACGAGTATATGTATATATTTGCTGAATGTATATAGTTTCATGGGTCTAAATTAAATATGATATGACTTGGTGCTACTTTAATTACAGATAGAACAATGGATAGACAGATAGATGGATGATAGATGGATAGATAAATGGATATATAGATCGACAGATGGATGGCTAGAATGGATAGATAGAGGATAGATAGAAAGATAGTCAGATAGATGATAGACGAACTGCTGTTAGGAAATAATTCTGGAAGACTAAAGGTGAAGCTCGGCAAGGAAGGTGAAGAAAGAGAAACCAGTTCAGAGAAAATGGCCCAAGTGATGGATAAGAAAGATCTTTGGACAGGACAAGTGGATGGAGGGAAACACTTGAAAGGTACTTTAGATTTCCAAAGGCTAGAGTTGGTGACAGACCTGTCAAATCCAGAGGGAAGAAGGCAGGGCTACGGTCTCTCCCATATGCTTCTCTATTACATCTAGATGATGCTAATCCACTGAGCTGCGTGTCTGGGGTTACTTGTCCCCCTCCCAGGAAACCACCAGGACTCCCACAGCAGACCCCTCAGCAGTGTGTGGAGGGCAGAGCCTCGGGGGCCAGCAAACCTACAGGTCCAGGGAGATGTGGGGCCCGGAAGGTCAGGCTCATCCCCTTGCCCAAGAAGGTGTGAAACTGTTCACCTGTGGTAAAATGAAGGACTGAAGTATTTCTTCTTAATACAGGACTCCCTCTTTGCAAAGAGGGGTTTTGAAATATCTGTGATCGTTATTATGTTACGCTTCGAAGTAAGGTATTTCAAGGGTTTGGAGCAAGAACTGCGGAATGGAGCATGGGGGAGACAGCTGGGGACGGTCTCCGTCGATCGGCCCCACGCATCTGTGCCGCTGCCTGGCCTCTGCTGGCGCGTCTCTAACCACCCGAGGCCCCGCTCCCCGGCCAGCTGCCTCAGCTGTAGGTGCTCATCTGCCACTCAAGATTAAACACGTGTGACGACTGTTTCCCTATACATCGTGATGTTTGCATCGCTGGCACTCCGGTTTGTAATAAGAATTATTCCTCCCTTGAGAAAAATTCTCTGATCTTATTAAGGATGGAATTGCGACAGTCTCCGTAATTAAGAACAGTCAGATGCAAATTTGGGGAAATGTGCTTGAAAAACCTCTGGATTATGATCTCCACTTACTCCTTGATTTAGATGCAATGTGACGGCTCGAACGCTCGCTTCACCTGGTGCAGCTTCTTCTGTGACAGCCGCGTAATTCTCTTTGTAGGTTAGTCAGTCGGCGATGGGCTCTGAGCAGGTTCACGGGCGGCGTTCCCCACGGACCCATTCTGAAAGGCACCATTTTATACCCGCATACGGTGTTCGTTGACTGTCCTCCCCGATGTATTCCGCATGCCTCCCGGTGGAGGTCGGAGAGAAATACAGAAACATCACCGTGATCCGCGTGGGCCCAGGAAGAGAGCAGGTGCTGGGTTCTCAGAATCACCCAGAAACGCCGAGCCTCACATTTCAGTCCCAGGGCATCACCTGGGACACAAGCGACAGCAGAACTCAGCACAACACACAGCAGCGGCTGGAAGTGTTAAATGGCCATTGTCAGGTCCTCCCTCCATGAGACAATCTTTAAACCTGAATTACTGGTACGTTTCCTGACACCCAGGTCAGTGATACATACAATGAGAATGCGTTTACACAAGAATAAAAAACCCAGAGATGCTGCCAGCCAGGTGGTGTGGCTGCTGAGGGCAGGGGGAGGGGAGGTGCCACGAGGCCTGAGGCCACGACCTCGGCTAAGCATCCGGCCCTGCACTTCCTCCTGAGCTCCCTGACAGCCTTGGGACCCGGACACACACCAGGCCGCTCGGCCCTCCGCCCTGCACAAGGGAAGCGGAGTCACAGGAGGGGCCACCTTTCGCGGGAGCAAGGGTGGACAGGGATTTTCCTGCAGGCTCCCCATGGCAGTTTCATCACGTGGAGCTATTACTCCACGATAAGACTGTGCTCTCAATCCTCACATTTCAAAAAAATGAAATCCTGGAAACAACATGTCGGTTTTGAGGGTGCATGTCTGAGTTGCCGTTTGATAATGTTCCGACATCGACATCGGTGCGGTGCAATTCATTTCTATCCCCTCAGCAGCTTCCCTTGGGGTTCTAACTGGCAGATAATCTAGACCGTTCTCTCTCTCCTTCCTGTTCAGTCTCCCCTAAACCAGTTTCGAGAGCTCTACACAAACCAGCGAGTTGCACAGCTGCCCAGCAGGAGCTCCCGTGGGGGAAGAAGACGTGTTTCCTCCGACACTCTCTCCATGACACGTGGGTCTCGAGTCCCTCGCCCTGAGTCTTCGGTGGCGCCCCTCATTGCTGTGACCCACAGAATGCAAGAGGGGACAAGCCCAGGCCACGAGGAAATGGCAGTGCCCCTTGCCGTCACTTGGAATACTCCCTCCGGGGGAGGCCAGCTATCGCGTTCCTCACCTGCCTCCCGCCCTGAGCTGCCGTGCCCTGAGGAAGCCCATCTCAGCCCGGGCTCCGTGGGGAGGCGGCCACGCTCCAGCCATCCCAGCCCCGGGGCCAGACACCAGCTGGGATCCTGCGACCCGCGACACACCCCACGGAGGAGGGTTGAAGCCGCAGATGCCTGAGCCCAGCCGAGCGGACCCAGCCCCCTCCAGCCCTTCAAGCCACTCCTCTGAGGCCCCAGGCTGCGCTCCGTCCAGACTCTGGAACCACAGAATTATAAGCCTAATAAGAGGTTTTCATTAAGTTTTTTATGTTGTTTTTTTACGCACCAATAGCCAACCAGAAGAGTTGTGCGTCAGAAGCTATATCCCTCCCTGTAGGTCTTCTATCCACTTGTCACCCGGAGAGCTATTTGGGGCCACCTCCACCCACGTGCACCTGCACCATTCAGCACGCACGGTAAGAAAAACATAAATGTACGGAGAGATCTGGGGAGGGGAGAGAGGGAGAAGAAAGGAAACAGAGAGAGCGAGAAAGCAACAGTCAGGGAGAGAACACCTACATGGACTCTTGGCGAATGGTTTAAGGGAGAAAGGGGAGAAGGACAAGCATATCGGTGATTTTGCAAAGTGAAGAGAGAGGACCGTCTTCAGATGCGCGAGCAGGGCCACTGTGATGCCTAATTACCCAGGAGGAGACGTGGCCTAGCAAATCACAAAGCAGGATGCTGGTCTACAGCCACAAAGTCAGCATGTGTGTCCCTGCCACTACTGGGGACTGGCAGTGCCCCCCACATTCAGAAGAGGGTTTCTACATCACCGGCAGAGGCACTGGAGAGAAAACTTGATAAACCTAAACCCACTTGTTTGATGACTGGGGAGTAGAGAGAGTGGGGCCCGGGAAGCAGTGGGGGCCCTCCCGGCCGCTTTGCCCTCTGCATCAGGCTTGACCTGGGGGGCAGATGCTGTGGGTGGACTGGGCGATCCTGCCCGGACCAGCCCCCCTTGCCGAGCGACAGCCCGTGGCATGGGTGAGAGCTTTCCTGATGGAAATAAAAATTTTATTTATATTGGTATATCTATTGCAAATAATTTTATATTCATTCTTGTCACACCAAGTAAACTTCCAAAATGTGTTCCAGAGCTGTCACGGCCTGTTATGCAGTGGCACAAGCTATGTGACGTGTTATTAAGCCGCAAGTCTTGGAACTCGGAACAAATGAAATAGTAACGGCCTTCATAAATTGTAGAAGTTCCAGAGCTTATGCCTGAGACTCAGGGCCAAGTATCGGCAGGCATTTTGCTTCAGAGCAGAGTATATTCATTTTGGAATTCCTCTAGTGATGTGTCAGTTGACGATGCAGAATTTCTGCGGAAAGTCGTATTCAATCAAGCACAGTAAGAGACGCAGTGACGCTCAATTGTTACCAGAGCAGAATGTCCCTGTGTCACCCTGCTGTGGAAAGCTGCAGGCATGTGACCACGCACAAAGCACCTGCAGTGTCCTTCTCAAACCACATGGAAAACATCCTTCCTCCACCTCGCCCTTCGTATCTAGAGTCAAGAGAGAAGAAAATGAAGTGATGGGTGTTGATAGGAACATAGGAGTGTGATGCATGCCGGATGGCCAGACCACGTGCCCACAGGCAGGGAACTGCTCCTTGAGGAGCGAGTGAGCGCCTGTCCCAAGTGGGTTAACCATAGGACCTTTTCTCCATCCATGTTCTTCTGCATTGGAAGTGATGATAGAAATTAGGTCTTATTCGTCTCAATTTAGCCAAACACCAATCAAACACCAATAGATTCATCTTTCTTGTTCCGGTCTCCATTCATTCCTAACTGGCCCCCAGTGTTGTGCCCACATCACTCCATCAAAGCAGTCATTGTTAACAATCACCTGTTAACAGCGACATCTCCCATGAATGTTATTCAATGTCCATTGTATTCAGAGCAGACCTTTCTTTTTTTTTTTAATTTTGTAATGTTTCTTTATTTTTGAGAGAGAGACCCAGATAGAGCGTGAGTGGGGAGGGGCAGAGAGAGAGGGAGACACAGAATCCGAAGCGGGCTCTGGGCTCTGAGCTTCAGAGCAGACCTTTTTATGTGGAGACTCTTCTTCCTGGGATCAGACGATCAGGCCCACCTTCCCACATACTCTTAGAAGCTGCTGTCTCACCATCTCCCTCCCTCCTCCATCAGGCCACTAACTGTCAAAGACCCTCAAAGCTCCTTCTCTGCATTTATAGCCTCTCTCTAGAAAATCTCATCTGTGCCCCTGGCTTTAATTGCCACCTGCAGTCTGATTTTAAATTTATATCTCAGCCCAGGCTTCCCTTCTGTGCCCCAACCCTATATACATCTTACAGGCTCCTGGCCATCTCTTCATGCATGTGCCACGGATGTTCAACATACCCAAATGATGAACTCATGACCTCCTCCAACCTGAGCCGTCTCAACATTGTTGGATAGACCAGAGCTCTAAAATCCATCCCAAACTCCTGGCCACTCTTTATCCACCCACCCGAAGCCTATCCTACACCACGCCCTGAAGATTCAACCTCCTCCACATCTTCAACCCTGATCTTGTCCAAGCTGCCATCAGGGTTGCCTTGTGGATGGCTGTCCTCTCCTGGCTGAGTATCTACATCCACGCTTACACCTGCTAACCCAACAAAGCTATCGCAAAAAATCAAACTGATCGTGTTGCCCCCCACCGACGCAGATCTTTCCCATTTTGAGGGACTTAATGTGATTTCCCATTGTTCTTAGGATGAAAACCACAATTGTCTACTTGGCCATAAGACCCTGCACATCCTCACCCTTCCATAGGAGGTCACCCCCCTTGATTCAGTCTCTTGGCATGAAGAACCCAGCCCCAGGCACAGCTGCTTTGGTGATCACTTGACCACTGGCCGCCTTTACCCACAGGCTTTATTCCTCACAAGGTCTATTTTGTTCTTTCATCTCTGTGCTTTGCATTATGCCTTGCCCAAAATTAGTGTGCAAATAAGACTTATAAATAAACAAATGAGTTCATAATGATTCTAAGTCCTTCATCTATGGACATCCCTAACCTAAGATACCCCGACCCTAAAAAGTAGCACCAGACCCACAGAAGGAACTCAAAAGGCAGCTGGGGTGATATGCCTGTGAAAACCAACCAATCTGCACTGTTCTTTTTTTTTTTTAATGTTTATTTATTTTTGAGACAGAGGGAGACAGAGCACGAGTGGGGGAGGGGCAGAGAGAGAAGGAGACACAGAATCTGAAACAGGCTCCAGGCTCTGAGCCATCAGCACAGAGCCCGATGCAGGGCTCGAACCCACAAACCATGAGATCATGACCTGAGCCAAAGTCGGATGCCCAACCGACTGAGCCACCCAGGTGCCCCTACACTGTTCTTACCTACGTGATCAGGAGTTACTTCTGGCAAGACCATAGCAAGCCACCTCCATCCTGAGGATACGGAGACCCCAGCTTTCAGTCATTCCTCTGCCACTGAGCCTGCATGGTGGCACTTTAGACCGTGACATGTGCCTGTCTTCACAAACGTCATAAGTTACACTCTCTGCCTCCAGACCCCAGAATAGATTTAGATGTCTTCTTATCACCCAGTGCATTCTCCTGCTTTGTTTCTTTTTATTTCCATTTAAGTTCAGCTGGATGGTTTGCCTCATCTCAGGCCTGAAATTGTGCTTTTTAACTGAAATGTGTTTATGAGGAGGACAGAAAAGAGTTTGACTACAGATCTGTGCCTTTAGTCTGAGTATTGATTGGTCAATGCATGTCCACAATTGCTTTCACAGGAGCAGCTGACTCAAAAAACAAGCCACTGCCATTTTCTTGAAAGGGGATGTGGGGTCCAACCATGTGAGTGGATCTGATGGGGTGTGCATGGGCAGGAGAGAAGGCAAGTCCGGAGGGGCCAGGAAATGAATCGTCACAGCAGAGGGAAGCTGTCTGGAAATGCCAACAACCCACCATGCTTCGAGCCTGTGGACACAGAGGTTTTATCACATTTGGGCTCCAGATGGAGAGTTGATGCTCCTTCTGTTCACCGTCATGAACGGCTGGATATTATCACCCACCAGTCAAGCCTCCCTTTGGGGGCAGGTGTTGTAGGGAACCAAGCAGGACTCTGGGCTGTGAGTCTTCTGACATCCATTCTCCTGTCGCTTCTGTTCCACACGGGGAGCATTCTGGGAAGAAAGGGAGAGGCCGGGTGGGAGGTGGAGTGAGGTGGACAGGAAGAGGGATGATGTGACAGGATAAGCCTCAGGGCACGGATCCCACCTGCCCCCACCCTCATGCCAAGGCTTGTGTAGAGCAGAGGCAGTTCAGGGGCGTGGAGACCATTCCTCAAATTGTACTCTCTGGACTTCATTTGTGTTTTCTAGCTAATAAAATGTGAGACAAATACCAAATGGCAGAAGCAAATGCCTGTGCTCTTGGACTCAGCCCCTCCACACAGGCGGCATTCCTAATGAACATGTTAGTGCAACCATATATTAAAGACCTGGCACTCTTTATGAGTGGTAATAGGACATTTTGCCTCTCATCTAAAGACTTTATTTGCCCTGAAAAAAGCAGTTAAGATTGTTCTGATTTCTCTGCATGGCCCCCTGGATGTCTGAGCATGGTTAGAGCCCAGCGGTAGGGCGTGCTGAACCAATTAGGGGTGTTTACCACCTGATGACAAGAAAACAGCCCCAGGATCAAGAAGACGTCCTTAGAGAGGCTCATCAGCTCTCCTTCAAAGGGAAAAGGGATGTGAAGTCGTTATGGCTAAAGATATAAGAATCTTCAAATGCCATCCTAATATGATATTTTGACAGATATTTGTTTCCACGAAAAGTAATGAATTTCACAAGGGAAACAGATTGGGAAATGATTAAATGGACACAGTGCTTTAACGTGTGGCTCCTGGACCGCGTTCCCTGAATAATGATGCTCTCTGCTGTGCGGTTCAGGCAGAGGCGCCACCCAGACCGTCCAGGCCAATCTTGGTGGGCATGTATGTGCTCCCTGCCTGCGGCCCCTGGGACCGCGTAGGGTAAGGAGGGGCTTCTGTAACACCTGGAACGGAACCAAGAAAAGAGTGCTCAGGATTTCCCAGAGATGGGAAGTTTCCAGTTTCTTCTTCATTGAACTGTAATTACCATATTGATCCATGATGTTATCAGAGTCCTCAGCAATCCATTACCCTTTATCTGGCACTTTTTCAAGTTTTCAGCGTTTTCATATATTATGCTTTTTTAAGTGATAAAAGCAGAGACAGAACTCTGCTTTGGACTAGACGTTTCTCTTGGTTCAAAGAGGACATATCTATAGGGTCTGTTCACTTGGGACTCTGAGCATGAGGCTTTCCACCCCATTTTGGTTTGTTGAAGTTTTCTCTAAAGGCTACATTTCACCCCTTTGAAAACAAAAATCCCAACAGCCCATTTCGGATCGGTCCCTGTCCCTCATCTTGTCAGAGCAGCAGCACATCACTGAGTGACGCCTCACCGACGTGGCCACTCCTGTGTCACCGGGGCTCCAGATGTTCTGTCCCCTTTACGCACGGCTGATAAGAGGTGAGTTCATAAGCCACGTGATGGCTGTTGGACTGACCGTGTGGCCCCTACCATGCGGATTCTGTTAGGGTCCGGCAATGACTGGATCATAAATTCTGCCCAGTGAGAAAAATGGGGCCACACGGTGCACAACGGGCTGCCTCGGGGATGGCAGATCCCATACGGGGAGATGTGGGGAGTTTGGGTTTGTGTTACTATAGACAAGGTCTTGGTATTAAGACAATGTGTAATATATTTCTTTCTGAGTTTAAATTGAGAATCTGCACTCGTGTACTTAATTGAAGTAACAATTTAAAATCAACTTTTCTCGGGCACTGGTGTAGCTCGGTTGGTTAAGCGTCTGACTTCAGCTCAGGTCATGATCTCGCAGTTCATGGGTTCGAGCCCCACGTTGGGCTCTGTGCTGTCAGTGAGGAGCCTGCTTCAGATCCTCTGTCCCTGCTCTGCTCCTCTCCCCTTCTCAAAAATAAACACACACACATACATACATAAACAAGCAAACTTTTTCACATTTGTAGAATGCCGTTAATACTCTGCCCTGAGTTTTATGAATTAACCTTCACTGTCATTAGAAATATGTTTGAGAAAGAACATTCACTCAGTCAGGCCCTTGCGCCCTGGGGTTTGAAGGCAGACTGCCTCCTGTCTGACACCCCAGGAGGAGCTTTCCAGTTTTCAGCACTTACTGATACACCCCGCTAAGGGTCTCCAGGAGATATCCTCAAAATCGAGAACTCAGAATCAATGAACTGTCAAGAGAGATAGCTTTCATCTTTAAAAAAAAATTTTTTTTAACATTTATTCATTTTTGAGAGACAGAGAGAGACAGAGCATGAGCGGGGAAGGGGCAGAGAGACAAGGAGACATAGAATCTATAGCAGGCTCCAGGCTTCGAGCTGTCAGCACAGAGCCGGACGCGGGGCTCGAACCCACGAACTGTGAGAACATGACCTGAGCCAAAGTCGGATGCTCAACCGACTGAGCCACCCAGGCACCCCTAGCTTTCACCTTTTAAAAGATCCAACTTTTTCGAGGTGCCTGGGTGGCTCAGCAGATTAAGCATACAACTATTTCGGCTCAGCTTATGATGTCACAGTTTGTGAGTTCGAGCCCATCAGGCTCTGCACTGAGGACAGAGCCTGTTTGGGATTCTCTCTCTCCCTCTCTCTCTGCTCTGCTCAGTCTTGCATGTTCTCTCTTTCTCAAAATAAATAAGTGAACTTAATAAAATAAAAGATCCAACTCTTTAAAAATGTTTTAAAACTGAGATGCAGGTGGTTTATACACACATAAATAGGTCTGCAATTTATGCTAAGCAAGCTGGAGAAAATGTAAGCCATAAATCTGGAACGTTTGGCCTTCTGTAAACAAAATACACAGTAATGGATACGATCATGAAATGAGACCCAGCTACTTCCTGTCCTTTGCAGAGTGTGGCTGTAACCCTGCCGCCAGTGGCCCACTTTACAACATACCAAAAACACCTGGTGGCGGGGGGGCGGGGGGCGGGGGGAGGAAGACGAGTTTGTTTTAAAGTTGAGTCAGGGGGCGCCTGGGTGGCGCAGTCGGTTAAGCGTCTGACTTCAGCCAGGTCACGATCTCACGGTCCGTGAGTTCGAGCCCCGCGTCGGGCTCTGGGCTGATGGCTCGGAGCCTGGAGCCTGTTTCCGATTCTGTGTCTCCCTCTCTCTCTGCCCCTCCCCCGTTCATGCTCTGTCTCTCTCTGTCCCAAAAAAAAAAAAAAAAAAAAAAAAAAAGTTGAGTCAGTTGTCAGAACCTGTCATCCAGGCCTAACAGCCAGCAAGTGGTGGCCAGAGGCAGCAGCAGGGGTCCGGGGCCCGGGCATTCTTTTCAGCATTCACAAGCCAGGTCCAAGGCTCAGTCTGCACGTTTGCACTCATCCAGTGGTTACAGGGTTTGTGAGTCTTTAAATATTGTATTAATCACGATTCGGTGGCTTCGCAATTTTCCTTGGACTGTGGGATGAGACGGATGAAACAGGGAGATGAAACACAGAATTCGACAGGCACAGTGGGCCCAGGAGGCCGTGGGTTTTCATTCTTCCACCGACCGAGCCCACGGATTGCGCAGAAGCAACGTGCCGAGGTCACAGGGATCCTGTGTCATTGATCCTCCCACGCTCTGCCGCGTTCCCGCGAGAAGGCATGGCGCATTCTGGTATCTCATAATGCTCTACAGCTGGCATCTGGACCGTCTGGGCTGAGTGCTCGTCCCTGAAGATCCTTCTGTCCCTTCATCGGTACACAGTGGACAGTCTCCATCTCAAGCAGCCTATCGTTTCAAGCAGCCTATCGTTTCTTCACCCAGAAATTCTCACCACGCACCAAATATGCGCCAGACGTGATACTGGACATTCCTTGACTCCAGCCTGAGGTCCAGCAACGACTGAAGGGACACGTTTTGCCTGTCCCCTTAACAAAGGGCAATGGATGCTGGCACCCACGATCAGGGAAGAGGTGAGGAAATAGGGAAGGTCGGAGGAGGAATAACAATTGAACAAAATATTTCTGGTGGGCAAGTTGTGGGGGGAAACATCAAAAAATGTGTCCTGGGGCGCCTAGGTGGCTAGTCGGTTAAACGTCCAACTCTTGATTGCGGCTCAGGTCATGATCTCGTGGTTTGTGGGTTCGAGTTGAGCCCCGAGTCGGGCTCTGTGCTGACAGCGTGGAGGCTGCTTGGGATTCTGTCCCTGTCCTCCTCTCTCTGCCCCTCCCCCGCTGGCTCACATGCGCACTCTCTCTCTCTCTCTCTCTCAAAATAAATAAACTTAAAAAAAATGTCTGGGTCCTTTGGGTTAGCAATCCCACTTGCAAAAATTTATAACAAGTAAATAATTAGAAATGCATTTGATAAATTATATTTAAGGAACTTCAAAACAGTGCATTTTGTATTAATGAAAAACAGAAAATATCTAAATGTCAAGCAATTAGAGATTGCTTAGGTAAATTATGGTATGTCCACACAATAGAATTCTTTAAAGAATTCACTCGAATCATATCATATGAGAATACTACTTGATACAGGAAAAATCTCAATGCACTGAATCTAGAAACCAGTTTTGGGGGGAATTTATATCTTTATGATATTGTGTTTCCCTCCATGCACTTGTTATAATCTCTCCATTTGCTTAAGTCTTCTTTAACGACTTTTTAAATAAATTTCCACTTTTTGTTATACATCTCCTTTAGATTTATCCCTTGATATTTATTTTTTTAAGTTTATTTATTGTTGAGACAGAGAGAGAGAGAGAGAGGAGACCACGTGCTTGCACATATAAGCAAGGGAAAAGCTGAAAGGGAGGGAGACACAGAATCTGAAGCAGCTCCAGGATCAGCACAGAGCCCGAAGCCGGGCTTGAACTTGAGAACTGCAAGATCATGACTTGAGCAGAAGTCAGACGCTTAACCGACTGAGCCACCCAGGCGCCCCTATTCCTTGATACTTATTCAGATATATTTCTGGAATGTTTTTTGCTGATATTAAAAATGCGATTTAATTTAGCATATTGATAAAATAGTGGCTTTCTCTTAGTTACTGTTTTCCTGGTATATCTTCTGTCCAATCTAAAAAGCAGACATAGTATCACACACAATCTTCCTATTAAAAATATAATAAAAGTATAGCCACAGATATAGGCTAAAAAGTCTTACCTCAAGGTTAGCAACATATACACCTGGGTAGTACCGACATAGGCAATTCTATTATTTACTTATTTTAGTCCTTGTGATTTTTTTTCATTTTCTCAGACTTCAATTCTGAATACATATTTTTCAACTTGAACAAACACAGAGGCATTCTTATTCAAAAGTGTATAATGTGTCTTCTCAGTTAACCACCTCCGAGCACCCCTCGCCCTTCTATAAACTAGTAAAGCACATACACATGCTTTATTTTGTAGATTCCAAACCCAGGTTGCATTTGCACACTAGAGGATCTATTCTAGACGTTAGGAAGTGTCTACTCTTCCTCTGGGACTCCTCAGCTTCAGCCTGATGGACACTGCTTCACTCGGCCCCTCCCCCTGCACCCCCTCAAGGCCACCTCTGTGGCCGGGGTCCCATCCATCCCTGGGAAATGAGTCGGAGCCCCAGCAACCACAGCAGCTGTCTGTGGACCACTTAGAAGGGACGGTGCACCCTGCAAAGTCAAGCAGGAACGGTGCACCCTTCATGGTCAAGCCGGAAGTTCAGACCCAGATGCAACCTGTCCTTCGACAGCAACGCATCTGCTCTTTTGTGTGAGAAAGAACAGTTGATGCCAGTGTGGGCTTCTGTCAAGAGGCAGGGATGTGACAGAAGGACCGGAGGAGGTTCGCACGTCAGGACCTTCAAAGACACTCACAGCATCGTCCCCCAGACACAGCAAATGCTTGAGATAATCAGGGGAGGTGGAGGTCCTAGGCAAGCCCCCCAATCTCCCCATCAGAAAACCATGTCAGAGTTGTGTTCTTAGAACAGGAGGCACCAATGAGCCCACCTCAGAGGCCTAGGCTTTCCTTCTGATCCGTTGGCTTCGCTCCCTAGTCTGTGGTCCTCTGGGGAGCGGCCGTCTCTGGAGAGAGGGTATCTTAGTCAGTGGGGGTCACCATAACAAAATGCCACAGACAGGGGGGCTTGAGCAACGGGCATTTATTCTCATAGTTCTGGAGACTGAGAAGATCAAGATCAACGTGCCAGCAGGTTCTGTTCTTGGTGAGGGCCCTCTTCCTCCCTTACAGGTAGAACCTGCTCACTGTGTCCTCCCGTGGCAAAGAGAGCAAGCTTTGGTGTCTCCCTTCGTCCAAAGGCACTAATCCCATCATGGGGCCCTACCCTCATGACCTCATCTGCCCCTAATCCCCTCCCAAAGGCCCCACCTCCTAATTCCGTCATGCTGGGGTTAGGGCTTCTTGTATGATTAGGGAAGGAAGCATAAACATTCAGTCCATAACTGGGAGGTGACCGTCCCCTGGCTCACACATAACCACCGAGGACTGGTGAGTGATGATTCCCTCTTTCCTCCAGGACCCTCTGAAATATCGGAACAAGGTCCAGATAAAGAGCTCCAAGCTCACACGTCACCCCTCAAAACAAGCATGAATGTCCAACTTAAGTTCTTGCCTCAAATGACACCCAGCACTGTGGGCTCATAGTCCTTCGGCCATTAGATAAGGAGGCTAAGGGTCAACCTCAAATTCCTCAAGACATACGTTAATAACGTAAAAATGGTGTTGGTACTCTCTTAACATGTACATTGCCTTTCATTATGAAACTCTGAAAACTAAATCTCTCTCCTTGTGTCTATTAAAGCCTGAGGACGTTGATCTCTAAAGTTGTTCCTTCTCCTCCTTGGTCTGGTCAGAGGGTCCTGTCTTGCACAGAGCCGTCTGCTTCCTGCCAGCAGGCGCTGTGGTGCTGACTTCCGGGGGACATGAGAAGCCCCCTCGCTCCCTCCCCCGCTGAATTCTTCTTCCCCACGAGTTCTGGAGACGAAGATCCCATCCCACGGTCTGAGACAGCTCCCTGCAGCACCTCTGGATCTAGAACCTGAAGCACGACAGAAGTCGAGAGCATGCTGGCCGCAGACACTCAGCGTGAGCTAGAGGAAGGAAGGCACACAGACGACACGGAAAACATGGGAGGAAAAGGCTTTTGACTTGTCTGAATGCCAGCCAGTTGGCACTTGTTGTCTGGAGGTCACAACCTGTGAACTTCAACTCTGCCGGGAGAAATCATCCATCAGGAGTTTAATCGAGTTGTCATGTGCTCTCCTCTCATAGAAGCCCATGGCCTTTTGAAGCCCGTAGTATGTTTCTGGGATTTCTGACCTCTGTCAGAGGCTTCTCCCCGACAAAATTGCCTTTTCTCCGAGTTCGGTTCTCTAGGGCTTCGGTTGACCTTCGCCACATTCAAGGTCGCTGAGGTCTGCGTCATCAGCAGCTGCCGTACAAGCCCTTGCACCTGACTCCTCCCCCCACCCGGGTCCAGCACAAATCCCAGCCAGCCTCACCCAGCAACCGGCTGCCGGGGAAAAGCAGCCGCCCACCTGGGGACACCAGACACCATGCATCACAGCCACACCATAAGCACCACCCCCGAGCATGCGTCCTCGCTCCCTAAAAGCTACACCTGTGGAAGCATCCCACTGGCACCATGTTGGGCACCAAGATGGCAGAGGTTCAGCGTGGATTTGCTGTCTGAGTCCCGCGCTCCTTCCTTATTCCCCACAGGGTCCAACCAATAAAACATAAACAGGCAAACTGAGAAAACATAGAGGGCAAGGCGTCAGGCAGAGGAGACAGAGACTGCCCCAAACCAAGGGAGGCAGAGATACCCGAGGGATGGGGGTAGAGACAAGAGGAAAGTCTGCCTGGGAGAAGCCGCGTTCGACTCTCCCACCGTCACAAAGAGCATGGCGGGGGGCTCCCTTTCCCATTCTGACAGCGCCCTTCCCATGGTGCGGAAAGCCAGTGCTGGCCTACACAAGTGCTCCCGCAATCCCGCCTGCCCCATGGAGAGACCCCTGCTGGGACGGCATGGCAGACGCAGGCCAGGTGGCTGTGGCCGTCCTTCTGCATGAATTCCTCGGATGTCCCAGTACTGACCGCAGGGGACTGTTGCCAGACTTACATATTCTTCATCGCTTTTTGAAAGTATGCCTCGAATCACAGCTCATGTTATTTTTGGGATACTCCTGTTTTTATAAGCAGAACAGTAATTATATCCATGCCCTTTGTAGCTTCAGTAATCTAATTTCAAGATTTTTCTCCTGAAATGACGGATTTTACCCTACTGATAGAACAAAGTATGTCTATCAATCTTCTATTATTGAATTAACCTTTTCTTTTTAAAATAAGCCTTTGGTTGTGGTCGACTATCGCTTAAATATATAATTTTCCTTTCCCTCTGGACTCTGAAAGAGCCCCTAAACTTCCCCTCCTTGTGCCGGTTCAGCACTCGGCCAGGGAATTTCTCTACCTCTCAGCTTTACACGCTGCTTTTCTTTCTGCTGCCGCACGTTACGTTCTGCTGCGGTGTCTCCTGACCTCCGGGCCCCCCTGCTCCTGTGTTGCCTTTCTCTCTCCTCCCTGTCTCATCCGGCTCTGACCCCTCACGTCTCTCCAGCCTGAGCATTTCCAGCACAGAGTTTAAGAGGAATGCTTTCCTCCATGGCTTGGGCTCCGCTCCTTCCCTGGTAGTTCAGCAACGTCAGAGTCCCCGTGTGGCTGTGGCTGTTTGTCCTTCTGGTGCACAGATCCCTGGAGACTCAACATCTGCCAGAGACTGAGAGTCTGGGGTGGCTTAGCCCCCAGGACCAGCGCCTCGGGCCCAGGCAACCCTTCTGCTGGGTAAGAGCACAGTCACCCACCTCACACGGTCGGGCCGTCAGGTACTTTTGTGGAGCCTGACATCTCCTCTTTAGTTTCTAACACTGGCGTCGTTTCTCTCTTTTCTCCTATGCCCGGGACTATTTACAAATAACTCAGGATAGTCGAAGTCGTCTTGTAACAACCCCAGTCTCAATGGCCGATGTCGATGAAGGCCTGTTTCTTCCTCCTGACACATGTTCACTGACAGTCAGACATGGTGGGGCGGGGGGAGCGGCACAGGGGGGAAGGAGGGTTTTCTCAGCCTGGTCCTCAATCCAGGGGGGAACGGTGGAATAGAGACTCAATCTCGGAGGGGACAGAGCCCTGCAGGGTCTCACCCTGGCCATCAAACACGCCATGCCAGCAATGGCGCTCAGGACTTCTGGTTAGAATCCCTGGCCTGGACTCCAGTCTTACCTCGAACCAGCAGGAGCAGGAGGGGGAGATCGGAAGAGCAGCACACAGACTTCCGAAATGTCAAAGGTAAGCGCGAGGCAGAGTCAGACGTGGCTGGTCCCTTGCCATGTTGCCCTGGAGCCCTGACACTTTCTGAATCCGGAGCTCGTCCCAGAAGCACAGCTTTGTTGCTCTGGGACTCCGCGGCTCTTTGCCTACTTCTCGCTCCGGCCCTTGGCAACACAAATCGTCCACACATCCGGAGTCCCTGCTGTGCTCTCTCCCTGGCTGCCCCTCCAGGCACAGGGGTGTGCCAGCCCATCCCCATCGGCCAGTGGTTGAGGGGCTCCGGTCCCCTTCCCGCCTGCACTCTCCACCAGGGGCTGGCACCACCTCTGCACCCGCCACGTGTGCATATCCAGCCCCGAACCCGTGTCTGAGCTCAGACCCACATCTGCAGCCACTTCCTCTAGAGCCGGACGCGGTGAGCTGCGGGCCTCACATGTCCCCAGAGCCCTTTCCATCATTCCTCCGGCACCCCAGGCCCCACCCTGGAAGTCCGCATGTCTCCCTTCCCTGTCTCCCCCTGCAACACATCCTCTCCCACGTAGCTCCCGAACCGCCTGCTTCCTCACGTTCCATTGCCACCCCCACTCCCCGACCCCGACAAGCCACTGACATGCTTCTCCTGAACACAGCTATGACAGCTGCCACATTAGTCACCAGCAGCCAACCCAGTCCATGCTCCACACAGCGGCCAGGGAAACCCCTTAAAATGCCAATCTTGATATATTCCCACCCACCTGGAGACCCCATGACCTCCAATTACCCTTGGACCAAAGTCTGGCATCTCCATAGGGCCTCCCGGCTCAGCTCCCCACCCCACCTCCCTATCCACCTCCTCCTGTCCTCTGCCCTCCAGCCCTGGTGCTGTCCCTCCTGGACAGGACACAACCTGCCCTCCAGCCCTGGTGCTGTCCCTCCTGGACAGGACACAGAGCCCTGTGCTTGACTCCATGCTTTCCTGTCACCATCTCTAAATTCCTAATAAGTTTTGAACAGGGGCCCTGCCTTTGTATTTTGCACTGAACCCCACAAGTTATGTAGCTGTCCCTATTCCTGGAGAGGTCTCCTTACCACTCAGGACTCTGCCCAAGCCAGTCTGTCTGGAATGTCCTTGCCTGGTTCCCCTCCTATCCAGTGTTCAAGTCCCAAAATAAACACTTCTTCCCCAAGAAACCCTCACAATCCTGTGGCCTTCCAGAGCATTCTCTGTAACCCTCATCACTGCAGCCCTGGTCAAGCTCTATCTTTCCTCCTCACCCAGGCCCCAAGGGCTTCCAAGGACTTTCACTTTTCACGAACACAGTGTGGTCGGGGGGCACAAGTGCGGGTCAGGGATTGACTCAGGAGACAGCTGGCCTGAACTTGAATCCTGCCTCATCTACTTCCTGGCTGTGTGGCTCTGGGCGATTCCTTAACTTCTCTGTGCTTTAGTTTTCTGAAGAGCTACTAACAGCACCCAGTTAAATTTCCATTTTAGATAAATAACAAACTTTTCAGTACAAGTTCCACTCTGTATATGTCCCATTAAATATTTGGGACAATAATTGAGATCCATTGTTATTGATATGAAATTCAAATCGTAAAGGGTTATTGCAAAGATTGGACACGTCCAGCACATTGGGCACCGAGCTCTGCCCCCTGAGTGCTTCACGTGGGCCACCACCACCCTCATGGGGAGGAGCACTTGGGAGGAGCTAGAAATTCACTCTCAGCACAGAGTAGTTACTGGATAGATGTATAAGAACTTCTGGGACAATTAGGGGTGCCTGCGTGGCTCAGCCGGTTGGGTGCCCGACTTCCACTCAGGTCCTGATCTCACAGTTCATGAATTCGAGCCCTATGTCACGCTCTGTGCTGACAGCTCAGAGCCTGGAACCTGCTTCGGATTCTGTGTCTCCCTCTCTCTCTGCCCCTTCCCCACTTGCTCTCTTTCTCTCTCTCTCAAATATAAATAAACATTAAAATTTTCTTTAAAAAAATAAAAAAAAAAAAACAGAAAAGAACTTCTGGGACAATTAAATGATAGAAAATACGTAAAACACTTAGCGTAGCCCCCTTTAACACAGTGAATGTTAGATAAATATTCGCTATTATTATTTTATTGTTCAAATAAGGTGTCACGGTAAAGAAGCATTTTTGGGAAAGCTGTGTTATGATGGGGTCTCCCTGCCAGGTGCATGAGGGTTTACTGGAGCCCATTTTCTGCACATTTGCTTCCAGGGGATGTGGAATGCACTTTTCTTCCTTTTTTTTTTAAATATGAAATTTATTGTCAAATTGGTTTCCATACAACACCCAGTGCTCATCCCAAAAGGGGAATGCACTTTTCAACCTCATCATTGGAAGCACGTCTGCGACGAGACCACCACCCTGGATGTGCACACTCAGATGCCCTCTCCGTGCACAGACTCGAGCCTGGGGCCTCCCAACAACTACTCAGAGCCCTGGCCAGCACCTCAGAACCCAGCGTCGCTCCACTAGAAGGCCCATCTCGTGAATTCCAGGAGGTTCCTCATGGGCTTGTGAGCCCCTTCCTCCTTCCTCCCTGACCCAAATGCCCACCCCAGTCTATCCTTGACAGACATGGTCAATAAAAAAGTGGGGTGCCTAGTTAGTTTTGAACTTGAGATAAGTAACCTTTTTTTTTTTAGTATTAGTCTCGGGGACACATATCCCAAAATACTGACGTTGTTTATCTGAAAATAGAAGCGGGCACCCTGCGTTCTATCTGGCAACCCTACACCAGTCCTATCCTCCTAGCTCTCCAGATCCCCATCTGCCTCCCGCTGACTCCCATCCTGGGGGGTTGGATTTTGCTCACCTGAGCCCCCACCCCCACCCCCACCCCCTGAGGACAGCAGGAAACACTGACGTCTCTCCTTGCTTCCCGCGGGCCTCTTATTTGCCGACCCTGCTCCCCTCATATCAGGCAAGTCCCTCTGCTACCAGAGCTGCCCTGGGGAAGTGACACGGGGTCTGGGTTCAGAGGGTGGGATGGCAGAGGAAGCCTGGGAGCTTGGCGGCCGCAGAACCGCTTCGCGTGCTTTGCTGGTCTCGGGCATCATCTATTTCCTGTTCAGCAAAGCACTTCCCAAATGGAAACATTCACCTGTTTCATCGTCCAGAGCACCATCCGCTCTCTAAGAAAGGTTCCTTCTCGGAGCCGTGGGCCCGGCCACCCTCTGTGTCACAGCCCTCCGGGCACCAGAGGCGACCAGTCACCCCGAAAGATTCATCGCAGCTCCATTCCCGTCTGTCAATTCTCCTTCCTTTTCGCAGCGATAAGGGAACCTCCCGGACCTTTCCCTCACTGCACAGACGTTTCCTTCCTCCCCTCGGTTTTCATTCAGCCCAGATGGTCTCATCAACATTGCATGATTGTAACAGACCCACCATCCCGGATTCTGGGAAGTCACCACACTCCCTTCACTAATTTTGTGTAATGGGGGAATTTTTCTCAATACCAAGCAAAAAGGGACAGCTTTATTTCCAATAATAATGCCATTTCAGAATTTTTTAAAGCATCCTTTTTCCTTGCGAATCTTTGACATTGGAGTTGCAAATTAACTTAACATTTTCTTAAATTGGAGATTCTCGGTGAATAACTACATCTGAATCCCAATCAAATTTTTCATGTCAACAAAGTGGTTCACATCAAAGTGGAAAAGGGCTTTTAGCTCCTCATAATGAATCTTGCTTGCTGCCTCCAAGTGCAATCAGTGCGAGGCTACAGATAATTTAATTACCACGATTGGTGCCATCTGCTTTAACGCGCGTTTCCAGGCAAAGCAGCAACGGAGACAGAACCTGAGACCAGAAAAGACGGAAGGGACCTGGGCCCAGGGGGATGGTGTGGGGACAGGAACGGGGACGGGGTCAGGGACAGAACCGTGAACAGGTACGGTTTCTTTTCTTTTTTTTATTAAGTTCCAAAGTAATTGACACCGTTCTATTTTAATAAAACCGATTTCCTAACAGAAAAAGTCCTGGTGTGATGATTAACTCTTCCTCGTGGTAGAGGATGCAGATTCCTGCCATTTTCCTGATGCAGATTCTCTTCTGTCCTTAACACACTTGGGAAGGTGATGAAGGTTCTGCTCTAGAACGTTGGGCAGAAGAGGAAGAGAAGCGGCGGGCAGCCTTGCTTCTGATCTAGAATCAGGAATGTCCCGCGTGTAGTTTAGAAGCGCTTTGCTCTCACTATCACAATCCATAGCCTGTGACACGTGCACTTAGGGTCCACACCACAGCCTTTCCTTCGACGGAAGACGTGAGAAAGACCTCACTGCTGGAGGACATCTTTGGCTGTATTTTCATCCAAATAACTGCAAAAGTTAAACCACAGGACTCATCAGAGTCAGCTAAATATTTTATCTGTTGAATAAGTTCTAAGCCCTGTCTTTGGCCTGGTCCGGCCTATAGGACGACCTGAGCAAAAGCAGAATCTGTGACTGTCGCCCGCGGCCAGTCTGGTGCGAGAGACTTTGCCTGTAAACGGTTGATCCCGATCCAAGACGACACGGCTGCTTCCGGTGGGGTATTCCTGGCTTTGTTCGTGTGGGGGTTTCATAGTTATGCACTTCCACAGCAACCCTGCTGGGTCATCCCCCAAGGTGTTCCACAGAAATAAATGTCCTGCCCGTGCCTGGTCAGGCACAAGTCCAGTGGCTCTGAATTGAAGGACACTGTTCTCGCCCCCAAGGAAACCATGAAGCCTATCTGTGCCTACAGCCTCAGCTGTGGCCCGGGACCACCCGCCCCCGCACCTGAAACAGCAATGGCAAATCAACACCCGCAGATGCTTGAACTCCGCCGGGATTCTAGGGTCAGAGGAGATACTGTGTCCACTTCTTCAGATGCAGTGAATAACACAATTCGCTGAGTCCCAGCCTTTCCAGAGCATTAACTGCACAAGCTCGAGCAGAGCTGCTGCATGTACGTGACCTCATCGGACCCTCACGGTACTCTGAGTGTCCACAGTATAACCCCTGCATCCGAGGAGGTCTTACATAACCTACTCCAGGTCAGAAACCTAGGCAAGGGGGAAACTAGGTTCATATTCAGAATTCTCTGACCCCAAAGTCCCACGCTCTTAAGAGGCACCTGCTTTGTTATTCCGAAGATGGATACAGATGGTTATTTGTGAAGAACTAAAGCCCGTTACCGTGTGGAAAAATACAAATTCTTGGCTCACAAAGGAAGTCCTCTGGCAGAAAATCACATCATTCCTTTGTAAAGCAGTTCCTGTGTGATTGGTGGTGCATCCAGGGATCCTCGACACGAGGCATCGGCCGGCACGCCCAAGAAGCCAGGTGGTGTTTAAGATGCTGTGAGGGGCAGGGGGCATAGAGCATCTGGTACCTGACCTAACGGGACAAAGGCTTTGCATTGCCAAGGAAAGTGATAAAGAAGCTTCCGATGGGGTTTGCTACAAACCCTTACAAGCCCCTGAAGGAGGAAGTCCAAGGTGGTGGGGTCGTGCTTCAAACTATCCAATGCCCTGTGTCTACCAATCACCACCTTGGGGCAGGTATATGCAAAGTAGGGGGTGCCAGTCATGAGTCTTCCTTCACAATCAGTCTGCGTTTTGATTAGTTATACAAGAACCTGCAAATAACTCAACTACTGAGGATGCTGTCCTCATGGAAACACAATAAATAATTTTTAATTGAATCGAGTTCAGCTAAAGACCCTTGTCTGTGTTTCAGCCCCTACAGCAAAAGGTAAAGGCAAGGCAGAAGGACCAGTCCCAAATCCCCAGGCAGCCGGCGGGGCGATGTGGAGAGACACACGCACGTCAGCATGCCACACAGGTCACCTGCCGAATCAGCTTTGGGTCCGCATCCCCGGTTTACCTGGGCCATCCCCGTCTGGACTCTGCCAAGACCTTGCATGGCACAAATGTCCTGGGAGCAGTGCAACAGAGCCCAAGTCAGGTGGCTCCAAAGGCAGCCAGGGTGATAGGAGGACCTTGGTTCTCATGGCATCAGTCCCGGTGCTATGACTCCACGGGAAGTCACTAGAATCACTTCCCTTCATGGGCACCTGTGCTGGGCTTTAGATTCTTGCATGAGTTCTGGGGCGCCTGGGTGGCTCAGTCGGTTAAGCGGCTGACTTCAGCTCAGGTCACGATCTCGCGGTCCGTGAGTTCGAGCCCCGCGTCGGGCTCTGTGCTGACAGCTCAGATTCAGATTCTGTGTCTCCCTCTCTCTCTGCCCCTCCCCTGTTCATGCTCTGTCTCTCTCTGTCTCAAAAATAAATAAACGTTAAAAAAAAAAATTTAGATTCTTGCATGAGTTCAGCAGATCTGCAGGGCGAAGGCCTCAATTCCCTTCCTTCGCCTCCCGCAACAACCCAGTGGATACCTTCCCATATTGGCATTGGGGACCTGCAGAGACCGCCCCTCCCCCAGTGCTCACAGCTGGGAGCTGAGTGGGCAGGAGAACGTGAATGTGGGTGACGCAGATGCTCAGAGTTGGTGCTCTAGGCTTCCTGCTAAATTTCCGCACTGTGACGGTTCATCTCCTATGTCAATGTGCCTGGATGGCAGTGCCCAGGTACTTGAAAACATTTCCATGGGTATGTCTTTGAGGGTGTTTTCAAATGAGATTAACATTTCAGTCGGTGGATTCTGAGTAAAGGAGAAGAATGTCCTCCATCAGGTAGGTGGGTCTCATCCAATCACATGGAGGTCTGAACAGAACAAAGGACTGACCTTCCCGGAGCAAGAAGGTCCTCTGCAGCAGACCATCTCTGGACTTGATCTTCGCTGGGTCCCCAACCCGCAGATTTTGGACTTGCCAGCTTCTATAGCCACGTGAGCCAATTCCTTAAAATATGTACAAATAAATAAATATTTAAAAAATACATATATATTTTAATTTTTATTTATTTTTGAGAGAGAGAGAGAGAGAGAGGGACAGAGTGCGAGCAGGGGATGGGCAGAGAGAGAGGAAGACACAGGATCCAAAGCAGGCACCAGGCTCTGAGCTGTCAGCACAGAGCCCGATGTGGGGCTCAAACTCATGAACTGTGAGATCATGACCTGAGCTGAAGTCAGATACTTAACTGAGCCACCCAGGCGCCATTGAGATATATATTTTACATTATATGTTAATCATATGTTATACATTAACACATTCTATGTGCTATATGTATTATATGTCATTATATCGTATATTATGTATTGGAGAGAGAGAGAAATATACATATACATGTATGTATCAGATCCCACTGGTTCTGCGTCCTTGGAGACCCCTGACTGACATACTCACGAAGTCCACACATCTGGGGAAAGGAGCAGCTGGGCTGGTGAAGGGAAGGTCTCCCAGTCTGTGCTCCCCAGGAAGGGATTCCTGTTACACAACTGGAATGGGGGGGGGGGGGCTACTGTTCCATGCCCTCGGGCACAGGAAGGGAGAGAAATGCAATGGTGTCCTAACTTAGAACCGTTTCTCCCCTGGAGCACCTTGGGCGGGGCTTCTGGGGAACGAGCTATGACCTCATCATCCCCTGGAGCGCCTTGGGGGTGGGGCTTCTGGGGAATGGGCTATGACCTCACACCCCGGAGCAGGAGGCAAGCCTCCTCAGGGAAATGAAAGAACCCCGGGGACGGCCAGCTCCCAGGGGGGAAGTGTCCTGGGCACCCCAGCACCGCCACGCAGCCTCACCCTCCCAGCTGAGCACTGGTGCCCAGCCCAGCCTCAAGAATGAGCAATTTCTCTAGCAAACATCTGCACAACCAACACCTACCCATCCTCTTCTAGTCCAAACACACCTTGCCACAGCATCTCTAAGTCATGGGAGCGTGTGAAACAGTGCCCAGCCCCAAGGATGAGTCCCAGCCTCCTCTATGTATCCCTCCCATTCCTCACACCCGGGCGAGGTCCTGATCAGCACAGCCAGGTATGTCCCCCCCGGGGTCCCACCCCCAGTCACCCCCAACACCTGTTCTCCAGGTCTCTCGGCTGTGCGTTCACAGGGCTCAGCGATCTGACTCGGCCACATCTGTAACTGCGGACCCCACACCGTGCCAGACGCCCCAGAAGTACTCAGTGAACGTTTGCCAGTGGAATGGGCTCCCCTTTGTGGAGTACTGTCTACAAAGTGCTTCACCTGCATTCGCCCATTGAAGGGAACTAACAGCACACCTGTCCCACCAGGTGAAGGGCTCTCACTCGGGCTGTTTGTGAAGTCACCTACAGTTTCACAGGCTCCAAGGCCCAGGCACAAGGCACATGGACATGGTCTGCTTCCCACTCGGTGCCTGCCCGGGCCACTCCCCCCAGAGGCACCGGGAGACCCAGACCAGCAGAACCCCTCCGTGCCCCCGCAGGGCCCCCATGACAGGCGCTGACTTTGACATTTCTGGGCTCGTGCCTTAGGATCCCACCTGCAATTCCCACTAAACGTGGAGACCATCGTTTTCTTGTTGCTGGAATTCTCTGTACCCTTGTCTTGCACTTGGCACATGTTCTGTAAAACTATCTGTTCTCTGTACTGCCCAACCGAGGGGCTGAACTTTCTAAATGGTGAGGGGTCTGGGAGAAAATTCAGAGTGAAACTATATTGAAACTGAAGGGAAAGAACTGAATTGCACGGGGCTGAAAAGCGGTGTGTGGTTGCTGCTTGGAGGCCGTGGCAGCTGAGGCGGATGCCCGCTGGGTTCGGAGCCGCCATCGACAGGCATCTCCCCCCTGCAGCCCCCCCCTCCCCGCACGGCTGCACGCTCTCAGATGGCTCGGCGACTCCGATGTCCTCGTCCACCCCGAGGAGGGTCCTCGTTCCTGAGTAAATGTAAAGGAATCTTCAGGAAGGGCTTCTGGGTCAACCGAGGGTGGCCGTTTAGACACTTCATGGGGTCTCTACACTTCTGCTCAGCCTCGAAAGAACTGAACTCCTGCGGAGACTGCCTCGTTTATTTACGTATTGAACCCTGAAGGACTGAAAAACAATGACCACCCTGTAGTAGTTCTAAAGTGAATCGTTCCTCAACAGTGAGAAGCCAGGCGCTTCAGGTAGCAGATACCACGGGTGCCCTACTCCACGCTCTTTCTCAGATGTGACATCCAAGTGGGCATCTGAGTGAGCGGGTCCCCGTGGGCACCTGTCTTCTCAGGTGGACTGTCCCCCAGGGGCACCGTTCTTCAGCATCTTCTCCCTGGGTGATTGACACCTTGGCCACAGGCACAGCCCGGAAATGCAGGGACGCTTTGTTGGCCCCGAGGCTTCCCTCGGCCACTTGTGAGGCTCCCCTGCCTCCTGTCCTTCAGGCTGATGCCCCTGGGGGCTTCTCCGGGGGTCCCAGAGGAATCAAGGGCCCCCTGCCCACAGCAGGTGTCTTGGAGATGCTCCTCGGTCCGGCATGGCTCTCCCTGCTCCCTCACACCTGCTTCCCCCAGTAGACTCCCTGCTCCCAAGGCCCAAGCTGTGCTCCCAGCAAACCCAAACCAATGCAAAGACACCCCGTCCGTAGTTCTTGGGGGATGTGTGAAGTGACCTAATGCAAGCATTTCAGACCGAGAGGCAGAGTTCTGTGGGGAAATACGGGTTGTTGCCTGTGGTTGGGGGAGCATTTGGAAACACTGTCACGCATCCTGGAGGGTGGTGCGGGTATGGGGTGCAGAAATACTCCCCCTCTTCTGTACCTCCACTTTGGACCAGGGCTTGCCGTGAGCACCTCCTCGTGGGAGACACAGACAGGAAAGGAAGAGGAACCCCTCACACCAGGAAAAGGAAGACGCTTGGGCCACGGAGGGCTCCGCCTAGGCCAGCCTATTGATCTTTCCATAAGAAGTTAAATCTCTGTCCCCTGCAGCAAGCCCACCCTCTGTGGTTTGGGGGGTTTCCCTGTAGAAGGTAACAATTCCCTTCCTCTATCCCCCTAGGAGGGGCTGACTCTGAAGCACGATGGAGTCAGAAAGAAAGGGGACGGGGGTGAGGCAGGGAACAGCAAGGTCTCGCCCCGTAGAGGCACCCACAGTCCCCGGGGAGGGTGGTGCCAGCCTGAGACAGCCCCGGGACCACAGGAGATGGTGTGCAAAGGCACTGGGGAGGGGAGGGCAGCTCGACAAGAAGCGGAAGAGGTTTGAAGGGGTCAGAAAGTGCCTATGAGACCGAGAACCTAGGGCTGCCCTCCTCCCTGCTCGGCCACGGGGTTCAGACTCTCTGGGAAGGTGACGGTGAAGACTGGAGGGCGTGTAAGCGCGGTGGCCGATGGAGCCAGGCACAGCTGGCTGCACTCAGGGTGGCCTCCCCCCCGCCACCTCCAGCGTGGGGGCAGGGGGCAGGGCACCAGGACTCCGTGAACTCAGAGCACTTAACTAGGTCAGCTGGTGACCAGTGCCGGCCTGGGCCCCCAGGCCCCACACCCACGGCCCCTTCCCGGGGCCCATGTCTCTGAGATCTGCGAGTCTGCTCCTAATGCAATCAGACATCATCCCTGACGGTCCCAGGTGTCGCCACCCCCCCCCCCCCCGCAGGCGTGTCCTCCAGGAGAGCCCGGGCACACGGGGATTAGCATCCTGAACCCCCTTCTCCCCAGGGATGGGGGGCTGCAGGAGCCCAGCGCTGACACAGGGGTCCAGGTGCCCAAGTGCCCTGGGGAGACCCAAGGCTGCTTGCCCCCGGCAGCGCTTGCCAGCAACGGGCCACCTCCTGCGGCAGAGTGACAGGTCTGTTCTCAGTGGGTGAAGAAAGCAGTCTTTGCGGAGAAGATTGAGGAGTCTCAGACTGAATAAACCTGCCAGATGGGTCACTGATTGTGGCCATAACACACTGGCCGATTTGCTCTTTCCCTTCCTGGGAGACACGAGCTCTAACAGACTGCCGTGGCTGCCGTGGCCCCGACCACCTGCTCGCTGACGTGCGTCACGCTGTGCCGACGCGGGGTCCATCCCGGGTGGGCAGCTCGCGGGGCCTCAGGCCTGCGGGGGGGGGAGGGGCCGGCCCGGTTCTGCGATGACGCCCTGTGCCTCCCGGGGACACGGCACCCAGCCCGTGGCTGGCAAACCTCAGGTCTTACCCAGTGCAAAACACGTCCCCTACACGCACGTGACATCGCTTTGGGGAGGGCAGCTCAGGATAATAGTAGCTTGCGTTCTGCCTCTTCTTCGGTTAACTTATTATGACACCCTGAACAAGAGTCATACTCTTATCGTATTGGATCCAGTGTTTAAAATGGAGCCCACGGTGTCTGACATGCACACGAGTTAATCAGCGGGGAGGGGGGCCGATACGGAGCGGGGGGTCCGGCCGCTGAGCCCATCACCTGCGAAGCCACTTTTGCTCATCACTGGAGATGAGTGACAATCCCCTCAGTCCTCTTATGATGTTCTCACTGAGGTTTGGTGGCCTCCCGGGCCACCCTCCGGGGAAGGTCCCAGCTAGCGTCCCCGACACCTCTCGCCCTCCCTCCACCGGTTTTGAAGCCTCCACGAACCAGCCCCACGGTCACCCAGAGACTCCGGGAAAGGCCTCGCGTCCGTCCGTCGGCAGCGAACGTGAACAACGTCTCCCCTCAGCAGCCCGCGGTTTGGAAGCTCCTGGTCACACACCACTGTCCCCAAGACTCAGGGACACGGTGCCCCCACCCCCGACACCCACACCCCAGCCCCGCTGCGCCTCCGCCTCCCTCAGGCACGTCTGCCTGCTTCCCGCTGCCGCCACACTCGCACACGCACACACTCGTTCTCAAGCACACACACACGCTCAAGCACGTGCACACACGCTCAGGCACACTCACATACTCAAGCACACTCACGCCCTCAAGCACACTCCTGCTTGCGCACACTCTCTCAAGCACACACACACGCTCAAGCATGTGCACACCCACTCAAGCACACTCACGCTCACTCTCAGGCACACTCACACACACGCTCAAGCACACTCATGCTTGCGCACACACTTGCTCTCAAGCACTCACACACATGCTCAAGCACGTGCACACTCATTCAAGCACGCTCACTCTCAGGCACACTCACTCTCAGGCACACTCACACACACGCTCAAGCACACTCACACGCTCAAGCACACTCCTGCTTGCGCACACTCAAGCACACATACACGCTCAAGCACGTGCACACTCACTCAAGCACACCCATGCTCACTCTCAGGCACACTCACTCTCACTTTCAAGCACACTCACACATGCACACTCATTCTCAGGCACACTCGCTCTCAAGCACACACACACTCTCAGGCACACACACACACGCTCAAGCACACTCATGCTTGCACACACACTTGCTCTCAAGCACACACACACGCTCAAGCACGTGCACACCCACTCAAGCACACTCACATGCTCAAGCACACTCACACCCTCAAGCACACTCCTGCTCGCGCACACTCTCTCAAGCACACACACACGCTCAAGCACGTGCACACCCGCTCAAGCACACTCACGCTCACTCTCAGGCACACTCACTCTCAGGCACACTCACACACACGCTCAAGCACACTCACACCCTCAAGCACACTCCTGCTTGCGCACACTCTCTCAAGCACACACACATGCTCAAGCACGTGCACACCCACTCAAGCACACTCACATGCTCAAGCACACTCACACCCTCAAGCACACTCCTGCTTGCACACACTCTCTCAAGCACACACACACGCTCAAGCACGTGCACACACGCTCAGGCACACTCACGCTCACTCTCAGGCACACTCACTCTCAGGCACACTCACACACATGCTCAAGCACACTCACACACACACACTCATTCTCAGGCACGCTCGCTCTCAGGCACACTCACACACACGCTCAAGCACACTCACATGCTCAAGCATGTGCACACCCACTCAAGCACACCCATGCTCACTCTCAGGCACACTCACTCTCACTTTCAAGCACACTCACACATGCACACTCATTCTCAGGCACACTCGCTCTCAAGCACACACACACTCTCAGGCACACACACACACGCTCAAGCACACTCATGCTTGCGCACACACTTGCTCTCAAGCACACACACACGCTCAAGCACGTGCACACCCACTCAAGCACACTCATATGCTCAAGCACACTCACACCCTCAAGCACACTCCTGCTCGCGCACACTCTCTCAAGCACACACACACGCTCAAGCACATGCACACCCGCTCAAGCACACTCACGCTCACTCTCAGGCACACTCACTCTCAGGCACACTCACACACACGCTCAAGCACACTCACACCCTCAAGCACACTCCTGCTTGCGCACACTCTCTCAAGCACACACACATGCTCAAGCACGTGCACACCCACTCAAGCACACTCACATGCTCAAGCACACTCACACCCTCAAGCACACTCCTGCTTGCACACACTCTCTCAAGCACACACACACGCTCAAGCACGTGCACACACGCTCAGGCACACTCACGCTCACTCTCAGGCACACTCACTCTCAGGCACACTCACACACATGCTCAAGCACACTCACACACACACACACTCATTCTCAGGCACGCTCGCTCTCAGGCACACTCACACACACGCTCAAGCACACTCATGCTCAAGCATGTGCACACCCACTCAAGCACACCCATGCTCACTCTCAGGCACACTCACTCTCACTTTCAAGCACAGTCGCACATGCACACTCATTCTCAGGCACACTCGCTCTCAAGCACACTCACACACACGCTCAAGCACACTCATGCTTGCGCACACACTTGCTCTCAAGCACTCACACACACGCTCAAGCACGTGCACACTCACTCAAGCACACCCATGCTCACTCTCAGGCAGACTCACTCTCACTTTCAAGCACACTCGCACACGCACACTCATTCTCAGGCACACTCGCTCTCAAGCACACACACACTCTCAGGCACACACACACACACGCTCAAGCACGTGCACACTCGCTCAAGTACACCCATGCTCACTCTCAGGCACACTCACTCTCACTCTCAAGCACACTCGCACATGCACACTCACACATATTATCAAGCACACACACACTCTCAAGCATACGCACTCTCGAGCACCCTCACACACTCACACATCGACATTAGTAACCGCCCACGTGGGCAAAGCAGTCCGCATCGGCAGCGTCTCCCGCGGGACTCACACCCCAGCAGGCCGCACAGGCTCACCCGGGAGACGCTGTGCGTGGCTCCACACCGCCCCACTGGAGCCAACGTCCCAACGAGGAGAGTCAAACGACTTCCGGGTTTCCCAGTGCACCAAAAAGTCACACTCACACAACACCGCAGGCTAAGAAGTGCTCAACAGCAGTTCATCTAAGAATACGACGCACGTATCTGAACGAAAAAATGCTAACCGTCCTCCAAGCTTTCTGGGAGTCACAATCACTGGTCAGAATAACAAATATAAGGATCATCAAAGGTTGGAAACATTGAGAGAACTACGAAAATGTGACAGAGAGGCACGAAGGGAGCAAACACTGTTGGAAAGAGGCCACCCACAGACACTGGACACAGAGCTGCCACAGACCCTCAGTTTGTCCAACACGTGGCATCTGTGGAGTGTGACAAAGCGACATGCAGGAGAGCCAGGCGTGCCTGTGAGTGCTTACCGCCTTTCCTGGGGACGATTCTGCAGTGATGGCCCCTCGCCTTGGGTGCCGCCCAGGGTGAAGGCCCAAACTCTGCACCTGCCACAGAAGGAGGCCGAGCGCACACGTGTTCTGGAGGACGGGGCACCTGCCTCTGACGAGAGCAAGCAGAGGAGGAAGAACGCACACAGGAGAAGCTGTGGCCTGGGGACACCCAGGTCCCCTTGGAGGGAGCCCCCACATCTATCAGGAGGAAAGCTTAAGTGAGCACCAAGCAGGTTGTCTTTTCTTCAATGTCATCTGTAAATCACTCATCCTGAATGACGTCACCACTGTGTCCTTTAACCAAACATGCCACAACGTCTTCATATTCTACTGGGCGGGGAAGAAGTCAGCCTCTCCACTAAACTGATGATGCTTCCCACATGGTTACTGGAAACAGCACTCTTGTGCACACACACACACACACACACACACACACATGCACACACCCCTCCTATGCCTGACACATAGGACAGACTGGAGAAGGTATTAATTGGCTGACATCACATGAAATCACCGAGCTGACTCTAGAACGGAACAGTTAAAGACATTTCTGCTGAGCAATGCTACTTCTCACCGCTTCCTCCTGCACGGCTGGGATGGAGAAGCCATCTGACTGCCGATACCACGTTCGTCGGAGTCACTGCCTTGCATCTTTGGATTTCATAAAATCAATCCCCGTCCCGCGGGCCTCGCTGCTCATTAAACCCACATCTCGTTCTGAAGTGTGGCGGCTCTTGGTGAAGGCGACGCCGACGTTCAAGAGCCGCAGTCGGTTAGGAAAAGGGGCCTCGGAGCTCAAGGCAAGCACTCTAGGCTGCCACACTGGCCCGGTGCCAGGCAGAACCCTCGGGCACTGCACTCCACGGGGAGGAAGCAAGAGCGTGGAGCTTTCCTTTCGGGGGCAAATCTTGACACCGCTCGCCTCTTGATACTAAAAAGCAGCCAGCTGAGCAAGGTCAGGACGCACCGGTGTCCCTCAGTAGCTGCAGAGAATAGATGCTGCAAGGAGC